>NW_028318430.1:15728133-16047587 GCF_062004578.1 Staurois parvus | reverse complement strand
GGTCACACCTGGACACAGCTACGAGATCTCGGAAAGTGAATGCACTCAAATCACCTCAGTTGCGATTGCAAACACTTCAGTTTTATTGGCATAACATCAGGGTTATTATACTGTAGTCTTTAGGCAAACACACCCTCAGACCATCCAATCAGATACATGTACATTATTTTACCTTAACTCAACAATTATTTGTATGAGGTTTGCATTTTCACTCTTCTGCTTTATCTATCATACCATATCTGCTCTATCGCCCAGACCATGGCTTTAATCTGACCTAACACCCAAGTTGTGGTTAAAACGTTTCAGAAGTGAGAGTAAACCTTATCTGCTTTTTTGTAAGGGTTTGCAAAAACACTCATTTCTACATGAAACTGAGATAGACAGTTTTGTTAGTGTGCACATATCTCATATATGTATATTAAACTAGCATCTTGTATTAGTGTATACAAAATGGATTCAGTTATATTCCATTTAATCCTTTCAGTCCCCTCTTTTATCACATAGTGATAACACTTTTCATTGACTTACTCTCCCTATCGTCTCAATCCCATGCATTTCCTCATATTGTTGAAGCAAAAACATTTCCTCCCTTTCCTTCTCATTAATTCTCATTTTGATACACATGATCATTCAGTTGTGATGAGGTAACCCCTCACTCATCCTGAACTCCCAGAGGGTTTCTGAACCACTGGCTCCTTTCTATCATATGAAATCTCCAATAGAAACCATAGTGGGACGATGATAATAGTCACTATTGATAAGATAATAATCAAGTTCATCCAGTCCTCACGGGGATCCAATAGGTTGGATAGCAATGTTCTTGACTCCTTCTTCTGTTGGTTGATCAGCTTGATTGTGTCTCTCATCTTGGGAAATCCTTTTGACTCTTGATGCATGGATCCAGGTGCCTGATCCTTCAGTAAGAACAGCTGTACGTGTAATGGCCACGATCACTGTAGGTTCTCCAAACCGGGGTCTCACCCTTGGATCCAGTCTTCGGATCACCACTTGATCACCTACCTCGAAGGGGTGGGTTGGTTGATCTGCGGATAAAAGAAAAAAACAGCAGCATCATTTTGTTCGCTATTCAACTTTTCACACAATGCTTTTACATATTCTGCCTGTATCACCTCTAAATCTCCTTTCTACCACAGAGGGGGTTGCTGTCTAGTCCAAGGGGTAGGGAATGGTCTGCCCATTAGTATCTCAAAGGGAGACAACTTACTCCGTTTATGAGGTGTCATCCTTATTTCAGCTAGTATAGCAGGTAACACAGCTGGCCAATTCTTCAGAGTCCCTCCCGTGGCTTTCACTAATTTATCCTTAATTGTTCTATTCATTCTTTCCACTACTCCAGAACTCTGAGGGTGATAAGGAATATGGAGCTTCCATTGAATACTCAAAGCCTTTGAGACTCCCTGAGTCACTGCTGCAGTAAAAGCTGGTCCCTGATCACTTTCTATGAACAAAGGACAACCTCATCTAGGGATGATTTCCTTACACAAAACCTTGACCACTGTCTCTGCTGTTTCATTCCTACATGGGAAAGCTTCTGGCCAACCTGAAAATCTGTCTACTACCACCAACAACTTATCTTCTTCTTTTGATTTAGGGAGATGTGTAAAATCTATCTGTAGATGTGTGAATGGTGCCTCAGGGGGTGTTAAATGTTCATGTTTCCCATGCTGGCCATGCCCAGGGTTGTTTTGTAAACAAGTAAGGCACCTACCCAATGTTTCCTCCACCAAATCATAGAGAAACCATACACAAAACTGTTTGCGCATTTCTTTCTCCACTAACTATTTTCCCTTATGACCTACACCATGAAAATTTTGAATGAATAATACAGCAGCTGCCTGTGGAAGTCCTACAATCCCCTCTTTTGACATAAGACCATGTTTGTCTTGTGTCAAACCTCTGCTAGCCCAAAAATCAACTTCACTCTCAGAGGCTTGTGCCTGCAGTGTACCTAAAAGCTCATTTGACAGTAGGGATGGAGTGGACAACATTACCATAGATATATCTGCTCGATTATGCAGTTGCCCTGCAGTTTTTGCAGCTGCATCTGCCATAGCATTGCCTTTTGTGACTGGGTCTTTGGCATTAGTATGTGCCCGCACTTTAATGACCGCTATCCTTCTTGGAAGTTGGAGTGCAGCAAGCAAATCCTGGATCAAAGAATGATGGGATATTGACTTGCCATCGGCCGTAGTGAAACCACGGCGTTGCCAAATACGGCCAAAATCATGTACAACCCCAAAGACATATTTAGAATCTGTGTATATGTTAACATCTCGATCTTGATAAAGAGTGCAAGCTCGTGTTAGGGCCACTAATTCAGCTGCTTGTGCACTGGGGTAGGGGATGGAACCTGTTTCAATAATAAGAGGTGGTTCTACTACTGCATAGCCTATGATGTATGTAGCATCACTAGGGCGTGTACAAGATCCATCGACAAACACATCAGGGGCTCCAGGAATCGGAGTCTCCAACATATCTAGTCGCGGAGAAGTGTCAGCTTGGATAACATCCAGGCAATTGTGCTCCTCCTGCAATTCTGGTTACCTTGTGTTGTGAAGATTAAGCAGGGAGGACAATAAAAGAGATGGTCCTGATGTAGATGGGCTGTATTTAACTGTGAGATTATTGGTGGATGTCAAAATTACTTCACATCCCGCCAGGCGTTGTGCTGACATGTGTTGAGTGTTAATGTTTTTCAGTACATGTAGGACATGATGAGATGTGTGTAATATCAATGGGTTTCCCAAAACTATGATAAATGCCATTTCCACATCCAAGGCACACACAGACAAAGCTTGGAGACACCCCGGCATGCCCTGGACCGGGATGGGCATTGTTTTTGATAAATATGCTACCGGCCTCATGGCACCTCCGTGCTCTTGAGCTAGTACTGCAGCCATGGTTTTACATGCAGATTGACAATACAAATGAAAAGATTTAGTATAATCCGGTAACCCTAATGCGGGAGACGAGACCAGTGCTGTCTTCAAATATTCAAATGCCTGCACCAATGGCAGCATCCATTCAATACGGTCTGGCTGATCTTTCAGTGTCACTTGGCGTAATACATTGTCATAATAAGAACAGTCAGGAATCCACTGTCTACAATAGTTTACCATACCTAAGAAGGATTGCATCTGAACCTTAGTTTCTGGTTTTGGTTGTTGACATATTGCTGCCACTCTCCTTGGGCTCAGCCCCCTCTGGCCCTCAGACAATACAAATCCTAGGTACTCAACTTGTGGTGCCACAAACTGCATCTTTTTGCGAGAGACTTTTTGTCCCTGATCAGCCAGAAACCGTAACAATGATAATGAATCAGCCTGACACGCCTTCTCGCTCACAGAACTAATCAGTAAATCATCCACGTATTGGATAAGTACTGAACCATGGGTGGGTACCCAGTCATTGAGCATGGATCTACTGGCCATGGTATATGCTACCGGCGAGTAGCCCTGAGAGAGATGGGTCCAGGTTAGCCTCTCCCCTTGAAAACAAAAAGTAAACAACACCTGTGTCTCCGGGTCAACTGGGACACTAAAAAATGCATTTGACAGATCAATTACTGTAAAATGTGTGGCATTGGCAGGTATAGCATTTACCAAAGTTGTTATATCTGGGACTACAGCGGCAATGCAGGAGCACATGAAATTTATGATACCAAACCTGTCCATCTTTTGCTTGTACCGGGAGGGGAGGTGTAATGCAAGTAGGGATTTCCTTGGATTAGGGCATCCCTGTACTATAGCATCCAGCTCTTTGGGATCTATTGCCTTTAAAATCAGCTGCTCCCCAATCATCATGAATGGAAAGGCTGAATTCATCATATCTAGCTTAGCTGTCTCATCTTTAACTTCCCCCTTGTTACTTTCTGCTGACCTAAGAATTCTATCACTCTTTTCTACCTTCTTTATCTTCCTCTTTACTTTCCCTTTACCCCTCTCAGTATCCCTTAGACTAACACTCCCAGTTTCCCCATCTGAGCTAGATTCTTCTGACTCCCCTGTATGTATCTGGGAAGCAGCAATAAGAACCTCTTCATCTTCATCTACTTGTTTTACCTGTGGGAGTGCTGGGTATAATGGGGCTGCATGTGGAGCTGTAGGGGCAGGACGTGCCTCGCTGTGTTTGTATGGCGGTGGTGGTGTGAAATCATTTGCTACAATTAGAGTCTTATAGCCTGGTGCATACTTCAACCAATTCTTACCCCCTTCATACATATAATTCTTGTCCCAATCTGGATTTCCAGTCCCCCAGATACCTACCTGAGGCTGTTCATGCAAACACATTCCTCTAATCATATCCATACACATAGTGTCATTTCCCCCTTCACAAGGAAAACTAGCTCCACCCAGTCTTTTTGACCATCCCACTAAATTATCCACCTAGGGATTAACATAATAAATATCATAAGGAGATACCCTTGCTACATATTCTTTACAAGTTTCATTTAAGGTAGATGTGTTCTTTCCCCTCAGCTTTCTAGTTTTTCTAAACAACTTAATCAACTTTTGTGGCAGCACATGACAAGGTCCTTCCTCCTTACCTGAAGGAATTACCCATAGCAGTAAATTAGTAAACTAACAAACAAGACAAAAAAAAAAAACAACAATAACACACTTTTTACAAATAATACAAAGTGCTGTGCCAGGTGTGTCCTGGTATTATTCCCCGAGCCGAGAATCCCTTAGTCTCGCTCCTAAAACTCCAACCACCAAATTTCCCTGAAGTTCAGAATAATTACCTCGGTAAAGAAAGCATTAAAAAATAAAACTCTCACTTACCTTGGCAATTATCCCACTTCTGACACCACTGAAAGTAGGTAGGTGGTCTTTTTCCTGTTCCGTGGGGGCCCCCTCAAGATACCAACGGTCACACCTGGACACAGCTACGAGATCTCGGAAAGTGAATGCACTCAAATCACCTCAGTTGCGATTGCAAACACTTCAGTTTTATTGGCATAACATCAGGGTTATTATACTGTAGTCTTTAGGCAAACACACCCTCAGACCATCCAATCAGATACATGTACATTATTTTACCTTAACTCAACAATTATTTGTATGAGGTTTGCATTTTCACTCTTCTGCTTTATCTATCATACCATATCTGCTCTATCGCCCAGACCATGGCTTTAATCTGACCTAACACCCAAGTTGTGGTTAAAACTTTTCAGAAGTGAGAGTAAACCTTATCTGCTTTTTTGTAAGGGTTTGCAAAAACACTCATTTCTACATGAAGCTGAGATAGACAGTTTTGTTAGTGTGCACATATCTCATATATGTATATTAAACTAGCATCTTGTATTAGTGTATACAAAATGGATTCAGTTATATTCCATTTAATCCTTTCAATCTACTTTTCAAAAAGGGGTAATTTGGGGGTAATTTGTACTTTCCTGGCATTTTAGAGCCCCAAGAAATGAGATAGACCATCAGTCGCACATGGAAGAAAAATATATTGTAAATATATTTAAAAAATATTCTTCTCAAATATATTGACATATATTTAAAATACTACAATTTTGGCCATATTCAATATATTTCAATATATATATATATATATATATATATATATATATATTGGGCTGAATGCTACTTGGCCATTCACGGGAAACTTTAAAATCTGAATTTTTGGAATGGATTCAAGACTTTCTGTGATAGGCTAAGGTGAAGATCAGGACATTATCTGCCTGCCTTTCCATCTCAGCCAATCAGGGAAAGCCTTGTATTCATTTATAAAATACCAACCATGTGAATGGCTGAGCAGAGCTTTTGTTCTGGGAAGAGGGCATACAGTGTATACAGGACTGAAGGAGTACATGTGTTAGTGAAGGAAATCATTTGTTTGGACTAGCTTCGACCAAACCAACCATTAAAAGTTAAATTGAGTGACGGTCCACATATATGCGGATTGGATGCAGTTTGAACCACATCTAATCCGCATGACATGTGAAAAAACATTGCTTCCTATGGTGCCTGTTCACATATGTCTGGTGCACTGGCAGTGCGGAATCAGTGCAGATTGAAAAAGAGTTATGCCTGATTTCTGAGCAGTGTGGTCCGGTTCAGGTGCTGATTACAGGCTATTGACTTCTATTGGAACTGTTTCTAAACCTGAGAGCTAATCCTATCCTGAACCTGATGTAAACCTGGCATGAACCGCTGTATCAATTAGCTGTAAAACCTGAGCTTAAATCTGAATCACGTGTGAATCAGCTCTAAATATGGAGTTCAGCTTTAGGTGAAAAAATCTATAGCATCTAATAAGAAGCAATCTTGTCAGTGTTCAGCAGTTTAAATTCTGGTTGGTTGCTACAGGTGCTTAATCATATCATGCTAAATAATTAGTATTGAAGAATATGGATTCTTTATTCTGTAAGGTCATCTGTGCATAATTTTTATGTCAATGCATTTTTTTACTTCAATGAATATTTGGTGCGCTCACTATTACTTCCCCTATTATATATAGTTTACCGTTCCAGGAGATAAAATCACATAAAATTACCACCCAGGACAATTGGGGTTGCCTCAGTAAAAGAAAATGCTGTTCACTTTGCAAGGGAATTTTCACTTTGCAAAGTAATTTTCTTTTAGCTTATTGAATGCAGTGAAAATTCACTTTGCAAAGAATACCCACTCACGTGAAAGGAAAAACTTTTTTTTTTGCTTGCACATGACTGGATGATGGAAGTCAGCAGAGCTTCACCTCATTCACTAAGTTAAGCAAAATTTTCCTTGAACAGTGGTTTTATGTTGAATATATTTTTATTGAAACATAGAAAGTGGGGTACAGAAAAAAATAGGGGGAAGACCAAAATAGGGGGAGGGGCAAATACAGTGAGAATAATTCAAAGAACAGGAAGTAGAAATCGGCTATTACATCACAACTGCTCTTATCCTTAGACATAAACCATGTTAAGAACAATGTAAATACGGGAGGGCCAAAGCACTTCTATCCATTAGGCAACCTACAGTTGCAAGAAAAAGTATGTGAACCCCTTGGGATTACGTGGAGTTTTGCATGAATTGGGCATAAAATGTGCTCTGAACGTCATCTAAGTCACAACAATAGAAGAACACAGTCTGCTGAACATAATACTACACAAACATTAGATGTTGCCATGGTTTAATTGCACATAACATGTAAACATTTACAGTGCAGGGAGGAAAAAGTATGCGAGGCCCTAGCTTAATGACTTCTCCCAGAGCTAATTGGAGCCAGGAGTGAGCCAACCTTGACTCCAATCAGTGTGATGATATTGGATGTGTTGCTGACAGCTGTCCTGCCCTTAAAAAACACACGCCTGTTTTGGGTTTACTGGTTTCAAGAAGCACTGTCTGATGTGAACCATGCCTAGCAGAAAAGAGCTCTCAGAAGACCTACGATCAAGAATTGTTGACTTGCATGAAGCTGGAAAGGGTTACAAAAGTATCTCCAAAAGCCTTGATGTTCATGTGTCCACGGTAAGACAGACTGTCTACAAATGGAGAAAGTTTAGCACTGTTGCTACTCTCCCTAGGCGTGGTCGTCCTGTAAAAATTACTGCAAGAGCACAGCGCAGAATGCTGCATGAGGTAAAGAAGAATCCCAGAGTGTCGGCTAAAGACCTACAGAAATCTCTGGCACATGCTAACATTTTTGTTGACACATCTACAATAAGGAAAACATTAAACAAGAATGGAGTACATAGGAGGACACCACAGAGGATCCATTGCTGTCCAAAAAGAATATTGCAGCACGTTTGAAGTTTGCAAAAGAGCACCTGGATGTTCCAGAGCACTACTGGCAAAATATACTGTCGACAGATGAAACCAAGATTGAGTTGTTTGGGAAGAACACACAACACTATGTGTGGAGAAAAAAAGGCACAGCACACCAACATCAAAACCTCATCCCCACTGTAAAACATGGCGGAGGGAGCATCATGGTTTGGGGCTGCTTTGCTGCCTCAGGGCCTGGACGGATTGTTGTCATTGATGGGAAAATGAATTCCAGAGTTTATCAAGACATTTTGCAGGAAAACGTACGACCATCTGTCCGCCAACTGAAGCTCCGCAGAGGATGGGTGATGCAACAGGACAATGACCCAAAGCATACAAGTAATTCAACAAAACAATGGCTGCAACAGCACAGAATACGCCTTCTGGAGTGGCCCAGTCCTGACCTCAACCCGATTGAAATGCTGTGGCATGACCTTAAGAGAGCGATTCACACCAGACATCCCAAGAATATTGCTACACTGAAACAGTTTTGTGAAGAGGAGTGGTCCAAACTTATTCCAGATCGTTGTGCAGGTCTGATCTGCAACTACAGGAAACGTTTGGTTGAGGTTATTGCTGCCAAAGGAGGGTTAACCAGTTATTAAGTCCAAAGGTTCACATACTTTTTCCTCCCTGCACTGTGAATGTTTACATGTTATGTGCAATTAAACCATGGCAACATCTAATGTTTGTGTAGTATTATGTTCAGCAGACTGTGTTCTTCTATTTTTGTAACTTAGATGACGTTCAGAGCACATTTTATGCCCAATTCATGCAAAACTCCATGTAATCCCAAGGGGTTCACATACTTTTTCTTGCAACTGTACATAAATGCAGCCTCAGGAGCACAAGTAGTGACAAATTATATAATCATGTAGTGCAAATGATAAGATATATACAGTGTAAGAAGAAAAGAGGAATAATGAAAGAGAGAGAAGAAGAAGAAGAAAAAAAAACAAAAGGGGGGGGAACAATATTATTGGGCATGAGGACTTCCAAGT
This sequence comes from Staurois parvus, assembly GCF_062004578.1. NCBI lineage: Eukaryota > Metazoa > Chordata > Amphibia > Anura > Ranidae > Staurois > Staurois parvus. The sequence goes on along the minus strand of NW_028318430.1, from coordinate 16,038,802 downwards.
GGAAAGAGGAGGGGTGGAAAACCAATGGGCAAGACATTTCCCCCTGTAAGGAAATGTAAAATGAAACCAAAATGAAAAAGTGAAAAAAAAAAGAAAAGGGGGGTAGACTGAGGGAAAACCTGCTAAAAGGATGAAATCAACTCAAACACCGTGGGTGGGGGAGTCTATTATGGAGTTTATCCAAAGAAGAATAATGTACCCAAAGAGACCATCATTTCTTATGTCTGTCCCTATGTGTGTCTGCTTCCTTAGCCTGCATTTCCTCTGTCAGCATTATATCATTAATGGTATCTACCCAAAAATTTAGTGGTGGGGTAGTTGTGGTTTTCCAAAATTTAGAGACAAGTTATCTTGCAGCTGATAGAATAAATCGCAAAAGACTAGACTTTTGAGATTTAACAGTGCCAGGTAGGACAGATAGTAATACTATTTTGGGGGAAAAGGGAAGAGACTCATCATATATCTCAGTAAATATCTGAAATACCTGCATCCAGAATGGACAAATTTGACCACAATCCCACCAGATATGGAGGTATGTCCCCCTTTCCTCGTGACAGCGCCAGCATATATCGGATGAAGAGGGGAAAATCTTGTGAATAGATACTGGATCTCGGTACCATCTAGAGATCAATTTATAATTCTTCTCTTGAGTGTAGGCAGAAACGGAAGACTTGTGTATAAACAAAAAAGCTGTTTGCCATTCCTCAGAGGAAATCTCAACCGCCAGATCCCTCAACCAGAGTCTTGAATAGGTGGGCGAAACCTGGTGAGTGTGGTGCAAAACAATTTTATAAATCTGTGATAGGGAATGATGAAGCGGTTCTGCGCTAAGACAGAATTTTTCAAATTCTGTTAAGGGTCTGAGTATCTGTTTGGAGTCGTGTATAATTTTACAGTACAGAGATAAGCGGTAAGATGTCAGCCAGTCCATGAGTCCAGAGACACTGTTGCCAGATGGCAGAAAGGAGCCTGATGTATGATGTAAAAAAGTATGTGCTGTTGGCCAAGAAAGTCGATCATACGAGCCATAGTTAAAAACGTCTCTGCTCTCCGGTAAAGCCGGATTATCAAATAAAGGAGTGAGGGGACACAGGTCAGTGGAGAGGGAATACGAGTCTCGGCGATGGTACTAGAGGGAAAGAGAGGCCACTGTCAAAGGCAAAAATTAGGACATGGATTGGAAAGTGGCACCATAGCCCCACAACAGCACCTGTAAATCAACCGGGGACATATCTTCTTCAATAAGTGTGGAGGATTTCACCAAGGGACGTGGGAACCATTCCAAGATTCGGGAGAGTAAGGCTGATACGTGATATAGCTCAAAATCTGGGAGGCCCATCAGGTTTGGGGTAACATAAGAGTTTGTGTCTCAATCTGGATGGATGATTTTGCCAGATGAATCTTATGGCAAGAGAACGAAGGGTCCGAAAGAAAGCTACCGAAAGTTTGTTCTGTATTCTCTGCAATAGGTACAACAATTTAGGCAATATGTCCATTTTTAAAACAAACTTAGTCTCACAAACCAAGAAGCTTTTAGATGATGCCAAGATTCTAAAGATCGTCTGATTTTGGTGAGTAGGGAACTAAAATTAAGATCATGGGTGTGCACTGGTATCTCTGTACCCAAGTACGTGATAGACTTAGCTTGCCATTTAAAGGAAAAGTCACTCTTAAGAGAGGAAAGGACAGGGTCGGGCAAAAATATGTTCAAAGCTTCCGTTTTTGCAATAGTCAATTTAAATTTGCTAAATGATCCAAATCTGTGAAGTTCATGTAAAAGAGAAGAAATACTGATGTTGAGTTACGTAAAGTAAAAGGTCATCCGCATATAAAGACAATTTGCAGTGAGAGGATGGAATGTGGATACCTTTTATAGCCTCATTGTTACATATTGCGTGGGCTAAGTGTTCTACGACTACAGCAAATAGAAGGGGGCACCCCTGTCTGGTACCATTAGCAATGGAAAACTTGTCAGATTGGGTCCTGTTTGCCAGAACTATAGCTGAGGGCAAGGAATAAAGGGACATAATTCTAGTGAGCATTTTAGGGCCCAAGCCCAATTGGACCAATGAGGGATGAAGAAAAGGCCAACGGACCCTGTCAAATGCCTTTGTGGCATCACACACATGTAAACAAGCTGGAACATGGTGGCGTTGAGCATAAGATATAAGATGAAGGGTCTTAGTGGTGTTGTCTTTGCCTCCCTACCAAGAACGAAACCAACCTGATCCTTATGAATTTAGTCAGGTAAAAGCGGGGATAAACGGATAGCAATGATTTTAGCAAAACGTTTTAGATCCATGTTAAGCAAAGAGATGGGTCTATAATTGCTACAAATACAGGGATCCTTCCTCGTCTTGGGTATGACCTTTATTTGGGCTCAAAGCAATTGTGAGGAAGCAGAGTATGAGTTGTCAATAGCTTCAAAAGCTTTCGTTAACATGGGTGCTAAGAGAGGGGCGAATACTTTATAAAATCTGTGAGAGAACCCATGAAGGCCTGGGCACTTTCTGTTTTTAAGGCCCTTAATGGTCTGCAAGAATTCAAATATAAGTTGTAGAGGGGCATCCAAGTCCTCTGCCTCGATAGCAGGGATAGCAGGTAAAGCCATCTCCTGATGTAGGCCTGCATATCTAACTGTCCAGTGGGTGAGTCTAAGCCCTGTGGAAGGGGTAGATTATATAATGCGGAGTAATATCAGGTAAATTTAGAGAGTATTTTAGAGTTTTTGTGTAGTTTAACATTAGTTGCGGAAAGAAGTTAAGGGATAGTTTGTCTATGAAGTCTAGGGCGAATAACCAGCGAAAGATGTTTACTGCATTTATTAGCCTGGGAATATCGTACATGCCACATTTTATCCCGGGCGATTAGCGAGTGCTTCGTAAACAAGCTAAGGAGCTCCCAATGGGCATTGGAAAGTTGCAGCAATATGTCAGGCTGCAAAGTGCATTTGTGGGTGGAAATCAGAAGAAGTAAACGGCGAATGTCAGATGCACGTTCACGTTTTAACTAGAGCCATTCTGGCTAAATATGACATGTAAGACATTCTTCAGCGCTTCCCATTGTATGGTTGGGTGAGTTTGGTTGTGAACATAGAAAAGTCCCTGATAGCTTGGGATATCGCTTGCGTACAGACAGGGTCAGTCAAGAGATTATGGTTCAGTCTCCAAGAGTAACCTTGGAACACTGTGGGGAGCCGGCCTAACGAGAAATGTATCGGAGCATGATCAGACCACAGTTTAACACCAATGGAGGCGGACGAGTCAAGGTCCAAAAGAGATTTGGATACGAAAATGTAATCAATCCTGCTATAGGAGGTATGTGCAGCTGAAAAATAAGTATATCCCTGGTGGTCGGATTCAATATCTGACAGATGTCAGTCAGTGCAAATCGGGAAAGAAGAGAACGAATCTTAGACAAGTGTGTTGGTGAGATAGTTGACTTACCAGTAGAGGAATCTAGTCTTGGGATCAGTAGCACATTAAGATCCCCCAAGATCAAATTAGCAGTTGCAAAGGATTGCAGGCGGTCCGTTACAACTGAGAAGAAATGCAGTTGTTCTTGGTTAGGAGAGTAAACATTAGCAACATTAAATATCAATTGCATATACTTCAGTTTTAAAAAGATGTAATGACGTGATGGGTCTATGGATGAGTCTAATACCCCAGGGTTAAAATGAGTGATGATATGCGATAGAGACTCCCTTGGATCTAGACAGGGGGTTGGTACTATGGTACCAAACAGGAAAATACTTGTTGACTAAAGGTGGAATAGAGCCTGAATGGAAATGCATCTCTTGAAGTAAGAGAATTTGGGTTTTAGCTTTGTGGAAGTGATAGAGAATTTGTCTACGCTTCTCAGGAGTGTTAAACCCTCTACAGTTGAGGGAGGATACCCTTAACCTTAAGGAGGTTGCCAAAATAAATGACCAGCAGGTGAGAAAACAGCTACGTAGAGGAAGTCCCCTGCCCAGACAAAACAAGGGAAAGAAACAAAAAAATAAAAACAGCAATATGGAGAAAAAGTTAAAGAAAAAAGAAGGAGATCCATATGTAAAAATGACCATAAGACCTTGTAATAACACTGTGATCTACAACTAACTCCCAAATAGAGCAGGTAACATATTGCACAGACACCGAGAGAGAAAGGTCAAATCTCAAGGTCCCACAGTACCATACTATGCTAAGCATCAAAATCAATCCCATGAAAGGCATTGAAAACCCTAATGTGGGAGATATGGGTGGCACATAGTGCAACCTGCCCCAACCAGCCAATAACTGAAAGGGTAGACATTAGGAGCAAAGGGGGCTGTAAACCCTATCCCCTCCCAAGACCGCCCCGAGAAGATGACATCCGTGTAAACAGGCGGAAAAAAAAGAAATAAAATACAAAAATCTGCTCCTCCTCAGAGTGGCACCCCTACAAATACAATAGGTGTAAAACCAGCACTGCCAAAAAAATAAAAAAGCAAACACAATGTTAGAAATATAATGCAGCATCAGAAACACACAAAATCAAGTCCGGCGTGCTTCTCAAGAGCTAAGGGTAAACATGGAGAGCATTGGGCAAGGAGCCAGAAACATTGGAAAGCGAAGCTGGCCGTGGTAGGCCTCAACCTGCTGGAGATTTAGAGGTTGCAGAGCGGGGGCGCTTCTTCTTGAGGTGGGGTTGCCAGCCGGTCTTCAACGGGAGCCCAGGAGTAGCCGACTTTAGTGGCCAGTCAGGTAAAGATATTTGAGGTAGTTCAAAAGCTCTGAGAAAAGCAAGAAGGTCTCCCATAGTGTAATAGACCGCAGATTTGCCCTCGGATGAAGCAAATAATTGACTCCAGAGGTGAGTGTGTGCGGTGTCCGGTATTCACCTGTGAGGCTGCATGGTGGCTGGAGGAGCGGGTCCACGCCATCTTGAAGGCTGGGGAACCCTGGCAATGTGAGCTGGATCTAGTGAAAAAGCAGCTGATTTCACTTCCTTGAGGGGGTCCTCTAGGTCGGCGACCCTCACTGCAGCTGCACTTGCCCATGTGTGCTCAGAAGGATTCCGGAGTATTGCACTGTGCACCGTGATAGAGCCGGTCAGAGCTGAAGCAGCGAATCTCAGCGTCCTACGCCTCCATACGGCAGGCCGTGTCCCCTCGAACAGTGGTTTTAACTTTAGTAGATCAACTCTTTTGTGTACTTACAATAGTTTAGAATTCTTATATTCTCACATGTAATATGTAACAATAGTTCTTAAACCTCCACTACTATTTCTTATTGATCAGTATGTTTTTCAAAGCTGAAGACCTGATACACTACTAAATAAATACAAAAGGACTCATGATTTTGCTCAGCCACTCTTGCTATCCAGGCACCAGTGACAGATGACACAGGTAGCTATAAGCAGGTCATCGCTTCCTGTCATTGTGAACAGGACTGTGACCTGTAGTAGAATCTTATTGGCTGACACTGCTTGATCCCCCTTTCCCAGCCTGAGTGCTGCTGAGCAAGGAATTATATAAAGCTAAAATAATACAATAACAGGTAACTTTGGTGGCTGTATATAAAATACCATTTAATGTTTTTAATAAATAAATCACTGGATTGTACTGTATGGTACATATGTCTGGATTTCTGCAATAGCCTCTATGAATGGACTTTTAACCACTTGCCCTCCAGAGGATTTACCCCCCTTCCTGACCAGGTCATTTTTTGCAATACGTCACTGCTTTACTTTAATTGATAATTGGGCGGTCATGCAATGCTGTACATAAATGAAATTTAAGTAATTTTTCCCCACAAATAGAGCTTTCTTTTGGTGTTATTTGATCACCTCCGTGTTTTTTATTTTTTGTGCTATAAACAAAAACAGACTGACAATTTTGAAATAAATTATATTTTTTACTTTTTTGCTATAAAACATATCCAATTAAAACATTTTAAAAATCAAATTTCAACATAAACTTAGGCCAAAATATATCCTTCTACGTCTTTGCTAAAAAAAAAAAACAATCTGTGTAATTTAATTCAATTGGTTTATGTGAAAGTTATAGCGTTTACACTGGAATTTTTACTTTATTTTTTTTTATACTAGTAATGGGGGCAGCCAGTGACTTATAGCGGGACTGCGGGACTGGGTGGGAACTGACTAACTGTCACTGACATCCCCAGTGATGCTAATACAGTGATCAGTGCTAATAAAAAGCACTGACACTGTACCAATGATACTGGGCAGGTAGGGGTTAACATCTGGAGCGATCAAAGGGTTAACTGTGTGCTGTGTGTGTTTGGCTGTGTGTGTTTTACTATGTAGACATGCTGCTTTGTATCCCTCTGCTTTGCAGAGAGATACAACACAGCATGTCCTTGCTGACAGGAGAGAGACCTGTGTTGTTTACACACAGGTCTCCGCCCTGTCAGCTTTCCCTGATGATCCCTGGTTGCCAGCAGGGAATCTTTGGCCGGAATTCAGTGATTGACATCCCTAGCCACCAATGGCAGTGCGGGTAGGGCGCACTCCCCGCTACCCAGAAATGCAAATCACATATATAGCGTAATTTTGTGCAGCTCTGCCACCCTGTAGCACAGCGGTTCTCAACCTGGGGGTCACGACCCCTTTGGGGGTCGAACGACCATTTCCCAGGGGTCGCCTAAGACCATCGGAAAACATATTTCCGATGGTCTTAGGAACCGAGACACCGCTGCTCTGTCTCGCGATCTGTGGGCGGGATGATATGCTGCCCCTGTAACCTGGCCACACCTCTGGGATCACTCAACAGCTCCGCCTCCTCGCCGCTGATTGGCCACCGGAACTGTAGCTCAGGAGAGGCACACAGGCGGCCAATCACCGGCGAGGAGGTGGAGCTTGGAGAGGAGGAGCCGAGCGGCAGAGCGCGCAGATCGAAGAAGATCGAGGGAGCTGCAGGACCGAGTGAAGAGGAGAGAGGCCAGAGAAGGAAGACAGCTGACAGGTAAGTGCAAATTTTGCTTCTGCAGGCTGTAGATGGGAGAGGGAGAGAGCGAGCCCAGGCTGGAGCAGGGGTCAGCAAGGTAAGTATCATTGGTGTCAGTGGGAGGAATAGTGCCCCATCATTTGTGTCACTAATACCAACGATGGGGCACTATTCCTCCCCCCACTGACACCAACGATGGGGCACTATTCCTCCCCCCACTGACACCAATGATAGGCACTATTCCTCCCCCCACTGACACCAACGATGGGGCACTATTCCTCCCACTGACACCAACGATGGGGCACTATTCCTCCCACTGACACCAACGATGGGGCACTATTCCTCCCCCCACTGACACCAACGATGGGGCACTATTCCTCCCCCCACTGACACCAACGATGGGGCACTATTCCTCCCCCCACTGACACCAACGATGGGGCACTATTCCTCCCCCCACTGACACCAACGATGGGGCACTATTCCTCCCCCCACTGACACCAATGATAGGCACTATTCCTCCCCCCACTGACACCAACGATGGGGCACTATTCCTCCCCCCACTGACACCAATGATAGGCACTATTCCTCCCACTGACACCAATGATGGGGCACTATTCCTCCCACTGATACCAATGATGAGGCACTATTCCTCCCACTGATACCAATGATGGGGCACTATTCCTCCCACTGACACCAATGATGGGGCACTATTCCTCCCACTGATACCAATGATGGGGCACTATTCCTCCCACTGACACCAATGATGGGGCACTATTCCTCCCACTGACACCAATGATGGGGCACTATTCCTCCCACTGACACCAATGATGGGGCACTATTCCTCCCACTGACACCAATGATGGGGCACTATTCCTCCCACTGACACCAATGATGGGACACTATTCCTCCCACTGACACCAATGATGGGACACTATTCCTCCCACTGATACCAATGATGGGGCACTATTCCTCCCACTGACACCAATGATGGGACACTATTCCTCCCACTGACACCAATGATGGAGCACTATTCCCCCCACTGACACCAATGATGGGGCACTATTCCTCCCACTGACACCAATGATGGGGCACTATTCCTCCCACTGATACCAATGATGGGGCACTATTCCTCCCACTGACACCAACGATGGGGCACTATTCCTCCCACTGATACCAACGATGGGACACTATTCCTCCCACTGACATCAGTGATGGGGCGCTAGTCCTCCCACTGATACCAATGATGGGGCACTATTCCTCCCACTGATACCAATGATGGGGCACTATTCCTCCCACTGACACCAATGGCGGGACACTATTCCTCCCACTGATACCAACGATGGGACACTATTCCTCCCACTGACATTAGTGATGGGGCACTATTCCTCCCACTGATACCAACGATGGGACACTATTCCTCCCACTGATACCAATGATGGGGCGCTAGTCCTCCCACTGATACCAATGATGGGGCACTATTCCTCCCACTGCAAAATTACAGTTCTGAAGTAGCAACGAAAATAATTTTATGGTTGGGGGTCACCACAACATGAGGAACTGTATTAAGGGGTCGCGGCGTTAGAAAGGTTGAGAACCACTGCTGTAGCAGTACTTCTGCTATAGGGTGGGGGGCAAGCAGTTAAATACAAAATATCCCCAACAATCATTATTTTAATATGCAAGTGGTAAGTTCAACTGATCAATGCAATAAGGCCTTTGCTTATTTGAAAATACCTTTTTAAATTAAAAAATAAATAGGAAATAACAAACAGTAATAAAAATATAATTTTCCTTCTATTATAATGAATTAAGTCTGATGTCTGCATGAGGGCTTGTGTGTAGCTTTCTTTTCCTTTACATGACAAACAATTTAACATAGATATTAATGAAAGATAGAATTAAATAGATCTAGTTTTGGTTTAAATTTTTTTTCATTGGTTTGGCATAAAACAAATAATTTTCATGATTTTTTTCACTTTCTGACCTTTCTGACCTCACTAACTTAATAAAAGCAGCCATACTGTCTGGTACTAGCAGTTGTAGCACATTTAAATTGCAATGAAACATTATGCATTGTTTTAACAATTACAACATGCTCCAAAGTCAAGCAAAAATGAATCAAGATGGAAAACTGGTACCTGACACGGGCCAGAGTGGGGGGCACTGTAACATTATTGGGTGGGCATCTTTGTAGGGGGGTAGAGAAGAGTCATTCAATTTGGGAGTAATACTTCTCTTTGACACTAGCTGTTGTCAGTTCTCAGCCTTTATGAGTGTGGAGGTATACTTATCCTAACCACAGTCTATATTTTAATCAAAGTTTAAATGTTTTTTTAATGCTTATTTCTATTATATAAATTTATTTGAGATGCTCTATTCACATTAGTTAGAATTTTACTTCACTAGATTGTTGCTTTGATTGCTCTTCCTAAAAGATTCATTATAGAGCCTCACAGTCATAACCCAATGATATTTTATTTTGTTTATGAAGTGTTCATTTCAATAGCAGCACACAAAAGGTACAGTGTAGACATACAAAAAACAGTATCATAAAATTGGCATCCCGGACATATCACTCTTTACTGGTATAGAAAAACTACACTTTTGATAGAGAGGTAATACAATCAGAAAGCTCACATTATAAACCTTGTGTATACAGTATGTACCTTGTGATTATATCAACAACAAAAGAGGAAAGACAAATAAAGCCTTAATAATGGTAGTATACAGAATCAGTCTGTCTGTCACATGTCTGTTAGAAGACGATAGATACCATTTATCTGTTGATTTACTAAAAGCCAATCAGCTTTTAACTTCAGCTTGTTCAATTAAGCTTTGAGAAAATAAACTGGAAGCTGATTGGTTTCCATGCAGAGCTCCACCAGATTTTGTACCAGGGGCGGACTGACCATTTGGAAACTCGGGCACTGCCTGAGGGCCTGGGGTCAGTAGGGGGCCCCATGAGATACCCCTGGTGCCATTTTCATAGGCTTTTTTGAGTTTGGGCAAGGACACAGGGGCCCCATGATCCCCTATTGCCTGGGGGCCCCAAGACTTGTCAGCCTGCCCCTGTTTTGTACTCTCCAGTTTTAGTATAACCCAACCCATAGTGTCATAAAGTGTGTGAAAAATTCTTTCCATCAACATTATGTTGTCTGTTCTATAGGTGATATATGGGAAGAAATGATATGAAACATCCAATATTGGAGCAAATAAAATGATTATAAATTTGGTGTTCTACAAATTTCGAAAAAAAAAAACTTAAAGTGGAGCTCCAGTCAACCCTACAAAAAATAAAAGTCAGCAGCTACAAAAACTGTAGCTGCTGCCCTACGGACACAGCTGATCACGTGATGTGGTAAAAGGCCAATCACAGCGGCCTTTTACCACGTGATCAGCCGTATCCAATGACAAAGCAGATCACCGGATTGTGGGCAGTTGCCGATTACCGGCTGCACTTTCCTCACGCTGTAACAGCCTGAGGAAAGTACTGCCAATAACCGGCAATTGTCGGAGGACGGATCGGCACCGATCATCAGGGCACTGATGATCAGTGCACTGATGATCAGTGCCCAGCAGTACCACCCACCTGTGCCCAGCAGTGCCACCCAGCAGTGCCACCCATCAGTGCTGCCAAGCAGTGCCACCCAGCAGTGCCGCCAGTCAGTACCGTCAGTCAGTGCCACCCATCAGTGCCCACCATTGTTGCATATCAGTGCCAGCTCATCAGTTCCACCTATCAGTATTGCCAATCAGTGCCCATCAGTGCTGCCTATCAGTGCCCATCATTGTTACATATCAGTGCCGGCTCATCAGTGCCACCTATCAGTGCCCATCATTGTTAAATATCAGTGCCAGCTCATCAGTGCTGCCTATCAGTACCACCTCATCAGTGCCACCTATCAGTGCCTATCAGTGCCGCCTATCAGTGCCTATCGGTGCTGCCTATCAGTGCAGCCTCACCAACGCACATCAGTGAAGGAGAAAAATTTTATAATAGAAACAAAGAAACTTTTTTTTTCAAAATTTGTGCTCTTTTTTTGTTTATAGCACACACAAAAATATCACTCAGCGGTGAGTACATACCACCAAAAGAAAGCTCTATTTGTGTGAAAAAAAAATGATAAAAATTTCATATGGGTGCAGTATTGTATGACCTCGCAATTGTCATTTAAAGTGCAACAGCACTGAAAGCTGAAAATTGGCTTGGGCAGGAAGGGGTGTATAAGTGCCCGATAGGCAAGTGCTTAAAGATTGCAAGACTGACAACTTGTTGGGTAACAACTATCCCTGTTATGCCCTCCCAGCTTTATTCTAATGCCAGATCAAACAATCCTCATGAACTACAGATCACAGTTTACTCATACTTAGTCTAATAAGCATGGCCAGCGTTACTCTGCAATCTTCTACAAATAAATGTCAAATCCACTGCAAGTCATTTGATTAATTGAAGCTTTGTTCTTCTTAGAAACAGCAGTAGAAGAAAATTCTATTTTTATAACACCACAGTTAGTTTCCATTTCCCCTCAGATCCAGTTTAGGAAAGAAGTAAATAAGCTTGGCTTCAGCTTGATTTATGATTATAAATGATGTTACCCTAAGAGAAGAGGTTTTTGCTTTTTCAGGACTGCCTATGATGTTTTCTTTTTCTATGTATTTAAATTCATACTTATATGTGTACAAATAGGGCTTTTGTGTCGTAAGACAAGAACAAGTCAAAGAGATTTACAGAGAGAAGGCCTCCATGGTCTTTTAGTAATGAAGTGTGACCTATGCAATTCTGCTGTTAACACTGATATCAAATTAATATTCTGTGAAGAGACCTGGTTCAACATGCTCAAGAACTGCTCTTTTCATAACTGTGTATGAAATGTAGCATATCAATGGCTATAATTTGATTTATACAGATGTTTGCTTTGAAAGAAAATGTACTGAAAAATATTATGATTTTGCAACTTATTTAGTTACACAGGGATTTTAAGGCTTATAAAATGTTCAGTAAGTTAAATGCTCTCACAGTGTGCAAAGTAACAAAGATCTCTTTGGTAGGATATTCATTCTTTTTTGTTTCGCTAATTGGCATCACTATGCAAACATACAAATTCATAAAATATAATAATATAGTACAAGTATGTTTTATTAAATTACAATTTATACATAAGTTTCGTGTTTGTGTGCATTCTGTGTTTTTAGATAATATATATGAAGAAATAATAGAGAATGTACAAATACTAACAATGTATGCTATTGTTAGTATGCCTACTTTGATGAACATCATGTATGCTAAGATGCAAATGGTGCTATTGTGCAGTAGTATCATAACTTTTCCTATGTTTCCTCAATTATAGCTGTAAGGAGAATTTTGGCTGTGAATCCACCCAGATGATTCTTTAAAGCGCTGACATTTATAAAGGAAAAAAGAAAGGAAATAGTAACACACAAACCCCAAATGTCCCCCAAAAATACAAAGCAAACCATCAAGGGCCTGTTAGTGAGTCAGGAATTAAGTTGTTTGCAGCAATTTAAACTATGTCATGTGTTTTCTTTGTAAATATCACTGTTGCTTTTTTAAGGGAGGTTTTAAGGGGGACTCCATGTAAATGAACAAACAAATGTGTGAAGCCCCCTAAAAATCCATACCGGACCATTAATGCTAGCATGCAGCTTGGCTGGCCAAGAACAAAGGGAGGATAAGCATGCCAGCCTGCAAATCACACCAGGCCACTTGCTCTCAACATGGGGATTCTCCCTGGTAAAGCACTTTGTTCCCATGTTGATGCAGACAAGGGTATCTTCCCCACAACCCTGACTGGTAGTTGTAGGGGTCTGTAGGCAGGGGGCTTATTAGAATCTTAAAGTCTTTTTAATAATAAGGGGACTTCCAGATACCCCCCATCATGAATGAGTGTGGGGTATATAGTGCCCTTATTATTTCACAAAAAAATGTCACCTAGAAATAAAGACACCCAAACATCTGGCAAGTCCTTTGTTTTAAAAAAAAAAGGCCCTCATTGTAAATCCATCAACAATCAAGATGTTCACTGCTTCAATGAATGAAAGAAGACTTGCAGCACATGACAGATCCTGATGCTACACAAAGCCAAATGACAGCTCCCTGAGCTGTTATCAGCTATATAAAGATGGGGTAGGGTTGTACATCATTGCCCAAATATGGTCATGGAAATATTTGGACAATATTATTATCTGAATATGGTCATGTGGCTATATTTAAGCAATTATGTAACTGCTACATTCCCTGTCCATTTGATTAAATAGCCAGGGAGTCTAGACCATGCAAGTGAATGTATGGGTGATGTCAGTGTTTGGTGAGGATGTGGTGGGTGCAAGCACCCTCTACTTCCTTAGCAACCATTGGAAGCCAAGAGCTGTCATATTGATCCATTCTGAATGTTCGGACTGAACACTGAGCTCATCCCTAAAGATTAGTAGTCTGCTCTCTTTAAAAATGATTCCTGAAAAGTGTGAAAAGGCTGTAGGTCAGATTATTGCTTAATAACACACTACGTTATGTAAAAATAGTCATTCAACATCCTTCTGTAGAGAAAATACATGCTCAATACATTTAATATAGTAGTTTGGCTATCTGTACTAGCTATGACACTGTAAAAACAAAATGGCAGTGCTTAAAAGTGACCAGATGACAGTACTTTTATTAAAGTGGTGAGTGTATCCCAAGTATGGCAGCAGTGGGGTTATGAATTATTGTCTTATATTTATTTTTATTATTTATTAAAGGTACTTATATAACACTGTCAATTTACACAGCGCTTTACATATATATATATATATATATATATATATATATAACATTCACATTAGCCTCCAACCTTCAAAAAGTGTACAATCTAAGGTCCCTAATTTACATTCATACATACACATACTAGGGTCATTTTAGATAGGAGCTAAGAATGTCTTTGGAGCGTGGGAGGAAACCCACACAGCCACAGGGAGAGCATGCAAACTCCAGGCAGGTGGTGCCATGGTTGGGATTCGACCCTAGTGCTGCCAGGTGGAAATGCTAACCATTTAGCCACTGTAATGCCCCAACAAGCATTTCAGGATGTGCATCCTCTTTAATAGTAGTGATCTAGGTCAGAACACTCAGTGTGAGGCAAAATGTATGGCAACAATTGGGGATGATCAAATTTGCTTGGGTTCAATTAATGGGAGTATTTCCATTCTGCTTGAAATCTGTGAACCCCATTAAAGTTTTTTTGGGGGTGAATCTTGATAGTAATTTCTGCCAATTTTCGAGGCTAAAAATCAAGCTATTTTCAAAAGGAAATACATACCAATGTAATTTGTACATGACAGTGCACACCCCTAGGGATTGATGCAATTGCTGCAATACTCTGTCGATGCTTTACTCCTATATGCAGATACACCAAACATTTGTGGCTTTAGTGATAATCCCTACTATCCTTTACACAGCTTTGTTCATGCACATTTTCTTGCTTATATTCACAAAGTAACCAATATCTTTACAAATAATAATACCACCTGTAGCTTTAGCAATCGCCTTACCTTTTGCTCAGCACTGTGTACTGTGATTTTTCAGATATTCAAAGTAACCACTGATTATATCTTCACAAAAAAACATGCAGATTTAACAAACATATAGATTACTTGTTTTCAGAGGATAGACACAGGAGGTGTCTGAAACATATCAATTATCTATGCGTACAATAGTACTTGTGGTCATGATTTTTATAATAAATCTAAACAGACTGCAGGGTTCAAGGTGATATTGTGGTAGCCTTTATCAGTGGATCTGAATGGATAAGTCCTCAGGTTGATATGTGAATGAAAGAAAAGGCTGTGAGTGCATTTCTAGATAAAGATTGATGTTGTTGTTATATATTACAGTTGCAAGAAAAAGTATGTGAACCCCTTGGGATTAGGTGGAGTTTTGCATGAATTGGGCATAAAATGTGCTCTGAACGTCATCTAAGTCACAACAATAGAAGAACACAGTCTGCTGAACATAATACTACACAAACATTAGATGTTGCCATGGTTTAATTGCACATAACATGTAAACATTCACAGTGCAGGGAGGAAAAAGTATGTGAACCTTTGGACTTAATAACTGGTTGACCCTCCTTTGGCAGCAATACCCTCAACCAAACGTTTCCTGTAGTTGCAGATCAGACCTGCACAACGATCTGGAGTCATTTTGGACCACTCCTCTTCACAAAACTGTTTCAGTGTAGCAGTATTCTTGGGATGTCTGGTGTGAATCGCTCTCTTAAGGTCATGCCACAGCATTTCAATCGGGTTGAGGTCAGGACTCTGACTGGGCCACTCCAGAAGGCGTATTCTGTGCTGTTGCAGCCATTGTTTTGTTGAATGACTTGTATGCTTTGGGTCATTGCCCTGTTGCATCACCCATCCTCTGCGGAGCTTCAGTTGGCGGACAGATGGTCGTACGTTTTCCTGCAAAATGCCTTGATAAACTCTGGAATTCATTTTCCCATCAATGACAACAATCTGTCCAGGCATTGAGGCAGCAAAGCAGCCCCAAACCATGATGCTCCCTCCGCCATGTTTTACAGTGGGGATGAGGTTTTGATGTTGGTGTGCTGTGCCTTTTTTTCTCCACACATAGTGTTGTGTGTTCTTCCCAAACAACTCAATCTTGGTTTCATCTGCCCACAGTATATTTTGCCAGTAGTGCTGTGGAACATCCAGGTGCTCTTTTGCAAACTTCAAACGTGCTGCAATATTCTTTTTGGACAGCAATGGCTTCCTCCGTGGTGTCCTCCCATGTACTCCATTCTTGTTTAATGTTTTCCTTATTGTAGATGTGTCAACAAAAATGTTAGCATGTGCCAGAGATTTCTGTAGGTCTTTAGCTGACACTCTGGGATTCTTCTTTACCTCATGCAGCATTCTGCGATGTGCTCTTGCAGTCATTTTTACAGGACGACCACGCATAGGGAGAGTAGCAACAGTGCTAAACATTCTCCATTTGTAGACAGTCTGTCTTACCGTGGACACATGAACATCAAGGCTTTTGGAGAAACTTTTGTAACCCTTTCCAGCTTCATGCAAGTCAACAATTCTTGATCGTAGGTCTTCTGAGAGCTCTTTTCTGTGAGGCATGGTTCACATCAGACAGTGCTTCTTGAAACCAGTAAACCCAAAACAGGTGTGTGTTTTTTAAGGGCAGGACAGCTGTCAGCAACACATCCAATATCATCCCACTGATTGGAGTCAAGGTTGGCTCACTCCTGGCTCCAATTAGCTCTGGGAGAAGTCATTAAGCTAGGGCTTCACATACTTTTTCCTCCCTGCACTGTGAATGTTTACATGTTATGTGCAATTAAACCATGGCAACATCTAATGTTTGTGTAGTATTATGTTCAGCAGACTGTGTTCTTCTATTGTTGTGACTTAGATGACGTTCAGAGCACATTTTATGCCCAATTCATGCAAAACTCCACGTAATCCCAAGGGGTTCACATACTTTTTCTTGCAACTGTACACATTAAGGAGAAGCATTTTTTAAAATGTTTCCATTGTTTGAGCATAAAAATCTGAGTGAACAGTTTGTGTAAAGGATAGGAGAGTGATCACTAATGCTACAACTGTTTGGTGTATGTATATATTAAAAGAGAGATCAGTGGGGGCTAAGCACTGTCATTGGGGGCATTTAATAATTTTCTAGCATCACATATTTTGGATGTATAATTGATTTTTTAACTTTCACATTTATCTTTGCTTAAATACAAAAGCATTACCCCATTCTTATTTCATTTCAGCTGGAGCAAAAAAGCTTTTTTATGTTTTAACTACCAAAAGTCTAAAATCTATAAAAAATGTTACTTTTAAAAATTAACCATTGACTATTTTTAATAAAATGCTTAAAAATAGTCAACAAAAACATGTCAAATCCACAATCTCATTCAAAATATAATCTTCAGGTTAGTGTTTAGTAAAAACAAATAGGCAACAAATAGAAGTAGTAGAGTAGTAGAGGACCAGGTAAGTAAAACTGCTGCTCCTTTTTCACTAGATATACATGCGAATTTAACCATTGCAGTGCAGGGGCTGCCCCACTGCAAGGAAGCAGTTTTTCTTTCCCAAGAGATGAGCTTTAATTTCTAACTTTAATAAAAATATTAGCTGATGATATTGATATTAAGGTCCTTGCTTGGGTGCCTGGTGTAACAACATTCTGCACCTGTCTCCCAAAATCTCCTGCCTGTAAATTAGCTTGTCACATGCTCTCCCAAAGGAAACTATAAGCTTCTATGCTGATGCAAAATGCCAACTGTAAGGTAACCTGAATTCCCAGCTCTAGAAAACCAGTGTGGACCTGTGCTCCAGCAATGTTAAATGTACTGTGCCAGTTCATCATGCATGCATGTGTGCACACATGTGCGTGTGGACATACCAATTAGCATGCTTCCTTGGCACCCAGTGGCCTATTTAAACTGGTCTGTTATTATGAGCAGTTGCTGAATTGTCTTCAATTTGTTCCCATGCTCCTGAGACCTAAGTACCGTAACTGTAACTGCTTATCTGTGTATGACCCAGCTTACCCTTGGAATCTTCTTCTGCTCCTGTCTCAGCTCTGTTTATGTGGTAACTCTGACCCCAGACTGTTTACTGGACTTGTCTTTGCCTGCTGATTTTGTACTGCTTTGCCCAGCTGTTACTGACCTTGGCCAGCCTCTTAGACTTACTCTACTTGCCGATTCGGTCCCTCACTGCCTGGTTGTTACTGACCACTGCCTGCCTCCTGGCTCTGCTTCTGTCTTCTGCTGTGGTGCCAAGCTGCTCCTGCATCCTTTTCCAAGGACTGCGACTACCAGCTCTATCCACTTACAGAGTGGACTTCACTAGCCAGCTACTCCAGCACTTGTGCCACTCCTTGCCATCACACTCTCTGTCTCCACCTTCAGGAGTGTTGGGCAAGAGGTACAAGAGAGGCCTCCACAACATTCCAGTCTTCACCAGGTACATGATATCAAGTAATACTCCAATGTTGTCTCGATTTAAAAACATTATTGTAGCCCACAACCATATGAAAATGTGCCCCATGAAAGAACAAATGCAAGCTGTTATTACTGCAGTGTATGTGGACAGGAACACTCTATACAGAAGCTGCAGGACATGAGCAAAACTAAGATAAAACAAAGGATGAAAAAAGATAAAAACCCTTCCCTTCCTAACCCCAAAATTCTCTGAAATACACAGCATTTTGCTACCTACAGAACATTCAGTAAGGGTTTAGAACAAATTGCAGACCTGAACCCGAACCTCACCCCTTGTATCTATTAATGTTCTTTTCTTCACAAACCAATAAAAAGTGCATAGTTATGAAAGTGCCATGTCTATTGTTACATAGAAACACCTATGTGATATCCAGTTATTGTTGCACCATTGATAACAATAACTGGATATCAATAGTGCAACAAGAACTGAATAGCCCGTATTGAGTTTTTGTATTGGTGTTTTTTGAGTGCAGCTATTGTTTCACTGTTTGTTCTATAGTTTACAATTTGTTTGAATTTTTTTGGCAATCATGCAGTTACATAATATTCACATTATAGAATCACCTATAATTGAGATACTCTATGTCAAAAGAACTAACAAAAAACAAATTACAAAAGGACCTATTTCAATTAAATTATACATTTTTAATCTTTTTTTAAGATTAAACAATGTCCTCGGTTATAATATTCAATGTTCATCATCTTTCAGAAATCCTAACACACTACATTTTTAAGTCTATATATGAGAGCAAAACAAAT
Source organism: Staurois parvus (assembly GCF_062004578.1). Lineage (NCBI taxonomy): Eukaryota > Metazoa > Chordata > Amphibia > Anura > Ranidae > Staurois > Staurois parvus. Next base: position 16,020,091 of record NW_028318430.1, on the reverse strand, counting down.
AGGTTCTAGCCTTTCTTATAAATAAAATATTAAACACAGAATGTAATTACGGTATTTGTTTTCTTATCTTTTACAGACAATTCTTATTTTGAATGTAACCTGTAGCATCTTAGAAAATATATTTAGCAATTAAAGCTCAGGCAGAGAACAAGGTTAAGGAAAGCACCTGAAAGCAATCTACCTAAGATCTTATTTTGAGATTAATCTACTGTTTGCAATTCAGTACACCAATGGTCATTGTCTCAGCCATCTCAGAGAACAATTAGTAGCAATTCCATCAACTGATAAATGCATTGCTATGAATAAAAGTGACACTGAATGGCACTGTTAACAGTATTACTTCTAAAGTGGTCAGCCAGGATATTTAGCTATGATGATAGCAGCTCTCTATTTCCTACTTCATTCCATTTGCAGTATTGATTTTGGCTCAGATAAAGCAAGCTGGACTTCTATATGAGCAACACTTGGTAAGACAAAAGTATACAAATGTATAAAAAAGATAACTTTCGTGCAACATTGAATAAATCAATTGGATCAAAAGACCATGCTTTATAATAAATAAAGCTCAGGGAGAAAAGAATTTCCTAAAAAGTGTTAGTTGCTGATAAGAACATTGTCCTTGAACTTTTCACAACTTGCGCTTAAATTTGGCATATCACCTACATACTGGTTAAAGTAACTTTTTCAGAGTACTTATGATACTTAAAATAGTTTAAGGATAAGTTGTTGCCATTTGCAGTCAAGGTCTTTTATAAACATGATATAACAGCTAGAGTGAATGATGTTGTAGTTTTATATGAAGGGTTAAATCAGTTGCTTTATTATGTGACACATGAGAGTTTCAGCTATAATTGGTTGTGTACAGTGCATAACCTTCTGTTTTTAATGTCGTGTAGCTCAATGACTAAGCATGACAGTGTGAAACATGAGTATTAGAGATGAGCGAATCGAACCAGGAAAAGTGGAATTCGATTCGAATTTCAGGAAAAATTCGATTCGCGTCGAATCCGAATATTAGCCTACTTCGGGTGCGCGAATCGGATTTTTCCCGATCAGCCGGCAAAAGTGTCCCTGCAGAGAGCTCCGCTATTTCTGACAGTTCTCTGACAGTTCCTTCACATGTACAGCGGTTGAAACATTGTATCTATTTGTTTCCATTTAGGATACAGATGTTTTTATTCGGAAACAGATACAATGTTTCAACCGCTGTAAATGTGAAAGTCAGAGAACTGTCAGAAATAGAGGAACTCTGCAGATACACTTTTTGCCGGTTTGGAATTATTCTTATTTTCATCCTACTTCTTCTTCTTCTTCTTCTTCATCCTCATCCTCAGAAGAAGAAGAGGATGAGGATGAGGATGAAGAAGAAGAAGAAGAAGTAGGATGAAAATAAGAAGAATTCCAAGCCGGCAAAAAGTGTATCTGCAGAGCTCCTCTAAGTGTATCTGCAGAATAGAGGAGCTCTGCAGATACACTTTTTGCCGGCTTGGAATTCTTCTTATTTTCATCCTACTTCTTCTTCTTCTTCTTCCTCTTCATCCTCATCCTCTTCTTCTTCTTCTGAGGATGAGGATGAAGAAGAAGAAGAAGTAGGATGAAAATAAGAAGAATTCCAAGCCGGCAAAAAGTGTATCTGCAGAGCTCCTCTAAGTGTATCTGCAGAATAGAGGAGCTCTGCAGATACACTTTTTGCCGGCTTGGAATTCTTCTTATTTTCATCCTACTTCTTCTTCTTCTTCTTCCTCTTCATCCTCATCCTCATCCTCTTCTTCTGAGGATGAGGATGAAGAAGAAGAAGAAATAGGATGAAAATAAGAAGAATTCCAAGCCGGCAAAAAGTGTATCTGCAGAGCTCCTCTAAGTGTATCTGCAGAATAGAGGAGCTCTGCAGATACACTTTTTGCCGGCTTGGAATTCTTCTTATTTTCATCCTACTTCTTCTTCTTCTTCCTCTTCATCCTCATCCTCATCCTCTTCTTCTTCTTCTGAGGATGAGGATGAAGAAGAAGAAGAAGAAGTAGGATGAAAATAAGAAGAATTCCAAGCCGGCAAAAAGTGTATCTGCAGAGCTCCTTTAAGTGTATCTGCAGAATAGAGGAGCTCTGCAGATACACTTTTTGCCGGCTTGGAATTCTTCCTATTTTCATCCTACTTCTTCTTCTTCTTCTTCTTCCTCTTCATCCTCATCCTCATCCTCTTCTTCTTCTTCTGAGGATGAGGATGAAGAAGAAGAAGAAGAAGTAGGATGAAAATAAGAAGAATTCCAAGACGGCAAAAAGTGTATCTGCAGAGCTCCTCTAAGTGTATCTGCAGAATAGAGGAGCTCTGCAGATACACTTTTTGCCGGCTTGAAATTCTTCTTATTTTCATCCTACTTCTTCTTCTTCTTCCTCTTCATCCTCATCCTCATCCTCTTCTTCTTCTTCTGAGGATGAGGATGAAGAAGAAGAAGAAGAAGAAGAAGTAGGATGAAAATAAGAAGAATTCCAAGCCGGCAAAAAGTGTATCTGCAGAGCTCCTCTATTCTGCAGATACACTTAGAGGAGCTCTGCAGATACACTTTTTGCCGGCTTGGAATTCTTCTTATTTTCATCCTACTTCTTCTTCTTCCTCTTCATCCTCATCCTCTTCTTCTTCTTCTGAGGATGAGGATGAAGAAGAAGAAGAAGAAGAAGAAGAAGTAGGATGAAAATAAGAAGAATTCCAAGCCGGCAAAAAGTGTATCTGCAGAGCTCCTCTAAGTGTATCTGCAGAATAGAGGAGCTCTGCAGATACACTTTTTGCCGGCTTGGAATTCTTCTTATTTTCATCCTACTTCTTCTTCTTCTTCCTCTTCATCCTCATCCTCTTCTTCTTCTTCTGAGGATGAGGATGAAGAAGATGAAGAAGTAGGATGAAAATAAGAAGAATTCCAAGCCGGCAAAAAGTGTATCTGCAGAGCTCCTCTATTCTGCAGATACACTTAGAGGAGCTCTGCAGATACACTTTTTGCCGGCTTGGAATTCTTCTTATTTTCATCCTACTTCTTCTTCTTCTTCTTCTTCTTCATCCTCATCCTCAGAAGAAGAAGAAGAGGATGAGGATGAAGAAGAAGAAGAAGTAGGATGAAAATAAGAATTCCAAGCCGGCAAAAAGTGTATCTGCAGAGCTCCGCTAAGTGTATCTGCAGAGCTCTGCTATTTCTGACAGTTCTGTGACATTCCCTCCATACAGCGGTTGAAACATTGTATCTATTTGTTTCCATTTATGGAAACAAATAGATACAATGTTTCAACCGCTGTATGGAGGGAATGTCACAGAACTGTCAGAAATAGCCTATTTCTGACAGTTCTGTGACATTCACTCCATACAGCGGTTTCAATCCTTCTTCTCATCCTTCTCCTTCTTCTCATCCTTCTTCTTCTTCTCATCCTTCTTCTTCTCATCCTTCTCCTTCTTATCATCCTTCTCCTTCTTCTCATCCTTCTCCTTCTTCTCATCCTTCTTCTCATCCTTCTCCTTCTTCTCATCCTTCTCCTTCTTCTCATCCTTCTCCTTCTTCTCATCCTTCTCCTTCTCCTTCTTCTCATCCTTCTCCTTCTCCTTCTTCTCATCCTTCTTCTCATCCTTCTCCTTCTTCTCATCCTTCTCCTTCTTCTCATCCTTCTCCTTCTCCTTCTTCTCATCCTTCTCCTTCTCCTCATCCTTCTCCTTCTCCATCTTCTCATCCTTCTCCTTCTCCTTCTTCTCATCCTTCTCCTTCTCCTTCTCCTTCTTCTCATCCTTCTCCTTCTTCTCATCCTTCTCCTTCTCCTACTTCTCATCCTTCTTCTTCTCATCCTTCTTCTCATCCTTCTCCTTCTTCTCATCCTTCTCCTTCTTCTCATCCTTCTCCTTCTCCTTCCTCATCTCCAAGGGCATTTAAATTAAAGGTACAGTGTTCTGCACTAATTTAAAGGCTCTCTGAAGCCTAGAAACCCTTTTAATAAGTTAAATTCGTAGCGAATTAATTCGCATCGAATCGAATTTCTTCCTCAAATTCGGCGAATCAGCCGAATCGAATTTTTGAATAATTCGCTCATCTCTAATGAGTATGTTTCTTGGTTCTACCATAAAGATATTATTCAGCAGCAAGAACAGTGCAGTGTACAACATTTTATCTCTTGCTGCTATGACACAAGTGTCTTGTTTCTGGAAGGGACAAAACTGAGTTCTTGGTTCATATTCTTGACATAAGTAAAATTGATTGAATATGATTTGTTAATGAGAAGGTCTTAGAGAATGGCTTAAACAAAATGAGATACCTTGGTTGTCCAAGTTGGAGGTTGAGCTTGGGGTTTTAGCTCCATTCTGTAAAAATGGGAATTTTTTCTAAACCTAAAAACAGAAGGTCAACATTCTTCATGAGTTGCAGCATTATGGACTAAGTGAGAGTATACTGGCTAGTCTCAGCCTCAGTGCATTATACAGACCCAGTAATATATGATGTCATCGGTTGTACAAGGAGAATCTTTCTTATCAAGCTGGTATAAAGAACTGATGCCATGACAGAATTTCACAATGTGAATCATTCAACCACAGATGTCACAGAGGTGTCACACTGTTATAGGGGGACCTTTAATTAAAGTGTACAGAATACCCCACAGGGAAGGAGAGGTATACCTGAGATGTGTAGGTCGACAGCTTGCTCTTAGGAGAATTGAGCACAGGGGCAATGTTCTGATAGCTGGAGATGCAATACATGGCCCTTTGCTAAATTTATGTAATACCAAGGTGCTGGAGGATGGTCTAATGTGAGAGCAGATGACACAGGATACCCCAAGGTGTGGAATCAAAGGGCTAGCCAGTGTTCACCAGAGACTCCCTCACAGGTGTTTGGACTCATCAGCTGTCTGATGACCCCAGTTCACAACCCCTGAGTTCAACCTGCTCTACGCAACACAGACCATGTAAATCAGGAGCACACCAGGTAGCAATGGACTGGAACAGATAACAATACCGTGGACCAGGACAACCAGAATAGCAGCCAGATGTCAGGGCAAGCAATGGACATGGATAACAAGGATATAAGCCAGACGTTAAAGCAGACAGAGGACAAAGATAACAAGGATACTAGCCAGAGGACAGGGCTGACAGTGAATGGGATAGCCAGGATACAAGCTAATGATTGGTACACAGGAGACAAAAGAATGCAGGCTAGATACAGCAGAAATGCTCATCACAGGGCTCGGCAGCTAGCTAGTAACAAGCCTTACTCAGACAGCAAGCTGGGCACTGTACCAAGTTTAAATATCCCAGTCAGAAGGAAAAAGCTGATTGTTTGCCATTAGGAGGAGAGCCAAGCACTGATTGGCCAAGGCTAGAAGACATGCTGATTAGCCATGGTCATGGCCACAACACTTTGGGTAAAACCCAGAAATGTGTGCAGCCATGCATCACAGAGGCAGATGTGGCACTAGAAGGAGTGGGAGGTGAATATTGCTGACAACAGAGCAGCAAATCAGGACTATGGTTTACAGAATAAACAAACAAAAATAATGTAATATCTTTCCACTGGAGTTTGCAAAATGGGTCATACTAAGATTCTGTTAGTCTTGGCTTTGGTGGCCAAGAAAAGTACTGATATTTTACCATATCCGTTTACATGGGTTACATACTATATAGTTACATAGTTAGCCTATCTGAAAAAAAGACATCCAGTTCAACCAAAAAAAAAAACAAAATTATAATCCTATACCCACAGTTGATCCAGAGGAAGGCAATATTCCCTGGATCAACTTTATCTATAAATGTTAGTAACCAGTTATATTCTGAGTATCCAAGAAAGAATCCAGGCCTTTTTTAAAGCAATCCACTGAGCTGGCCAGAACCAACTCTTGAGGGAGTCTATTCCACATTTTCACAGCACTTGTTGTGAAGAAACCTTTCCATATTTGGAGATTATATTTCTTTTCCTCCAGACGTACAGAGTGCCCTGTGTACAGAGGTGAATAACTCATTGAGTTCACTGTATGTTCCACTGATGTATTTATACATATTGATCATATCCCCCCTTAACCGCCTCTTCTCAAGTTCCTCTACGTCCTGAGCTCTTCCATGCCTCTTATCAGTTTAGTTGTCCTTCTCTGTACTTTCTCCAGTTCCCCAATGTTCTTTTTGTGAATTGGTGCCCAAAATTGAACTGCATATTCCAGATGAGGTATAACTAATGATTTGTACAGGGGTAAAATGATTCTCTCTGGAGTCTATACCTCTTTTAATACAAGAGAGGATTTTGCTCACTTTAGAAACTGCAGCTTGGCATTGCTTATGATCTACCAGAACTCCCAGATCCTTCTCCACCATTGATTCCCCCCAGTTGTACTTCCCCTAGTATGCATGATGCATGCATATTCTTAGCCCCCAAGTGCATAACCTTACATTTATCAATATTAAACCTCATTTGCCACATGGATGCCCAATTAAACAGGTCAGCTTGTAAGTTGGATACATCCTGTAAGGACATTATTCTACTGCAGAGCTTGGTGTCATCTGCTGAAACAGTATTTTTCATCCCAGACCCTATATTGTTTATAAATATATTAAAAAGTAAGGGTCCCAAAGCTGAACCTTGGGGTACACCACTAACAACCCTAAACCATTCAGAGTATGAATCATTAAGCACTACTCTTTGAATATGGTCTTTTAGCCAGTTTTCTACCCATTTACATACTGATTTTTTCAAGCCCGTAGACTTTACCTTACACATTAGTCGTGTGTGGGGAACTGTGTCAAAAGCTTTTGCAGAATCCAAGTATACCACGTCCACCGCCAACCCTCTGTCCAAGGTTTTGCTCACCTCCTCATAAAAAGAAATCAGGTTTGTTTGACAACTTCTGTCTTTCATGAATCCATGCTGTGTGTTGCTTTAAATATTTTTTTTCCAGCAATAACCCATCTATGTGGTCTTTTATTAAATTCTCCAGTATCTTTCCAACTATAGTTGTTAAACTACTTTGGTAAAGATTTTGACCACTTTTTAAATATAGGTACTAGATTGACCTTACGTCAATCCAGTGGTACTATGCTAGTCATTAAAGAGTCCCTAAAAATGAGAAACAATGGCTTTGAAATGACAGCGCTCAATTCTTTAAGGACCCATGGGTGTATGCCATCTGGTCCAGTTGCTTTATTCACCTTTCTTCTGTCTAAATATTTTTGGATCATATCAATTGTGAGCCAATGTGGATCATCTGGAACTGTGTCAATACCATGTCCATTATGAACAAGAGCTCCCCGATGCTCCTTTGTATACACAGAGCTGAATAAGGTATTTAATAAATTTGCCTTTTCTTTGTCCTCAGTCACCCACTCTAGATTATTTTGTAAAGGGCCTACATGCTTGGGCCTGACCTTTTTACTATTGATATATTTGAAGAATTTTTGGGGGTTTGTCCTGCTCTCTTTTGCAATCTGTTGCTCATTTTCAATGTTTGCTGCCTTATTTCCTTTTTGCATATTCTGTTATATTCTTTGTAATGTTTAAACAATGATAGCATTACTTCATGTTTATATTTAATAAAAGCTTAATACTTAATACTGTAAGTACAGTTGCAAGAAAAAGTATGTGAACCCCTTGGGATTATGTGGAGTTTTGCATGAAATGGGCATAAAATGTGCTCTGAACGTCATCTAAGTCACAACAATAGAAGAACACAGTCTGCTCAAAATAATACTACACAAACATTAGATGTTGCCTTGGTTTAATTGCACATAACATGTAAACATTCACAGTGCAGGGAGGAAAAAGTATGTGAGGCCCTAGCTTAATGACTTCTCCCAGAGCTAATTGGAGCCAGGAGTGAGCCAACCTTGACTCCAATCAGTGTGATGATATTGGATGTATTGCTGACAGCTGTCCTGCCCTTAAAAAACACACACCTGTTTTGGGTTTACTGGTTTCAAGAAGCACTGTCTGATGTGAACCATGCCTCGCAGAAAAGAGTTCTCAGAAGACCTACAATCAAGAATTGTTGACTTGCATGAAGCTGGAAAGGGTTACAAAAGTATCTCCAAAAGCCTTGATGTTCATGTGTCCACGGTAAGACAGACTGTCTACAAATGGAGAAAGTTTAGCACTGTTGCTACTCTCCCTAGGTGTGGTCGTCCTGAAAAAATGACTGCAAGAGCACAGCGCAGAATGCTGCATGAGGTAAAGAAGAATCCCAGAGTGTCAGCTAAAGACCTACAGAAATCTCTGGCACATGCTAACATTTTTGTTGACACACCTACAATAAGGAAAACATTGAACAAGAATGGAGTACATGGGAGGACACCATGGAGGAAGCTATTGATGTCCAAAAAGAATATTGCAGCACGTTTGAAGTTTGCAAAAGAGCACCTGGATGTTCCACAGCACTACTGGCAAAATATACTGTGGACAGATGAAACCAAGATTGAGTTGTTTGGGAAGAACACACAACACTATGTGTGGTAAAAAAAAAGGCACAGCACACCAACATCAAAACCTCATCCCCACTGTAAAACATGGCGGAGGGAGCATCATGGTTTGGGGCTGCTTTGCTGCCTCAGGGCCTGGACGGATTGTTGTCATTGATGGGAAAATGAATTCCAGAGTTTATCAAGACATTTTGCAGGAAAATGTACGACCATCTGTCCGCCAACTGAAGCTCCGCAGAGGATGGGTGATGCAACAGGACAATGACCCAAAGCATACAAGTAATTCAACAAAACAATGGCTGCAACAGCACAGAATACGCCTTCTGGAGTGGCCCAGTCAGAGTCTTGACCTCAACCCGATTGAAATGCTGTGGCATGACCTTAAGAGAGCGATTCACACCAGACATCCCAAGAATATTGCTACACTGAAACAGTTTTGTGAAGAGGAGTGGTCCAAACTTACTCCAGATCGTTGTGCAGGTCTGATCTGCAACTACAGGAAACGTTTGGTTGAGGTTATTGCTGCCAAAGGAGGGTCAACCAGTTATTAAGTCCAAAGGTTCACATACTTTTTCCTCCCTGCACTGTGAATGTTTACATGTTATGTGCAATTAAACCATGGCAACATCTAATGTTTGTGTAGTATTATGTTCAGCAGACTGTGTTCTTCTGTTGTTGTGACTTAGTGACGTTCAGAGCACATTTTATGCCCAATTCATGCAAAACTCCACGTAATCCCAAGGGGTTCACATACTTTTTCTTGCAACTGTATAATGTCTGGTAAATGTATGTAAGGCATGTTTCATTGCAAATCATTGTGCCAACACTCTACCTGTAATAAATGTAACATTCAAAAACAGAAATGGTCAAAAATCTGCTAAATCTTATTTGCAGCTGCCAGCATAGTCATATCACCTTATATGTATCTCTAATTTCTTATTCCATAAGAATGCCAGCGCTCACAGATCTCCAGAAGTGTCTGTTCTGATCAGTTTTAGTTATTAATACGTTACCGTATATCAAAATAAAAATATATAAACCTGCGCTCGGTGTACATCCAATGTGAATCAGAACAGCAGCACTCATATGATATTAAGATACAAAATATCAAAAAGAAAAGGTGAAAAAATATATATGTTGCACTGTCCCCTTAAAAGTCATTAAAAATAACAATCCAGAAAGTCCAACTGTGTGCTTTCTCCTGTGAAGATCAATCTAGTGCACCATCATCATCTGATAATACAAATTGCTTACCAGATACTCAGACCCATAAACATGGTCACTCAAAGGAAAGGCACTCAAAGATGTCCCATATAATTAAAATAAAAACTCTCCATAGTGTAATTTGTAAAACACCAGTTTAAGAAAACACCAAAGGGTACTCGCACAGTAAAATCGAAAGCAAACATCTCAAGATAGCCACGTCACTTGTGACGAATGGACATGATGATGTCACTTTTAGCTCTGCCCTATGCATTTTATTGCAGAGGACAACTTCATGGTGCATAGGAGTAGCAACAATCACATCAACACATCAATGCCTAAATAGGTTACAATAATATCAAGACAGGGTGCTCCAACTCATATGATTACCAACACAAGCAGGTGCACAGAACACATATACCTTAAATACAAAAATGTATCAGCAGAAAAAAATCGTTTTACTATAAAATAAAGAGTAAAAAGTATAAATGTAAAAATGAGAACATTTTAAAAGAAAAATCATATTTTTAACCTTAGCAATGAATCTTACTCATTAAGAATTAAGCCTACTTAACTTAACTACTTGACCCTACTTAATAAGGACCAGAAATATGCCTTATCCCCCCCCACCCCATCCAATCTTAACAAATTTGAATATTTTTTATTGATGTTCATAAGCTCACATGTATACTTAGACAGTGTTTCTCAACTCCAGTCCTCATGGACCCCCAACAGGTCATGTTTTCAGGATTTCCCTCAGATGAAACAGCTGTGGTAATTACTAAGGCAGTGAAACTGATCAAATCACCTGTGCAAAATAATGGAAATCCTGAAAACATGACCTGTTGGGGGTCCATGAGGACTGGAGTTGAGAAACACTGACTTAGCATCAAAAGGCATTTTTTTGGGAGTCCCTGACGGGGTGGTGAATACGAATTTATGGAACACTCCTTCAATTAATCCCCTGTATACCCTAGCTCCTAGTCGAACTGTGTTTAGAGACTTAGTTTTGAAAGATCTGCATGAGCTTAACAATAGATCCAAAAATTATGTGCAACAAGATAGTCAAGATATCAATTCTCTTTGCAAGTGTAAGCAGTTAGTTATTCACCCTGCAGATAAAGGAGGAGGGATTGAATTGCTTAGCAAATATGATTACTCAAGGAAAATGGAGACAACTTTATCCCTCTAAAAGACCTATAGGTGGTAAAGAAGGACCCCACTCAGCATTTTAAAAATAACATTGAGAGAATGATTAAAATACACTACATTATCAAAAGTTTGTGGACACCTGATAATCTCACATACTATATGTGCTAACAACCTTGTGATGACAGTTTTAGGATATGACTGTGCCCAAATGTCAGGTCAAAAATGATATGGTTTGATGAGCTTGGTGTGGAGGAACCTGAGTTGCCTTCACAGAGCCTTGACCTCAACCCTATTGAAAAACTTTGGTATATACTCAAATCTATCAGTCTCTGATTGCCGCCATTACTAGTAAAAAAAAATTAAAAATTCCAGTATATATACCGCTATTTGTAAACCAATTAATTTACACGTATTGATATTTTTTTTAGCAAACACATGTAGCAGAATACATTTTGGCCTAAATTTATGATGAAATTTGATTTTTTTGATTTTTTTTACTGGACATGTTTAATAGCAAAGAGTCAAAAATATAGTTTTTTTTTCTCAAAATTGTGGGACTTTTTTTTTTATAGCGCAAAAAATTAAAAACGCACAGGCGATCAAATACCACAGAAAGAAAGCTCTATTTGTGGGGGAAAAGGCCGTAAATTTCATTTGGGTGCAGCATTGCATGACCGTGCAATTGTCAGTTAAAGTATTGCAGCGCCGTAAAGCAAAAAATGGCCTGGTCAGGAAAGGGGGTAAATCCTCCGGCAGGCAAGTGGCTAAAAAGAAGAGAAAAGCCCACCTAGTACCTGTTATCTATTGAGTACCAGTTATTTACTACTGATTCATAATCGTTGGCGCACCCTCCCAGAGGACCAATAATAAGGTATTGAGTCAGTTACTGCCCAGGCAGGAATATATCTTGATTTTTTCCTTCATTCACTAGTTAGGAAGACACCAGCTTATCTCAAGGATACACATGACACTTTTGAGGAAGCTTTGTATTCTATTAATGAATACAAAGCCTAGCCTGATTGGCTTGGGCAGCATTTGTGATGACATCAGCCCAACTATTCTCCTCAGCCAATCAGATGAAGCTTAGTACCAATGAGAAGAGTCATTCAGGGATACATCTTGATATTTGGGGTTTGAGTCAAATGCTGCCCTGATTAGCTTGACTCTTACTTTGTGGAAGGGTAAGCGTGCAACCCAGCTGTTATTCTTGAAAAATGAATTGTCCATTATTCTGTGGAATTCTCTGTCCTCAGCTGACAGGGCTATTTTTGTTGTGCAACAAAACACTTTTGCACACTAAGTCATGAAGAATCAGAGTGACACTGGGCACTAGTGATGGGAGCATAGTCTGAAATGAGTTTTACATCCATTTCTTAATACACAAGTTTTAAAGGAATTTACCACATCTGATTTGCTTATTTTGTCTGAATATATATCACCCACTATTACAAAGCCTAGATCTAGTCTTTGTGCAATAGGGGCATTGACAGGACCATGGCACTGCAGACAAAAACACATTCTGTGAAGGTCTCTTCTCGACAAGATAGCAAAATTGTATCATTCATGTCCATGGCAGCAATCTAATCAGTCAGTTTCACTATATCATTTTACGGTCTTTACCACAAAACTCTCAAAACCGCTTGGTAAATACCACGTGAAAAGGCAATAAACTCAATTCACAAAAGGAAATAAATAACTAAATGCAGTAATTAAATAGTGGTCCAGGCATGTGGTATTTAACCACTTGCCTACCCAGGGGCGGACTGACAACTCATGGGGCCCCCGGGCAATAGGGGATCATGAGGCCCCTGTGTCCTTGCCCAAACTCAAAAAAGCCTATGAAAAAGGTACCAGGGGCATCTTATGGGGCCCCCTACTGACCCAGGGCCCTCGGGCAGTGCCCGAGTTTCCAAATGGTCAGTCCGCCTTTGTGCCTACCGGGCACTTATACCCCCTTCTTTACCAGGCCAATTTTCAGCTTTCAGTGCTGTTGCAGCTTGACAATTGCGCGATCATGCAAGATTGTACCCATATGAAATTTTTATCATTTTTTTCTCACACAAATACAGCTTTCTTTTGGTGGTATTTAATTGCCAATGGGAGCTTTACTTTTTGCGCTATAAACAAAAAAAGTGCAAAAAATTTGAAAAACGTTTTCTTTGTTTCTATTATAATATTTTTCAAACAGGTCATTTTTCTCCTTCACTGAGGTGCATTGATGAGGCAGCACTGATGGGCACTGATAGGCAGCACTAATGAGGTGGCACGGATAGGCGCAACTGATAGGCAGCACTAATGAGGTGTCACAGATAGGCAGCACTGATAGGTTGCACTGATAGGTGACACTGATAGGCGGCACTGATAGACAGCCCTGATAATTGGCACTGCTGGGCACCGATCATCAGGGCACTGATCATCAGTGCCCTGATGATCGGTGCTGATCCCTGCTCTGACAACTGCCGGTTCTCGTCAGTACTTTCCTCGCGCTCTGACAGCGTGAGGAAAGTGCAGCCGAGAACCGGCAATTGCATTTCCCGGTGATCAGCGTGTCATTGGACACGGCTGATCATGTGGTAAAAGGCCGCTGTGATTGGCCTTTTACCACATTATGTGATCAGCTGTGTCCGTAGGACACAGCGATCACGGAGATCGCTGGGTGCGTGCCCCCGGGGGCGCGCAGGAGAGTGCGTTCTGGGAGGACGTCATATGATGCCCTCCCAGAACTGGCCGGCCGCAGTGTAGCAGTCATTCGGCTATCTGCTGTTGGAAAGTAGTTAAGAAATATAATAGGCAATTTTGAGTAGTTTCTGCCTTTTTGGATCAGTTCTCTCAAAAGTAATTCAAAGAATTCTAAATATAGAAATATGGTTGATTTACTTAACCACTTCCCGACCGGCTGTTGTATATAAACGGCCGGACGGTGGCACTGCAGGGTCGGGTGGCCGTCAATAAACGGCCTCCCCGCACCCTGCTTGTGGGCGCTCCCTGGGAGCGCGCAGCACCGCGATCCGGTGCCCGCTGTGTCCTCCGGACACAGTGAAACACCGATCGTCGGACGGGACCTCTGTACGAGGTCCCAATCATGTGATCACTGATTGGCCAATCAGTGATCACATGCAAAGTAGTAAGCAAGATGTCACTTGTGACATCATTGCTTACTACGTGTGAAATCTGTGAATGATCACAGAGGTCACATGGTACAAGGCTATTCACAAAAGCCTTGTACCATGTGACAGGATGTGACCAATCACAGCTCACTCAGTTCTTCTCAATGAGTGCATGAATGCACACAGAGAGAAAGAGAAATGATTGCTTTTACATCCTATATGGGTGTAAAAGCAATCAGTGTAAAAAAAAAAAAAAAAATCTTCATCACCCCTCACAAGTAGTACAGTGTCACAATGGTGACACTGTACTGCTAGGGTGACAGTATGTAAAAAATAAAAATAAAAATAAAAAATAATAATATAAAAAAATAAAATAAAAATGTAAAAAAAAATGTTTAAAAATTATAATTTTTGCTTATAAACTAATTTGGATTTTTTTTTTTTTTACTAAAAAGATAACGGAATAAATTTTGGCTAAGATTTATGATGAAATATTATTTATTTGCAAAATTTTATAAAAAAAACACTTTTTTTCAAAATTTTTGGACATTTCATTTACATAGCAAAAAAAATACAAATCCCAGTGGTGAATAAATACCACCAAAATAAAGCTTTATCTATCTCAAAAAAATGGTAAATTCATTTGGGTACAGTGTTGCATGACTGCGCAATTGTCATTCAAAGTGTGATAGCGCTAAAAGCTGAAAATTGCCCTGGTCAGGAAGGGGGTAAAAGTGTCCGGTCTGGAAGTGGTTAAAGAATAACAAAGGTTTTTTTTTTTTACTTTTGGATAGAGTGGAAATAGATTATAACACCTGTCAGATTTTGTTTGCTGTTTGTGTCCCCATTAGGGAGATTCACCCTCTCTATTTGTCCTGTTTACCATTATCATTGAAAGTGAAATGAAAAGAAAATCACAAACCCTCCCTTAGTCTGTCCAAAATGAATAAAAAGTGTTGCCTACAATTCTACTTTAAGGCAAATAGACTGTGCAGTTTGCAAGTTGTTCCAGAGATAAGTACATGAGGTAAAGCTGCACTTTACAAAGAATACCCAATCGCATGCAAGGAAAAAAACTGAATTTTTGCTTGCACATGATTGGATGATGGAAGTTAGCAGAGCACCCCTCATTTACTAAGCTCCAGAGCAACTTCACTTGCAAAGTGCTCAGTCTATGTGCCTTTAGTAAATCAACCCTATTTATTTAGGAAATCCACACCAATATATGTGTTAATTATTTTCATTTTATCCTGTCATTTCACCAGTTTTTTAGAAACTTTTTTTGTGAATATACAAGCATACATCAAAAACCTCCCAATCACTCCAAAAGATAATACAATGTACATGCATATCACAATGGTCGAATCCCTTGTTAGAACATATTTCATTTGTAGTGGGGATACTTTACTTTTTCATAATTATTTTTAGGGATATCTTCCCACTGACATGTTCCCACTGACATCATTGATCTTTTGAGCTATCTGCAGTATAAGGGAGTATTTCTTCTCACTGACCATCACACTAATGTATCATGAGTTGTAGATATAGTCATTTTTAGCAGGGATTTCCTGAAACTGGAGAATATTTCAAGGATTCCTCTGCTTTGAAAAGGTTGAGTAAGGGAGGGTTATAACCCCTGTCAGTTTTTTTTATATTTTTTAATATCTGTGTCTTGGAAGATGTCCCGTCTATTACTTTTCTAGGGACAACCTCAAATTTGGGATTTTATTTTCATTTTATTTTCAATGTTAATGGTAAACAGGACTTATAGAGAGGGTGGATCTTCCTCATGGGAGAATAGACAGCAATAAAAACCTAATAGGTGTTCTAATACCTCTCCACACTATTTGAAGCTTTTTCCTTTAGTTATACTTTATTTTCAAATAAATTTTTATTGAAAAGATTTTTAACATCAATGCAAATATATAACCATTAGAGTAGAAAGGTACACATATGCAGACTGACAACATGTAAAGAAGAGGAAGATGTTGCAAGTCCCCACCATGTGGCCGGGGAACTGAATATCGTATTCATATTTACATGAGAGGTATGCTCATTCATATGTGAACCATGTTGGAGTAAAAGGATCTTTAAAGGTGGATATAAATTGAAATATAAATTTAAACAGGGATTAGAAAGAAATAGGAAAAAGGGGGGAGGAGGGGGATTAGGCACCGTTATCTTTATCTTAGAAGTATGTATCCTATAAAAAATTGAAATTAGTAATCAGGTAATTGAACAGTTGGGATGGTTTAGCCATCGAGACCAGTGTAATATAAATTTATGGTACATAGAGTTTCGAATGGCCGTTCTTCGCTCCATCTCACACTGCAGGTTGAGGTCAGTCACCAGGCGTGACAGCAGAGGAGAGGATGTGGATCGCCAGAGTTTGGTGATGTTGATCTTTGCCGCCGCGAGGATGTGTAAGATAATGATGCGTGAGTTTGAGGGGAATTTATCTATAGTTATATGAAGGAGGGCTAGGGCAGGATCTGGAGTCACATGAGTGTCTGTGATTGAAGAGATCAATTGGAAGACTTTATTCCAGTAAGATTTGAGAGATTTGCATGACCAAAGCACATGGAGGAGGGAGCCAGTGTCTCCACAATGTCTCCAGCACGCCTGGGACTGTTGAGGGTAATAGAGAGATAATTTAGTGGGGGTAAGATACCATTGGTGGAGGATTTTCAGGTATGATTCCCAATGGGCGCTACATTTCGACGCTTTATAAGTAATGTTGAACGTCGTTTCCCAGGGGTGTGGGCTTGTCGAGAGTGTTAAGGTCTTTTCCCAATTAGTCAAGGATGAAGTAGAAGTTGTGAATTGCGCTACGGTTAGAAGTGTATAAAAAGTAGATATTCCTTTCTTTGGATATATGGTCCTATTCAGGAAGTGATGTGCAGTAGCTGGGATTTCTATTTTAAGTGGTATGTTTGTTTTGTGAAGTAAATGGATTATTCGCATATAGGTGAATTGGTCTTTATCAGGAAGACGAAATTTCTTCTGGAGAGTCTGAAATGTATCTGGGTTATGGGTGCTGAAAAGGTCTTGGATATATTGTATACCAAGCATTTTCCATGAGGCCAGGTTCAGATGCGGGGATACGAAATGTAAGGATGAAAGCGGTGTAAGAATTCAAAGATTATCCTTATGGGAGCAAGTATAGGTTAAGAAGTCATGCCAAGCCGTCAGGGAAGCTTGCACGCATGGGTGTGTATGTAGAGGTTTATTCCAGGCCGTACGAGGCACAAACAAGGCATCTGTTAATGAACTTGGTGTGTGCATGGATGCCTCCATGATTGTCCAAGTTTTATCTGGGGACGGGTGCCACCAGAAGAAGAGCTGGTCTAATAGACCGGCTTGATAATACGATTTTATATGCGGGAGACCTGCTCCACCTCTGGCAGGCGGACGTATTAAGAGGTTTGTAGTACATCTAGGGCGTTTGGAATTCCATAAGAAATTGTTTAGGATTTTTTGAAGTTTGGAGAAAAAGGTGGAGGGGGCTGGAATAGAAAGCGTGCGGAAAATATAAAGTATTTTGGGCAGTATGCACATTTTTATAGTTGCTGTTCTGCCTAGTGTTGAAAGGGTATTTGTGCGGAAGCTTCTGAGCTCTTGTGGGATTGTGTCAAGTAATGGTTTGAAGTTAGCTGTATAGAGTTGGCCTGTTTTGGCAGACAGTTTGATCCCCAAATAGGGTATGTTATGTTTTTCCCATTTGAAAGGGAACCGTTTAGTGAGTAGTTTCAGGGTTGCAACGGGTGTATAGAGGTTTAGGATGGAAGACTTGGGTTCATTGAGTTTGTAGTATGATACTGCTGAGTAGGCATGAATATGGGTGCGAATTGTTGTAAGCGATTTGTTAGGGTTTGTAATCATTAGAATAATGTCATCCGCAAAGAGACTAATTTTATGTTCGCACTTAAGAAAATTAACTCGTGTGAAATTTGGATCGTGTCTGAGATTGGACGCTAGCGGTTCGATAAGTAACGCAAAAATTATGGGCGAAAGAGGGCATCCTTGTCTGGTGCCATTGGATATTGGGAAAGGTTGTGAGAGCGTGCCGTTCGTAAGTACCCTAGCAGAAGGTTTGGAGTATAGGGAGAGAATCGCTGACAGCATCCAGTCTGTTATTCCATATTTCTGGAGTGTAAGTGTCATAAATTGCCAATGGATTCGGTCAAATGCTTTTTCCGCGTCAAGTGAAAGTAGGAGTGAGGGTTTATTATCAGATTCAAGGTGGTGCAGTAGTGATATAATTCGTCGGGTCGCGTCTGGGGCCTGTCTCCCAGGGATGAATCCCACTTGATCAGGGTGAATTAATGTAGGAAGGTATGGGAGCAGTCGTTGAGCTATTATCTTGGCGTATATTTTTAGGTCTGTATTAAGTAATGAGATCGGCCTGTAGTTTTGGACTAATTGAGGGTCTTTACCTGGTTTTGGGATAGTGGTAATTATTGATTGTAGCATATCAGAGGGAAATTCCCCCTTCGAAGCAACGTGATTATAAAGGGCGGAGAGATGCGACTTAAGGTTGGGTGCGAACGATTTGTAATATTCGTTAGTGAAACTGTCATTTCCTGGTGATTTGTTCACGGGTAAACTGTTTATAGTTTTCTCAATCTCTGCGGGTGAAATCGGCACAGAGAGGCAGTCCAAGTTGGGAAGAGGTGAGTCGAGGAAGAGCCGTGCGGCTTAGGAAGTTTTCAATGGAGGGATTCGTTGGTTGTACTGTATCCGGATCATCTTTTATGTTGTATAGAGTTTGGTAATAGCATGCAAATGCGTTAGCTATGTCTTGTAGGTTTGATAATGGGGTTCGCGAGTCTGGGTGTTGGACTATGGAGATTTTGTTTTTAAGTCTTTTTTGTTTGATGTTTTTGGCGAGAAGAGAACCTGTTTTATTACCAAGTGCATAGAATTATGTTTTTGTTCTTAGAAGGTTCGTGTCATAGGTGTGTAGTAAAATAGTACGTAATTTATTTCTATCCCTATTTAGGGCCGCGGATGTGGAAGGGTTCGGATTCTGTTTGTTAATTTCTTTGTTTTCATGTATAGAGGTCAATAGTTGGTCTGTTTGTTGGGATCTCTGCTTTTTAATACGGGAGTTTAGTTGTATGAGGATACCTCTAATGTATGCTTTGTATGTCAGCCAGAGTGTAGTGATAGAGATATCTGGGGTGGCATTAGTTTCAAAAAAGAGATTATGGGCGTCCATTATATACTTCTGGTTTTCCGGTAGTTTCAGGAGTGCAGAATTAAGTCTCCATATGGGTGGGATTGCCGACTGTTGGCTGTCATCCAGGGATATGCTGATCGGGGCATGGTCAGACCAGGTTATGGTACCAATATTAGAAGATGATACGTGTTGCAGTGTCCATTTGTCCATGAGGAACATATCAATTCTTGAGTACGAAAGGTGCGGTGGTGAAAAATAGGTGTAGTCTCTTTCAGAGCCATGTTGGCATCTCCAGATGTCGTATAGGTCATGGTCATGTAGAACGCGGTTGATGTCGAGGTTTGCGGCTTTTTTGTTGGAAGATGAATCCATATATGAGTTATTGACAACATTAAGGTCTCCCCCAATAATGAGTCTACCTTGTTTGTGCTTAGAGATGAGATTGAAGAGTTTGCGAAAAAATTTTAGTTGTTTGCTGTTCGGACCGTATACATTCACCAGGGTATAGGTAATGTCATTAATTTGGCATATCAATATAATATATCGCCCTTGCGGGTCGACTATGGAAGAGGTGTGTTTAAATGTTAGAGAGTCATTAACGGCAATAATTACTCCGTTTTTCTTCTTAGCATTAGTCGCCATAAATAATTGAGAGAAGCGGTTAAGATATAGTTTAGGGGTTTTTTACGTAGTGAAGTGGGATTCTTGTATAAAAAATAAGTCAGTTCGAGATTTCCGGATTTCTCTGGAGAGCATCGATCTTTTGAAGGGGGAGTTGAGGCCTCTAGCATTAAGAGAAGTGATAGTGATCATTGAAAATATTTCCTGAGTACATATCTAGTTGGGTTGTTGTTTGGTAGTAATTAAGCGTGTGAGGTTCCACTCCAGGGAGAATAGTGGTAAAATGACTAAAGAACAGGTAAGTCTCGATAGGAACTGTAGGAAGCGTATTCCATATAAAGTCCTGTATTTCAAATCTTGTGATACTACTGTTTAGTCAGTGGTGCCATGTGAGAGGGAGGATGGGAGAGGGAGAAACAACAGTAAAAAAACACTTGCATGTAGCGCAAGTAACCAATGTAGCTATGATCGCTACGTCAAAAAGGAGGGGTATGAACAAGTTCTGACCTCCAGGGGGGTTATGTCTGTAGCAAACTTGAAGAACAGAAAACATTAAATGTAGGCCAATCGCCAGAGGTTGTAGAATCCGTATATTTCCTCCGGGGGAAGGTATAGTAGAGTATAGGTGCGGTGTGTGCCTTCGCACCCTTTAGGTCGCCTCCATATTTTGGATGGAACTGGACGTATTTTCACACGGGCAAAATGCTCCAAGCTTTAAGGAGATCTAGGCCGGCCTCTAGGTTCCTGATAGTATAGGTTCTACCTTGGTTCCGTACTAATAGCTTAGTGGGGAAGCCCCATTGATAGGCAATGCCATGATTTCTCAAAGCTTTAGTGAGTGATATAATTTTTTTCCTGTTTGACAGTGTGGCTTTGGATAGGTCAGCATATAAGCGTAGATTCGCATGAGACTGTGGGAGCGGTGGCGGGTTTCTAGCCGCTAACATAATTTTCTCTTTGATATGATAGAAATGAATGCGGATAAGCACGTCTCTAGGGATAGAGGCCGATAAAAATGAGGGCTTAGGAAGTCGATGTGCTCGATCAATCGTGACCTCTACTTCGGAGAGTGCTGGTATCAGCAGTTTGAGGAAGTGTTGTAGATATGGCAGCAGTGCCTCATTGGTAATTGTTTCAGAGATCCCTCTAATTTTTATATTATTACGGCGTGATCTATCTTCCAGGTCGGCTAATTTTAGTTGAATTTGCTCGATGTCGAACGCATGATCCGCATGGGCATCAATCAAATCATTGTGTGCTGCGACTATGTCTCCCATGTTGGTTTCAATGTGGCGAATTCTACGTTCCTGCCGTTGCACTAGGGTGGTAAGCTGATTAAGTGGAGCAGATATGTCGTTGTGTAAGGTTTGCCGCAAAGACGCAAGCATATTTTTCATGCTTATCTCTGTGAGTGGTTGTTCGGACGCAGGGAATGCATCTATGTTAGGCATAGCCATGTGCGGTAATTGATGTGGGAGGTTTGGGGCCTGCAATATAGTATCATCGTCACAGTCCAGTCGTGGCCTGGATTTGGCCGGGCTGCTGGTCGTGGGAGATAAGGGAGGTGACAACTCACCAGGGTCCCCTGGGTAAAGCTGTTGCTGCAGCCTAGGATCCACACACTGGGCTCTGTAGTCCTCCTCAGATACGCTGCTGCCTCCCTGCACTCCTGTGATGCGGGCGCCATCTTGGATTGACGGCCGGGAAGAAGTTAGTTAACTTCCCTGGTTGCCCCGGGCTCTTTTTCCTGCGGGGCATGTCTAGTGGGCTGCGGGCACACTGCGGCTATCACTGTGTGCCGTTCGTTTCCCCCGGAGTCGGTGAGTGCCGAGTTATCGCTGGCGGGTGGATGGAGCTGACACTACTGCATGTCCATCACTGAGCCGGCCGCGCATGCGCCCCCTAGTTATACTTTAAAGTGATACTAAAGACTTGTTTTTTTCCAAATAATAAACATATCATACTTACCTGCTCTGTGCAGTGTTTTTTTGCACAGAGCAACCCAGATCCTCCTCTTCTCAGGTCCTCCACTGGCACTAATGGCCCCTCCCTGCTGTTGGGTGCCCCCACAGCAAGCAACCATTCACACACAGCCCCCTCCCTCTCCTGATTGGCTCAATTGCTCATGCTGCTTCCTCAGCCAGTCAGGAATGAGAGTCCTCAGAGAACCAAGGCTCCATGGACATCGCTGGATCGGGATGGGGCTCAGGTAAGTGTTAGGGGGGTTGGCTAGAGTCTTTAGAACAACTTTAAGTAAATACAAAAAATATTTTTTAAATGTCAAATATTGAAAGAAAATAGTATAAAAAAAAATCACACCCACATATATAAATAACCTTCTTCAACCAATAAAAAAAGACAACGTTGAAGAAGAAGTATATAAATATTTGTGTGTGATTTCTGATACTATTTTCATTCATTTGACATTTACAAAGATATTTTGTATATACCTAATTGAACTTAGTTGTTTTTGATACACCACGGGTGTAATGTGAAAGCAGCTTTCCTTTGAATAGTATTCCAGTCACCTTTTTTCTTTTGTATTAATACATGCACTGCAGGGACTGCACTAACTTAGTGAGTTGGCATATTTCTACAGTTTAAACCATTTTACCTCTTTATTGGCAATAAACACTGACAGGAGTTCTAATTCTTCTACACTGTATCCATTCCACTGGATAACACATGAGATAAATACTGCATATTTCGATCAAAGAGCACATGCCTTAATTTAGTGGTGTTTTTTTGTGAATGTCAAAAAACATTTAGAAAAATGCTATGAGGTATTCTACCACAAATTTTAAATAGGAAAATACTGCTTTGTGATTGGAGCCCACGGTCCCTCAAGTAAGTTTATATGTTTAGCTCCTGTGTATTATCATACATTGGTGACAATGAAGTTGGAAAGTTGAGTTTACTCAGACTAAAGCCTTTGTCCAGGCTTGATCACTGATGAGTAAAAGATAGGTTTTAGAGGTTCAAATATAAATTACTGTATCACCCAATATATGGCTTCCATCCAAGAAGCCAAAAAACATGCAGACCAAAAAAGAGATTTGTGAAAAGAGATTCACAGGAAAGCGGCTACATTATGAACAGAATGCGATACTCAGAAAAATTTCCAAAAATTATGCTTTATTACACATTAATGATTGACACTCGGGCAATCGCCCTGGTTTACCATCACCCCAGTATGAGACAATACACACAGACCTAAAACCAATAAAATCACACCAAGACCGGTCTGGATATATGTGCTGCAAAAGCTATGACCACCATAGTCTAAAGCATTTGCAGCACCTGCACATTGGTTACACTCCCTGTAGGAGGTGTATTCAAAAAATTATACCATAGGTATGTAATATCACATGCTATATATAAAAGCAAATATTGTTACCATATAGGTTACACTCCCTGAAGGAGATTTTTTCCAAAAATTGTACCATGGGTATATAATATCACATGCAAGCAAAAAAGATAGATACAGTTACCATCTGGAGAGAAGCATGACCCTAAGCCTATATAAGGCAATGTGGGTAAAACATTGAATGAAAAAAGGGGGGGAATCACCCTAATGATATGATAATGGATTCATGCAGTACAACCCTGTAGAGGCACATGTGGTTGGGGCCCATTTATCTGTAATATACGTGAATAATTGCAAGGATTCCTATAGATGAAAGAGTCCCTGTTGATGTCTTGATGGAGAAATGGATGCAAATAGCAGAGGCCTGCTTTGTATGGTTTCTTCACCACAACATGTGGACTGCAAACCACTTTAATATTTGAAGTAGAATGAGGCCCAATAGATTTTCCGCCTGTTGCAACATATGTAGTATGCCTTGCATCTAGATAAAGCATCATAATGTCCCCATCCTGTAATAAGACAAACGAAATCGAATTTATATTATATATACAATAGAGTGAGAGCACTTAAAGTGACTATTCTTATATCGTTTGTCTTATTACAGGATGGGGACATTATGATGCTTTATCTAGATGCTTTTGCAGCACATATATCCAGACCGGTCTTGGTGTGATTTTATTGGTTTTAGGTCTGTGTGTATTGTCTCATACTGGGGTGATGGTAAACCAGGGCGATTGCCCGAGTGTCAATCATTAATGTGTAATAAAGCATAATTTTTGGAAATTTTTCTGAGTATCGCATTCTGTTCATAATGTAGCCGCTTTCCTGTGAATCTCTTTTCACAAATCTCTTTTTTGGTCTTGATCACTGATGAACCTGCAAAAAATGAGAGTGGATGGAGAATGGAAGGATACATTATTGTCTTTTTGTGTTTTCATCCTGAGCTTCCCACTTCTGTTGCGCTCTATATGGCAATTTTGACACAACCAGATTTACACCATTACCAGTGTTTAAGTAGCTTAGAACTGGCAGATAGGGGTCTGGCTTGGCCAACTTTAGATCCATCCAAAGGTCATTTTGTTCTTGAAACTTACGATGATTCTTTTAAGTTGGCAAAGGTTGGCCTTCTCTTAAATAAGGCAATGTCTATGGCTTTAGGCTACTTTAAGTATTTATGTTAGGTGCCTGACACATGCTGGTGAAGCCTATTTTTACTTAATGTTTATTAAAACACACCTACAAGTATAGGGAGAAATTTGACCCCTCAGCAACAAATAAGGCAATGTTTACATTGACCACTCACCCTCATCATCATGCTTAACTCAAGTCTTTGAAGGCTTGGGGCAATGTCAAATATTCACTCATATCTAGAAGTATTGGGTAATGGAGGTCTGGCAACTGATTGGGGTTAAGAGGGAGTGTTGAGATAGTAAATATTATCTGCCTATTGTACCTCCTAAGAAGTGATCCTGTTACTTTTCCTAGTTTGGTCAAAATACAGGTTTACTTTAAGTCTAAGGTAAAGAGAACCTGTTCTTTTCCAATGCTGGGTAACACAAAAGAATCACATGCTTTCCTAGCTACACATACTCACAACACCTTCGATCCTATGCTGTCTTGCTGGCTGTGAGTAGTGATATGAAAGCAAGTACTTTTGAGTGAGGAAGCATGTGACTGATGATTGGCCTCTCAGATATCTAGCATTGTCACAAAGGTAAGTTGACACTTACACAGGACTTCCCCTCCTCACCCTCAGCAGCAGAATGGAGAAGCAGAGGAACAAGAAAGTAAATATGTGCACCTGGAGAGGCCGACAGAAAACGTAACCTGTTACCTTTTGGCCTACAAGGACAAAACACGGGTTCACTTTGGTATAGCATGAAGCATGTTTTGTATATTACTTAACATATATGGAATAATGTTATCTGTGTTTAACAGAAGTCAAATAGTCTAATGATTTCCAAGCTAGATACAGTTGATAGATGCAGGATTCTTTGTCAAGCATTGATACAGTAAGTGACCCATTAGCAACTGAAGGGAAATAATTATATGCTTATAATTCTATCAACAGCAGAGCACAAATGACCCAACATTCAGGACTGCATACACTATGCGAAGAATGCACCTATTTAAGTCAGCATAAAAAAGGTTATTTATTTTTTATATGTATTTTCAGACATTCCTGTGTGATACAGAGCATACTGTCAGGGGAGGAGAGAAATACTTTAGAAAGTCATAGACTGGAAGCTTTTGAAATAGGAGCTGACACATAATCATATTCTTCACATTCCTTATCACCTTGTGCTAGATGCCTTTACACCAATGGTTCACTGAATATCTTTCTCACCTTTATAAGTTAAACAAAGGGGTCATCAAGGTTTTAACCTTTATTAGACTTGTAGAATCCATGCTTAAAACAGAACATGCTTATTTAGTAATAATACCATACCTTTCACATTAAAAAAGTTGAAACACATGATTATTACAGACAAGCAAATTGATTAATCGTATTTAAGGTTCCACTCAGATTTTCTTGAAATGGATATACTGTATTTACAAATGTTTAGTGGTCCACGCCATTTTAGCTTCTTGATCCTCACTTTAGCTCCTATAATACTTTGATTGCCTCTCCTTCCTACCTTTTCTTCCAGGAAAGCTTGTGGATGAGAGCACAACCAATATTTAAAAGCATCTGTTCATCAATCTGTTCAACATTTTCCACTCTCATCACATCTCAGTGTTGTAATACTGCTCATGTCCTCCACCACTTATCACAGTACTATCCAATAATCATCATCCTCACTATATTAGCAGTGCTTGCAGCAGCATCAGTCACTTTTTTTTCATTTTTGCTATATGGTCAGTGACCAATATTTGCTAATTGGCAGTGCTGCAGGTCATTATTTCCTATCGTTCTTGTAAATCAGGCATGGTGACAAGACATTTTCTCACAAAAACACTCAGCAAGGTTAGACAGGATTCATTTTGGTTAGTTACAGAGGGTAAGAATCTGGAGTGAATCTAGAATGATATTGAAAGCTGTAGGTGATTCAGGAATGATTTTCCTACTTGTTGACTGTGTCAACACAGTGTAACAGTGTTATAACAGTGTCAACTGTGTAATAGAAAATCATGACTTTCTTTACCTATAAAATTGCCAACTTCAAAACAGATGGGGCATTGCTAAACCTTGGACACAAAATTGGAGTTGACGTAAGCATTCTAATAGGTTTCACCTTTAATTTTATAATTAAAAAAATAATAATAATAAAAATAATTAAATAAGACAAGTGATTGGCCATTATGAGCAACAGCTCCAATTGTGAACTAGTTTTTCATTCTCCAATTTTAAATTGATTCTGACTTCACCTTAAAGGGGTTTAAACATGTGCCTGGAAAAGTAGGCTTTAATACTTATTTTTCCAGCTGCCTGCACTGCTGGCCTTTGCTATTTTGAAGAGACACTACTGCTGGAAAATCTTCTGGGTGGAGCTCCATTCCATGTGGATTGGGTGCTTGGTCTATGCAACGGCCCCTACATCACAACTGTGCCTCCTTTGCCCACCTGTGCCCACCCCTGGCAAAATCAGCAGTACCAGCAGTAGCATTTAAAAAAGAACAACTGTTTTTTGGGGTAACTTTATAGACGTTTGTATTACTTTCTTTTGTTTTCCTGTTTACAAATGTTGGAAAAAATCTATACAGTGCACTGGAGATGACATTATTATAATAATTGTCTGAAAAATTAATGTAGAAATGTCAGGAAAATCAGCTACAGAGACAGTTAAAAGCTAAAGTATAATCAAACAAAAACGTGATATGCTTTTATCTGGCTTTAAATGTATTTGAACATACCAATGATAAAAGCATTTCCTTTGCATGACATGTATATTATTCAATATGTACAGTCCATTAGTCAATAGGAAAGTAGCAGGAGATGCAGAGATTCTGTGTTATTTTTCAGGGTGATGAAAACATAAGCACTTTTTATCACTAGATAGGTCCATGGTGTTTCAATCTTCTATGGCTTTCATATATACAGTATGCTCTGTACATAATTTACTCATTGAATACCAAAGAGCTATAAGTATATACATTTTATCACAAGTTTTCAAGTTATAATATATTGCGAATGTGAATGTTATGACACATTTAAAGGTCACAGAACAATAGTAATATCCCCCAGAAAAGCTTGCAAATGTGCATCATTTAGTGGTAACTTTTTATAGATTAGATTTTAAGTGTATCTAAACTCAAAACTAAAAATATAATATATAGATAGCTTATATAACGAGCTTACTAGTCCTGTTGTGGCAGCTGCATTTGTTTTCCTTTTTTAGGTTTCTTTTATTTTATTAATCCTGCAAATAGCACACTTCCTGCCCTCCCCTGGAAGGAGATAGGGAGATTTTATACTTAGAAATGGTAGAGAGAAAGTAGAAATTCAACAGTTTATTTCTTGTCTGAGTCAGATAGCACATACTGTATATATTATAAAAAGGGGCTTTAAAGACCCTTCATTATCAAAGCATTTCTGATTATATCATACCAAAGACCCTAGGGGTCTCAAATTTGGGGGGATTGAAAAGACCTTGAGACAATGGCAAGGTGGAGATCTCAAAAGGATTTTGTCTAAGAGAGATACTTTTTGGATCTATAGAGCTAACAGTCTCAATGCAGATTTAGATATAAATAATTTTTTTAGTTATCTGTAAAATTAATATAGTTATTGATGTTGCTTTATGTTTGTCATATTCTGCTTACTTGTTTAAATTTTTTGAGCCCTTGCCTATGGCTGCATCATTCTGGACGTGAACGATTTTGTCTGATCTTGCAGAGTCAGGCCTGGTTGGTACTTGGACGGTAGACTGCCTGGGTATACCAGGTGCTGTAGGCTTTGTGTGTTTGATGTCATAAGCATCCAGGAATTCAACATTACAAGCTGTTTATTGTATCTAAAGTTGTACCATTTTGTTTACAGTTTTTATTTTGTTGTTTTTATTGTATTTTATATAGTTGCTAATGCAGACTTTTTTTAATAATAATAATAATATTAGGTATTTTATTAGGTTTATCTGAGATTACCACAAACACATGTATGTATGTACATGGCATAATACAGCAATATATGGGTTAATGTGTTGTGAATATCGAGAGTAGCAGCTGTACAGAGTCGGCACAGGCAGAAGAGCTTTTGGTGTAGAAAGAGTCTTTTCAGCTATGTCATGAATCCTCTGTAACAGCAGTGCTGATCCTGTATTTTTACCATCTTCATTATACCAAGTGGGAGATAACACAATGGAAAGGGAGTGTGCATCAAAAATGTTTCTCTCGTGTGATGGCTCAGCCTAGCCCCCTGTCATTACCACGAAAGGTCATGGCACTGAGAGAGAGATCAAGTTAACAACACAGGTTTACATTGAAGGATCCAATCCATTGCCATCCACCCTGATGGTTTCAGATGGGAACGTTTTAAAGCTATATACTGTATGCTCATGTCTGATCTTACTAAATGTGAGTGGCTTTCTATTTTTATGTTTTTTTTTTAATATAAAATAACATTGAGCACTATATAGGTTCTCATTGTGTTTAAAATGTAAATACACATTGAATCATCCATCCACCCTCTTGAGCTGCTGTGGTCCCCCAAGAGTCAGAGTCCTTTCTGATTAAGAAGGAAAGGAGTCCTTCTGGTGTTGGGGTGCATATTGACCTGTGTTGTAGTGGTGTTTTTCTACTTGAACATTCTTGCAGCACTTACCTAGAAGCAATATATATTTTAAGCTGTATGAGACTACTGCATTTGAGATTATATGGGCTTTTGTTGTTTTCTTGTTTTTTATTGCCTGAGTTCGAGGACACCCTTCCAAATAATTGGATTCAGGTGTTCCAATCACCTCCATGGCCACAAGTGTATAAAATCAAGTAATTAGGCATGCAAACTGCTTCTACAAACATTTGTGAAAGAATGGGTTGCTCTCAGGAGCTCAGTGAATTCAAGCGTGGTACCGTGATAGGTTGCCAACTGTGCAATAAGTCCATCCACAAAATTTCCTTATTACTAAATATTCCATGGTCAACTGTTAGTGGTATGATAACAAAGTGGAAACAACTGGGAACAACAGCAACTCAGCCACAAAGTAGTAGGCTGCGCAAAATGACAGAGCTGGGTCAGCTCATGCTGAAGCGCACAGTATGCAGAAGTGGCCACAAACTTCATGTGGTCTTCAGATTAGCACAACAACAGTGCATAGAGAGCTTAATGGAATGGGTTTCCATGGCCGAGAAGCTGCATCCAAGCCTTATTTCACCAAGTGCAATGCAAAGCGTCGGATGCAATGGTGTAAAGAACACCGCCACTGGACTCTAGAGCAGTGGAGACATGTTCTCTGGAGTGATAAATTACACTTCTCTGTTTGGCAATCTGATGTATATGTCTAGATTTAGCAGTTGCCAGGAGAACGGTACTTTCCTGACTGCATTGTACCAAGTGTAAAGTTTGGTGGAGTGGGGATTATGGTGTGGGGTTGTTTTTCAGGGGTTGGGCTTGGCCTCTTAGTTCCAATGAAGGAAACTCTTAATGCGTCAGCATACCAAGACATTTTGGACAGAATCATGCTCCCAACTTTGTGGGAACAGTTTGGGGATGGCCCCTTCCTGTTTCAACATGACTGTGCACCTGTGCACAAAGCAACGTCCATAAAGACATGGATGAGCAACTTTGGAGTGGAGGAACTTGACTGGCCTGCACGAAGTCCTGACCTCAACCTGACAGAACACCTTTGGGATGAATTAGAGTGGAGACTGTGAGCCAGGCTTTCTCGTCCGACATCAGTGCCTGACTTCACAAATGCCCTTCTGGAAGAATGGTCAAATATTCCCCTAGATACACTCCTAAACCTTGTGGACAGATTTCCCAGAAGAGCTGAAGCTGTTATAGCTGCAACGGGTGGGCCAACTCAATATTGAACCCTACGGACTAAGACCGGGATGCCATTAAAGTTCATGCGCGTGCAAAGGCAGGTTTTCCAATACTTTTGGCAACATAGTGTACATAGAACAGAAGATCACAGACATTGGTTAGTACGTACAGATAAATTATTGGAGATAGCATGGCATTTCCCATATTTAAAACTCAGCACTACCTACTTGAGTTGCTGAATGGTCACCAACTCTCCCTGTGACCTGACCTGCACTTCTTTTATCCCTGCACTTCTGTTATCCTGTGTTTTACCAGGCTTGCCTTCTGACTCTGTTCATACTTGTATCTCCCATTGCTGACAGTGGCTTGTGTTTTGATGTGCCTTCTGTCTTCCATACCTTGGCTGCCTGTATGATCTTGCCCAGAATTTGATTTCTGCCCCCTGCTCCTGT
Source organism: Staurois parvus (assembly GCF_062004578.1). NCBI lineage: Eukaryota > Metazoa > Chordata > Amphibia > Anura > Ranidae > Staurois > Staurois parvus. The sequence goes on along the minus strand of NW_028318430.1, from coordinate 15,989,667 downwards.
GTATTCCCATACCCAATTTGCAAGCCAGCATTCCTCACAGATCCAGTTCAAATTTCTACAATCATCTTAGCAGTATCCAGATTGTCTTCAGATCATCTGCTGTGTTGGGACCCACTGCAGGCACCTGTGCCACTCCTCATCCTGCTACACTCTGCAATCAATTCCAGGGTGTATTGGGCAGTGTAACGGAAGTCCTTTTATCAACTTGGCCTCAATCAATTACAGTATATGATCATTCCCAGGAGAAGGTTATTGTGCCTAAATTGTTGACATCATATTGGCCAGGGCAAGCTGCTGTGGTCATGATTTACTGAATATATTGATGAGGATGACTCTCTGCAAGTATTTTGTACGATCAAACATTTAAAGCGTGTGCACTTGCACCAAAATGTGTATTTATTGCAAATATTTAGGATTGAAAGGATTCACTGACTTTCAGATTACTATTCTAATAGTTAATACTGTTAAAAATGTTGTTGGATACATCTGGGCAACAGGGATATTCTGAAATTTATTTTACTGGGAATATTCTATGAGATTGGGTCTCTGGTCCCACTCTGGCTCAGAAGGGTAGTTCCATATACTGCTGTTCTCCAGTGTTTAAAAAAGGGTGTATTGGACAACCCTTGTTTAAAAAAAATAATATGACATTGTGGACACAATGGGAAGTATTATCTTTAAAGGGAGTTGTAATATCATGGTAATTTGATTGTTTGTGAGTAAATAAAAGGTTTGACACAAGGATGCAGTTCTCATAGTATATATATTTTTGAAAGAGAGAAGGTTTGATATACACATTTTCTGTATGTATATTGTACTCCACTGCAGTCTCATAAACAGGCCTCACTGTTAATTTACAGTATTTTATATTTCACCTGCAGACTTCAGGCATTGCTGGAATTATAGATCCAAAGATGGTTTTTGTTATCCATGGAAGAGCAACATTGCCACCATAGGCTGCTCTACTGATGTGAATTACAAACACCTCCCTCTCTCCTCATTTCCATAACATAAAGAATCATTGATTTGTAGTTCACAAAAGCTAACTAAGAAAGATGATAAAAACTGATTTCAGTTCACAGCAAGTTACAAAGACACAAGATTTCTGAATGGATAGGTATTTTCTGTACTTGAAGAAAATATACTTAGCCTTAAATAAAGGAAACTAATGCAGCCACCGCATCTTTGGGCTAGTAAGCTGCAATATATAACATTTTTGTTCTTCAGTTTAGATGTACCTTGACGCATAAGAAAGCACCTTCAACAGGTCTTTGCATTTCTCACTAAATTGTATATATATTGTGTGGAGTTCACTCAAGTGTAGTACCTTTTATGAACTTCATTCCAGCCAGTGAAGTATATTTCAGAGCTTATTGCCCACTTTTATTCAAAAGTAAGCTACCAAAACACAAGGAAGAACAGCAGTGGAAATATCCTTGGAAAGGAAGATGCTCAGACTGATAGATTTGCGACCTTTGTCAATCAGAAAAAACTTCCAGATGAGCTAGTAGGCCCTTCTTCCATTGTGCCTGTCCAAGCAAAAGACATCTTCATCAACATAAATCAGGTGCAATAGTGACCCTGTTTTACAGTACCTTTTACGAAAGCACCTATTCCTGTGGATATTGGAAGATCTAGAGATCTGAGTTATCAGAACCAAACAGTTCCCATAAGACAGTTATCTGCCAATCTGGCTGGCATTTGACCCCTCTATTGCTGGACAGTCATAGACTTTCAGTCCATCATGTTTCCCCAACCGACTGGCTCAAACCAGAGCTCCCTGATTATGCAGATGAATACTGACCTAGTCAGTCAACTTTTCATTCTCAAATAGTGGCACTGCATCTGAGGGTGTACAACCCATGCTACAGATGGTATACCATTGACTTGTGCAGAAACAGAGAGCCCCAGAAGGAGTTGGGATGATTGTGGAAGATAAAAAAGACAGAAGGTTTTACAGCTAGGGAAGTGGTATATCTGTGAGCTTCAATCATGTACAGTGGGGCAAGCTAGGTCTTTATGTTATTTTTGAAGGTGATCCACAGGGAGTAGACAGGGATGTAGAACTGTAGTTTCAACAAGAGCATGGAAACACCCCCAGAGAATTCCAGGCAGTGTCCATTATGCTACTAACTCCCTGGGAATGCTACAGACGCAAATGCAAATCCAAATATCCTATCTCACCATCTTATCCGGCAGGGGGAACCAAAGAGGAGATTCTGGCAAAACAGGGACAGCTGATTACTTCTGAGTGGAAAGTGAAGGAAACGTGATTACTCCTGAGTGGAAAGCGAAAGCAAAAGCTCAACTTTTGTAATGGTGTAAACTGTTTTTCAAGAATAAATTTGCTGTGGGGTTCACAAACAGTGGCCAGCAGCAAAACTGTCTGCAAGACGACAAGCTGCTCAGATTGAGATCTTGACAGATTCCATTGGGTGACTTGGGACTTTCAAGAGCAGCTGGCAGAACCAGGTCCAGACTGTTTTTTTTTTAAACAAATTTCAAGTGGAGTAAGTTCCTGCCCATGTCACAGTCCCTCCCTGGAGGCCAGAACCAAACATGATATTGAAGTAGAAAACAAATCTGCTATGCACATCACATAACATTCTGTTTTCTGTCTTCCTCCGCCAGGTTATTTTAAGGCAGCTATCACCAATGCCACGGTGAGGCTGAAGGGAGGACTGGTCCGGGAGGAGAGAGGGCAGAGAATCTTGCTCAGTTGGTGTCACTCCCTAGAGTCCCAGATTGCTTGCGGCAGACAGAGACCTGCGGGTGAGAACCAGGTGCTTGTATATGATATAAACTATATTTTATGTCACGGTTCTCGCATACTTTGAACTTGAGAATGATGGACATCTAAAAAAGGTAGTGACTGGTGGCGCACATAGTGTGCTGCAGCAAAAAGTTGGTGTGACTGAACTGTTAACAGTGGCAGAAGCTTAAGGGGTATGATTAAAAACAAAAATTTCACTTCCGGTTCCAGCGCCACATGTAAGGGAGGAAGACTCGGCAGCTCCGGTGTACACAGCATACAAAGCCTGCTCCATGCTCCTGAGACGCCCGTTACCACCCCTCTAGACACCCCTCCTGTCTTCTACACCCTGCCACTCATGGAGCGGTACCGACACCCTCCGGTCCTGTACTCTCTCCGGGACCCGACACAAGCGACTCTCCCCCTGCTGCAGCCAAGATGGCCGACAGCATGGAGACATGCACTGCTACATAGGTGCTGCAGCTGGGATTGGAACCCTTAGATCTGCATTCCTCAGAAGACCAGTATGATCGCATGGCGCAGGCAGTAGCCACCATTACAGCTGCAGTAGACTGGGCGGTATCTTCAGGTATTGATCAAATAAGGAAAGAGCTGGGGGATCATGCCAGATGCCTGTCAGAGGCTGAACACCATATATCAGATCTAGAGGACAAGGCCCACGAGTCCCATGCAGGAGCCCTGCAATTGGCACGCACACAGCAGCACATCCTGGAAAAGATAGATGATTTGGAAAATCACTCATGCAGGAATAACGTGAGAATTGTTGGCCTTCCTGGATCGTATAATGCTGGCTCCCTGATGGATCTCTGCTCAGTACGCATCCTGGCTGCACTAGGCCTAAATATTCCCTGCATAGTAGAAAGGGCTCATCGCCTGGGTTCGACATCTAACGATAGACGCTCACCAAGATCGATAATAGCTAAATATCTCAATTATGCGGATAGAGTGGCTCTCCTCATGTCTTTTCGCAATTCCCGCTCACTTCAAATTGATGGTTTCAAATGATTACTCTTTGGACTATTCACAGGAAGTCTCGCGAAAACGTAAGGCTTTTCAATCAATCTGTGCAACTCTCCACCAACATGGTATAAAAGTCACTCTGGCCTATCCCTCCACATTGAAGCTGATGACACCTCCAGGAGAGCCAAAATCTTTTGTCCACCTGGAAGAAGTATTGGAATACATGCAAACTCATCTACATGTCACGCGAGGAACGCACAAACATTCTTCATACCCCGGGACCTATAGATCAACGCAGCTCACGCAAGGACCCACCAAAACGCCAATGTACAACACGCACCTCAGGGAATCTCAGGCCGCTATAACTCTCACCCCTAATTTATAGCAATGTACACTCCTCTAGTCTCTCTACCAAGTACTCTATACTGCAGAATTAAGGCAACCCAAATGCATCAATGTTACGCAAGTATATGATAGCTTGGTATACATTTATGACCTTTGTTGGCTGTTCTGATGATAAAACGTTATAACGATAGATGAGATGGACGGTCTGTACCCTCCTCCCAGGATTATTTCATCCTAGCTCATCCAGCATCCCCTGGGAAGTTTTAGCTGGTACCCTCCTTTCCCCTTATATGGGGTCAGCGGACCCCCCAATTATGACCGGCTTCTCCTGCCTGTCTCTCAGTGATGCTTCATCAGCTAGGCAAGTCGATAATGCTGAATGAGAATAAGTGTTACATGTTGAAAAATGTGAAGTCCGGGAGTGCGCATACACGGCCGGCGGGACGGACATGTCCTGAAGAGGCTCCGTCTCCCCATCGGGTGACAGCGCTGAAAAGCAACGGGTCCCGGCCCGCAACGCAGCCCAGGGGGACCCGCTTGGCACGGCAACCCTCCCAAGGTCTGATCCGCCCTGCTCAACGGCGGATCAGATGCAGCAAATCGGAGAGATCCGACAGGGGACTCCGTCCCCATAGTGAATCACCCGCAGGCCCGCCCACAAAAGTGTCGGGAAGCAGCGGGTCCCAGCCCGCAATCCAGCCCAGGGGGACTCGACCTGCAAGGCAACCTCTCCAGGGTCTGATCCGCCCTGATCAACGGCGGATCAGCTGCAGCAAGTCGGAGAAATCCAACAGGGGACTCCATCCCCATAGTGTGCTACATACAGGCACGCCCACGAAAGCCAGCACATATCTGAGGCTGCAGAGAGAACAGGGGGGCTGAGACCTGAACAACAGCCCCCCCTCATTGACAAGCAGCAAAATGGTTAAAGGGGCACCCCGGCACCAGGTTCCCCCTCCAACTAAAACTAAAACAATTAAGGAGGCCCTGGCGAAGGCCTCCACAAAGATGGCCGCCACCCCAGCTCATGGAGGCAAGCAAGCTGCAGGGAGATACGCAGCCCTGCAAGATCCGCAGCCCAGCCATCCCTGCACATCTGAGGGTAGGTCTGACACTGAAACAGATGTCCCTGCACAAGCCCTGACGCCTGACCTCACGCCCCTAGACCTACTATCACGCTTCGAAAAAATGCTACACAAAGCTTTGAAGCAAACCTCAGACCGCATCACTGCCACACTATCTAGGGAAATCCGTGAATTAGGACAGCGCACTGCGGACCTAGAACAGAGAGTGGACGGTCTTGATGCTTTGCTTCAGACACATACTGAAGACCTTGACCTATTGTGTGACGAAAACGCAACGTTGCTGACACGACTGGAGGATTTTGAGAACCGAGCAAGGCGTTCAAACCTACGTATCCGTGGCCTTCCGGAAACCATCGTCGACGTTCAATCAACGATAACAGCTCTGTTTTAAGAGCTCGCCCCAGCTATCCCAATCGAAAGACTGGAATTGGATAGAGTTCACAGGGCGTTAGCACCACGACGCTCAGATGGCCTGCCACGTGACATCATAGCCAAGCTCCACTTTTTCCGTACTAAGGAGCAACTTCTACAAGCTGCCCGTAACGCAGAATCTTTACAATTCCAGGGACATAATTACCAATTGTTCCAAGATTTGTGCCCCACAACTATCTCCAAGCGCAGGGCTATGAAACCCCACCTACAAGTACTTCAACAACACGCCATACCGTATAGGTGGAGCTTCCCCTTTGCTGTGCGATTCCGCCACCAAAGACCTACTAGATACCTTGCGGATTCTACAACTACTCTCCCCAGCGATGCCTCCAGAGAGCACTAAGCGGAGGTCCACATCCTGTTCGCCACGGAAGTCTTGCCCCTCACGTGCATCTGAAGGTCAACTCAGCCTCCACAAAAGAGGGCGTTTTTCGTCACCGGGCCTCCCTTCACAAGACACTATGGACTGAAATATGTCCCACGCTTTCTCTTTTTGTTCTACACGCCAAGCGGTGTACTCTCTTGTCTATGCGGCTGGTGCCCTAGATGCCATCTCTCCCTTTGCCTGTTGGATTTTGGTTGCCACATAATCTGGAGATTATCCTGGCCTTCCCTCTCTGGGCCCTATTTTGGTTTGCATTCGGGAGCCTGGGCGTTGACGGTGTGCGCTGTTGTACCTCCACGCCTGAGGGGTCGCACCAGCGCTGCTGGAGCCGTCTCAGCCTAGGGCATCCTGATTTCCTCAGATGTTTTTTGTGCTTGTTTTTTCTACCGGGACCCCACCACCATTTATTTACCATATAGCTGTCATCCTTACGGTCCACGTACCTGCTCACTCCACACTAGCCCCTGTGTTATTGGCTATTTCATAACACTTGGGCTAATATTGCTCCCTTGCCCATCCTGACTCAGGGTGTCCTTGGGAACACGCCTTTTAGGCCTTAACTGGCCTCCTACACCCCTTTCTCCATGTTACCCTTCCCATACCGTAACCCCCCTCCCTCCCCCCAACATGACTCCATGACTTTGCGCAACATACTCCGCAATGCTCTCATCTCCCACAGTAATCGTCAGGCTCCATCCCAGCTGGTGATGCCACACTACTCAAGCCATTACGCACTCTCACCATGGCTCGCTAACTATCCTCACCCTGAATGTACAGGGCCTTAATGTCCCACAGAAGCGTAATAAGGCTTTCCGAACCTTTGCTACGCTTAAAGCTCACGTCGTCTGTCTACAGGAAACACACTACATCCCCAACTCTACCCCCAAATTTTTCGGTCCCCGTTATCCTTAGGTCTACACAGCCTCTGCAACCACCAAACGCAGGGGGGTACTGATAGCCTTTCATCGCACAACACCTTTCATGCTACACACCGAAATCAAAGACCCGGAGGGTCGTTACCTTCTGCTAGTAGGGCAACTCCTAGATGTGGATGTCACTATTGTTGCATACTATGCCCCAAACCAAGATCCCTTACCATTCCTCTCCCACATACTCTCAGTTATAGACCATCATAAGCGCGGCACTTTATTTGTCAGCGGAGACTCTAATAGTGTAATATATCCCTTTCTTGACAAATCTCCTCATCCCTCCCCTGCCCCTACCTCTAAACACACCTTCCAAGCCATACTACAACGTCATTGTTGATAGATACGTGGCGGGAACTCAACCCGGCTAAACGCCAATACACTTTCTATTCTCACCCCCACCAGTCATTCTCCAGGATAGATCATATTTTCATTACCACCGCCTCCTCTCCCCGGCTCCTGACATCTGAAATAATTCCAATCCCTTGGTCTGACCATTGCGCCGTACATACGTCCATGGCCTCATTAGCCCCATCCCCCACAGAATTCTCTTGGATCATTAATGATAACTTGCTCGCAAATCCAGCGCACTGTCTAGAAATCGAGGCTGCCCTCATGGACTATTTCTCTCTTAACCAATCGCCTGATATTTCTCCTCTCCTGTTATGGGAAGCACATAAACCGGTACTGCGAGGGTTTTGCATTAGCAAAGCATCCTTCCTAAATAAAGCCAAAAGACAACAACATCTCTCACTGGAACAGACCTATGATCGTTCCCACCAAGACTTCCAGGTGACCCCTTCACCTGCCAACCGTGAGGTCCTAGAGCGATCTAGATTGGCGTTGGATCTCTTTCTCACGGACCAAGCGGAACTCTCACTTCGTAGGTCTAGGCACAAGTATTATACTAAGGCAAATAAACCCAATACGTTCCTGGCCCTCTCACTTCGCAGGCTGGACCAGCCCACTAGACCTATCCGGATACGCACCTCTTCTGGTAACCTCACTAGTAATCCTGAGCACATACTACAGACTTTCCATCTGTCACAGCTTTACTCTTCCTCCACACCTTTTGATTCTACACAAGCTGATACCCTTTTAAACCTCCATTTCTTTCCCGAAACTCTCAGAGTGCCAAATAGCGACACTAGAGCAACCCATCTCCCCAGCCGAAACCCTGGAAGCTATTAAAAGCCTAAAACTGCGTAAACGCCCGGGACCGGACGGTTTCTCAGCCACCTACTATAAAAAATTTGCCCATCTCCTTATACCCATACTTACTAATGCCTTTAATGCTTTACTATCTGGCCAAGCCTTCAATCCTGAAACAGTACAAGCGAACATTTCAATGATCCCGAAACCAAACTCCGATGACACGCAATGGTCCAATTATAGGCCAATCTCTCTCCTGAACATTGATATCAAATTGTTAGCAAAAATCCTTTCCATACGTCTTAATATGTATATTGGCTCTCTAATCCATAACGACCAAGTGGGCTTCATCCCAACTAGACAAGCAGGAGATAACGTCAGACGTGCATCTCTCTTGGCAAATCTAGCGAAGTCTCGCAATATTCCCGCCTGTTTCCTGTCCTTAGATATCCGGAAAGCATTTGATACAGTTTCATGGCCGTACCTCAACTACATTTTACACCGCTGGGGTTTTGGCCCACACTTTTTAACCTGGATTCTCTCACTGTATCGAGAGCCCTCGGCCAGAATTAGGTATTTGGGGCACAGGTCAGCCCAGTTCCCGATCTCCAGAGGTACGAGACAGGGCTGCCCTCTGTCCCCCTTGCTCTTCGCTCTGGCTATAGAGCCTTTGGCCCTCTTAATCAGAGCTAATCTGGATGTCAGGGGACTCGAGATAGGAGGCATACATCATAAGTTATGTCTCTTTGCGGATGACGTCTTGCTCTTCCTCACATCACATCCCCACTGACTTCCTCTCCTTGCCTACTCCGGCTTCTCGAGGCGTTTGGCTCGCTCTCTGACTTAATAATAAATCCTAATAAATCAACTGCTCTTAATATCTCTCTCCCCCCTACAGAGCTGGCACATCTGAAGCAGATCCTACCATTCCCTTGGTCACAGTGTCATATCCCCTTCTTGGGAATCAAGCTGACACCTAAGTTATCAGACCTTTACGCAGCTAATTACCTACCGATGCTAAACCATCTTTCTGCTCTGCTGACTAAATGGTCTTCCCTTCCCCTTGCATGGCTAGGCAGAATAACAGTTATTAAGATGTCAATTCTCCCAAAAATCCTATACCTATTTAGAGTCCTCCCAGTCCCAGTCCCCCCTCACTACCTCCGCACATTGCAGCGTCGCATCTTTTCCTACGTATGGGGCAATACTCACCCTCGTATACCTCGCTCCACCCTATATCGCCCTAAGCTTAATGGAGGCCTCGGCCTACCTGACATTAGCAAGTACTATCAAGCAGCGCATTTAGCCCAGTTACCTAAGTATCACGCAACCTCTGAAATCCCTCAATGGGTTGCCCTCGAATCGATAGAGTGCGACCCCCTATCTACAGCTAACTTGCTCTGGTTGAGGCCAATAGACCGCCGTTCTATAACCAACCCCATCACATCCCACTTCTTATCCCTATGGGACAAACTGAAAGCCCGTTATCTCCTCCAATCACCACATAATTCCATGCTCTCGTTTCTCCGAAACCCAGCTTTTCCCCCAGCCTGGCAGACACCCCTATTATTCCAAGCCTGGACCTCTGCTAACCTGCTCCGTACACATCATTTTCTACAGAGGAATAAGTTTAAATCCTTTGCCTCGCTGCGGGAAAGGCATAGTCTTCCAGCTTCTGAGATATTCAGATACTTGCAGCTACAACATTTTTACGCCCCTTACGCGACAGTAACCAATCAACCAGATGCCATGTCTTTCTTTGAACGGGCGTGTTGTAAAGACCCTCACAGGCGTGGTCTTATTTCATGCCTATATTCACTCTTCACTACTTCGGTTACTGCGCACCCCCCTCCCTACACCCATAGGTGGGAAAAGGATTTGGGTAAGGGACTCGACTCATCAGATTAGGACCACATTTGGGCCAACACAAAATCATCTTCGCAGAACATCATAGCATTAGAAACGAACTATAAAGTCCTAACTCGCTGGTACTTAGTCCCGGCGAGAATTGCAAAATTTACCCCTAGCTATTCACCCAACTGTTTCAGAGGCTGTGCGGACCCAGGAACACATTATCACATTTGGTGGGACTGCCCAGTAGCCCAAATCTTTTGGGCTGAAATTTTCACCATACTATCCACACTCAGTACTATCACTCTACGACCTGATCCAGCAACAGCCCTACTCAATCAACGCCCCCATGGCATCTCCAATTCGCAATTCAAGCTCCTTATGCAAGTCACGACGGCGGCTAAGCAGATTATAGCGAAATCCTGGAAATCCCCTACTCTAAGTGTTGCGGCTGTCAAAACCAAATTAACACAAGCCATGATACATGCAAAGGTGGAAGCCACAATTCTTGACACGATCCCAAAATTCTTGTGTATATGGACTCCCTGGGTAGAGCGCTTCCTTCCACCTAACTTTGACGAATCACTCCTCCTTCCTTGATTTGTGTGCTATGCCCCTTAGGTATTGTTAATAGCCCTTCATACGTAGCTCATAGGGGCTGTCGTACACCCGATAAAGCTCATGGAGTCATTGTTGCTATTCCTTCTCCCCTGCCCCCCTTCCCCTGTTTGATCCCCCTCTAAACTTCCCTCCCTCTTTAATGCCCTTGTGAGCCATTACCCTGATTGACCAACGATATAATGTTATTTGTCATAAATTCTTGACTACCTGTTTTTTTTGGAAATATATAGACATCTGTATCGTGATCTTCACTTTTTCTGTTTACAATGTCCAATGTATAATGGTAATGTCTCCCAGTTTATGTTACTCTGATTTACTATTAATAAAAATTGTTTGAACAAGAAAAATGTGAAGTCCATGATACCACAATGGCTTTTCTTATATGTTAATATTCTCTGTCGCCCCTGTTGAGCCTCTACTTTTTCTCACCCCCCTCTTCACCCCCCCCCCCTCTTCTTCATCTCGTTTTAACCGGGAAATATTTATTTTACTTAACAAACCGCTACTAGCCCCCAAGGCTACGGGTTGGAGGCGGAAAAGGGCGGAGATGACAAGTTTAGTATTATGTCACAGTTTTAAAAGATCTGTATATGACTTCACTTAATAGTACGAATTACTTCTTGGAATGTAAAGGGTTTGAGATCCCCCCACAAACGAATGGCGATACTTCGCCAACTGAAGAGGCTTAAAACAGACATAGCACTTTTGCAGGAAACACACCTTATCCAGGATGATTTTGCCCACATGAAAAAACTTTCGGTAGGTCAGGTTCACGGCTCCCCCTTAGTTAGAGGTAAAGCAGGGGTAAATATACTTATCAGCAAACGTCTAATAGCAGATGTTATAACTACAGAAACCGATGAAGATGGCCGTATGATCGTCTTACATGTCAAAATAGGCACAACACACTAGTTCTTGCAAATATTTACGCCCCCAACTTGCCCACTAAGCCATTTTTCCAACTGGTGTCATCCAGGGTATCCAGATTTTTACATTTCCCTCTTGTCTTGGGTGGTGATTTTAATTCCCTCATGAACGGGAGGGAGGACAGACAAGCAGCTGCACACAAATTCACTACAGATTCAATAGGTCAATTGCCCAATACCGCCTTGGTTTCTCACTTTACGGAGGCGTAACAACTAACTGACATTTGTAGGTTGTTCCATCCAGATGGTAAAGAGTATACTTTTTTTTCCCCAGTTCATCATACCCTTTCCAGAATAGACTATCTCTTTTGTAACGCTACTAAACTCAACTCCATTAATAGTTCAGCAATACATGACATAGCTATTTCGGATCATGCTCCAATATCTATATACTTAGCATACATGGAGTCTGACCAGTCCCCTAAAATATGGCGTTTCCCTTCCTACCTAGCAAATAACCAGGAACTCCTTCAGGTGCTCACGGACACTTGGCAAGATTTTGCTTCTACCAATACTGCCCACAAGTCCAAGCCCAACCTATTCTAGGAAACTGCAAAGCAGTGGTGGGGGGTAAAATAATTGCCTTCACAGCTTCTTATAAAAAACATCTCTCTCCTAACTTTCGTGTGGCAAGCGACAGCCTGAGGATCACTCAGTCCAACCTGGCAGATAGGAATACCCACAAAAATAGGAAACTCTGGTCGGAAGCCAAAAGTATATTTGATTAGTGGTCCAAAGCCCAGGAAATCACTTAGCAATCATATTCAGATCTTCATTACCACAAGTTCGGAAATAAGCCAGGAAAATTACTAGCCCGACTATGCAAAAAACCCTTTTCGCTCACACAGTTTACTTCCCTTAGAGATCCAAATGGCTTTGTTCACAACACCCCGGAAGGGATAATCAGAACCTTAGAACAGTTTTATGCTCAGTTATATGGCCCCGACCTGATCCACAATCCGCAGGCTCTTTTCTTGATTGTCTCTCTCCCTCGGGTTGACCCGGCTGCTTTGGCACTTCTTTATGCTCCCATTACCTCAAAAGACATTCATACTGCAATTACCTCTCTGGCAGGTGGCAAAGCGCCGGGCCCAGATGGATTTACCTCGGAATTCTGTAAACTGACAGATAAGCTCATCTCACCAACTCTCTGATCAGTATATCAAACCATACAATTGGGGGTTGCCTATCTACCAAACGGCTTTCAAGCCCACATAAAACTAATAATGAAACAGGGAAGGATCCATCTGACCCAGGATCCTATCATCCAATTTCTTTGTTAAATTTAGATGCTAAAAATTTTAACCAAGATTATAGCCAACAGACTGGCCCGCATAATGCCCTCGCACATCTAATCCTTGCAAGCGGGTTTTGCACAAGGTCGCTCTGCGGCCTCCAACATTCGAAAAGTCCTGGCGGTATTAGAACATGCAAAACTTAACCCAAGTAAAGACAAAGCCATAATCTCGTTAGATGCAGAAAAAGCTTTTGACCATGTCAATTTTTCCTGGCTACACATGGTACTTAATAAATTTGGCTTCTCCAGCCCCTTGTCTTATTTGATTACAGCCATGTACACTGCGCCTACGGCAAATGTATTTGCTTCTGGCCGCATCTCTAACCCCATTTACCTAAATAAGGGCAAGGGCACTAGACAGGGCTTCCCTCTGTCCCCCCTCCTCTTTAACCTAGCTTTGGAACTCCTGGCACGTTTTTTAATCTTTAACTCCAAAATCCATGGAGTCAAAATTGGTCAACAGGACCTTCGCATTGCCCTGTTTGCAGATGATATTCTAATTTTTACTTCTAATCCCATTGCTGACATGCCACATATCTTTGAAGTTTTCTCAGAATTTAAAGAATATTCAAGCCTATGCATCAACTTCACGAAAAGTGAAAATTTTACCTCTATACAATCGTCGCCCCCCCATGGACACATAATACAATCTTCACTCTTGTCAAAGATCACATAACGTACTTGGGCATCTAAATAGGGAAACTCCCATCATCCATTTACCAGTTAAATTTTACCCCAGTCATAAATAAAATTATAGGAGAACTAGACATGTGGAAAATGCTACCAATATCGCTCCTGGGGAGATTGCATTTGTTCAAAATGGTCAGCTTTCCTAAGCTCCTCTACCCTCTTCAAACAATTCCTCTTTTGTTACACCATGCTGTCATTCTGAAATTAAACAAAGAGATTTCTAATTTTCTCTGGCAGGGCTGCCGTTCCCGGATAGCCCTTCATAAACTGCATCACCCTAGGAGGGGGGATCAGGATTACCAAATGTCAGAGTTTATAACCTTTCATGTCTGTTAAGGGTGTATCTGGATTGGCTGGTCCAGGCATCCAGATATTCAAACTACAACTTAGAAAGAGACATGGTACACCCATTCAGGCTACAGGCTTTGCTACACTGTAATGTTAACTCTTTACCTCCCCTGCTAAAACACAATCTGCTAATACGAGATACGTTGATAGCATGGAGAGAAATTAGGTGCAAATTGGGGGTGTACCCTTGGATATCTCAACATTTACCAATACACAATAACCCTGCTTTTCCCCACTCTCAACAATACTCAGCCTATGCTGGGTGGGTGTCTCATGGCTTTGAAAAAATTGTACAACTTTTTAATGGCGCTTCAGGTCTTCCTATACCTTTCCTGACTATTAAGTCGACATATGATCTACCTCCTCACCATGCTATATATATGTTCTACAAGTTCAAACCTTTGTAAAAAAACTTGCCCCAGATAAAGTTCTCAGATTTCGTACTTCATTAATTGACACTCTTCTGGCACGTGGTCAATTAAAAATATTGGATGTATATACTCCACTAAATTTATACTTCTGCAGAACTTTGGAATCAACGTCTACGGCTTCTTGGCTGAAAGACTTTAACAATACATTCTCAGTGGAACAAATAATCTCAGGTTTCAGCAACACATGCTCCTTTATACACGAGTTCTGGCGGGAACAACAGCTCAAAATAGTTAATCGTGCATATAAGTCATACAGCTTCTCCAAGTTGCCCACGTCAACTCAATCCTGCCCCCACTGCTCACTCAACAAGCCTACTCTTCTTCATAGATGCTGCTCGTGTCCATCTATCTTAAAGTTCTGGTCTCATGTAGATCTGTAGATAGAATCAATTACTGGCCTGCACCCATCTATGAACCCTCTCTTTCTCCTATTTGGGAACTTAACTAGCCATGTAATCCAGCCTCATAGCCATCTCTATTTACTCGTCAACAAGCACAAACCTTGGTTAGCTACCTGCTTAATGGCTGACAGGAGAGCCATCCTGAGAAGATGGACGTTGCTACCCCCACCATTAATAACAGATGTTTTGCTTCCCTTTTTTTTCTTTCTTCCTTTATTCCTTTTTATTTCCCCCCCCCTTTGTTTTTTTACCCCACCCTATTTCCAGTCCCACTAAACCCTCTCCTCCATCATCTCATCTCCATCTCCTCATTTCTGGATATTTCCCTATCTTATTGTCTAGACCAGTGGTGGGCAACCTTTTTTTTCAACTGAGCCAAATCTCGCCAAAACCATGATTGAAATTTATTTTGAGAGCCACATTTTTAAAACTGAAAATACATCTCCCATATAGTAATTCATCCCCCATAGTAATTCATCCCCCATATAGTAATTCATCCCCCATAGTGTAATTCATCCCCCATAGTGTAATTCATCCCCCATAGTAATTCATCCCCCATAGTAATTCATCCCCCATATAGTAATTCATCCCCCATATAGTAATTCATCCTCCATATAGTAATTCATCCCCCATAGTAATTCATCCCCCATATAGTAATTCATCCCCCATAGCAATTCATCCCCCGTATAGTATTTCATCCCTCGTATAGTATTTCATCCCCCGTATAGTATTTCATCCCCCGTATAGTATTTCATCCCCCATATAGTATTTCATCCCCCATATAGTATTTCATCCCTCATATAGTATTTCATCCCCCATATAGTAATTCATCCCTCATATAGTATTTCATCCCTCATATAGTATTTCATCCCCCCATATAGTATTTCATCCCTCATATAGTATTTCATCCCCCCATATAGTATTTCATCCCTCATATAGTATTTCATCCCTCATATAGTAATTCATCCCTCATATAGTATTTCATCCCCCCATATAGTAATTCATCCCTCATATAGTATTTCATCCCCCCATATAGTATTTCATCCCCCCATATAGTATTTCATCCCTCATATAGTAATTCATCCCTCATATAGTATTTCATCCCCCCATATAGTATTTCATCCCCCCATATAGTATTTCATCCCCCCATATAGTATTTCATCCCTCATATAGTAATTCATCCCTCATATAGTATTTCATCCCTCATATAGTATTTCATCCCTCATATAGTATTTCATCCCCCATATAGTATTTCATCCCCCCATATAGTATTTCATCCCCTCATATAGTATTTCATCCCTCATATAGTATTTCATCCCCCCATATAGTATTTCATCCCTCATACAGTAATTCATCCCTCATATAGTAATTCATCCCCCATATAGTATTTCATCCCTCATATAGTATTTCATCCCCCCATATAGTATTTCATCCCTCATATAGTAATTCATCCCCCCATATAGTATTTCATCCCCCCATATAGTATTTCATCCCCCCATATAGTATTTCATCCCTCATATAGTAATTCATCCCTGATATAGTAATTCATCCCCCATATAGTATTTCATCCCCCCATATAGTATTTCATCCCTCATAAAGTAATTCATCCCTCATATAGTATTTCATCCCCCACAGTACTATTCCCCCCCCCCCCTTCTAGTAAGCCAAGTCCCCCGTGTCAATTCACTTACCTTTTGCGTTCCTCTCGCTGTCTTCCCGCGCCGTTCGGGTCTTCAGGGCGGACTGTGAGAGGAGCCTAGCTCCCCTCCCCTCACGTTCGGCACGCTGCCCCGCCTACACACATCCTGACAGCCACATCCGCAAGCCGGATTAAAAGGTCCGCGCGGACTTTTGGGGCTGCCAACCGAGAGGAGGCAGGGGAGCGGCCGACCGAGAGGAGGGAGGGGAGCAGGCGCCCGGCACACAGAAGAGCCGCATTAGACTGGGTAAAGAGCCGCATGTGGCTCGCGAGCCGCGGCTTGCCGACCACTGGTCTAGACCAATACAAGAGTTTGTTAGTTCAACTTTGATATTCTCAATCTTAATGTCTCGATATTATGTGAATGCTTCTTTTTTCTTGGTTCTGAAAGCATATTTGGGATGTTAATACTGCCTCAATTACCCAGATAATGTATTACATTATATATTGTCAAAACTCAAATAAAACTTTCTTAAAAAAAAAAAAATGTCATTAAATATGGCTTTGCACACACTGAAAATATACAGAGAGCTATTAGTTTGCCTGGGCCTACTATAAAGAAGAACTTCATTAAAATATTCAGGAACTCCAAAGCAACCAGAAACTGTTCAGGCAATTAACACTTTGGTGAGAAGTATGTAATGTACAGTATTGTGTATATAGTGCAAGAGTCTGTAAGGCAGAGTGCAGGGGATGAGGGTGTGCAATGCACAGAGTGCAAGGATCAAGAGTATGTAATGCACAGAGTGCTGTATTCTGCCTTGGGTTTAGGAGTACATGACAGAGAACGCAGTCAAGGAGTAAGTAATGGACAGAATGCAGGGGACAGGCATGTATGATGCATAGCAGGAGTACAAAACAAAAAAAAGGAGTCATGATGTGTAACATAAAGTGTAGGGGTAAGTAGAGAGTAAAATTCCTCCCATAAGCAATACTCTCACCCACTGTACCCTTTCAGTAAAAATCCCCACTTCCTCCTTTTAAAAATCCCCTCAGCAAAAATCCTCTGCCCCAAATCCCCCCTCCCAGCACACATCCTCCACCGCCATATCCCCCCTACCAGCACAAATCCCCCACCCACAAATCCCCCCTACAAGCACAAATTCTCTCTAATTCCCACTTAAAACACAACCCCCCTTAGTCCTCTCCAGCGCAACTCCTCCTAACCCTCCAAATCCCCCACGCCAGCACAAATCCTCTCCCCAGCTCTATCACAAATCTTTCCACCCAAATCTACCCCAAAACACAAATCCTTTCTCCTCTTCTGCTACAAATCCATACCTCCCAGCCATCTCAGTTTTGGCAGGACCTTCTTGAGATTCAAACAAAATCTTGGTGTTCTGTGAATCCCTTCAATTTTTTTAAATCACTTTCAGTCCTATTACAAGGAATGTAAACATCCCTTGTAATAGAAATATGCATGACAGGTCCTCTTTAGGAGAGATTTGGGGGTCAAAAAGACCCCAAACCGAACCTTGGATACATTATTCCTTGCCATCCCTGCCTCCTACTAGTTATGGCCTCTTATAGTCACTGCCTGTGCTAGCCCTGGATCCGTGATTCTTCTAGCTTCCCTTTCCTCCATGTTTTCTTTCTGATTTCTCCTTTTTTTTGTTGTATCATTTTCTTTTTCTAACCTTTTTTCTTTCATCTTCTTTTTCCAGTAATATGTTGTATTACTGATGATAATATCTGATTCGGCTTTTTGCCGTCCCTGCTTCGTTATTTGACTAATACAAGTCAGCTGGATGTATCTGTTAATGTGTTTTTTTTCTGCTCTGCCCCTGCGCGGGCGTTGTGAAAATTGTCCACTCAGATATGGACAATGACAACCATAATTTGGATCATACTCTGCAAATATCATTCTCACTCCAAATCAGTCTTCCCCCTCCCTTTTTTTTGAATGGCATGTGGTGTGTGTGTATGCTGGGGTCACAAGGGCATCAGGCACAGCTGGATACACTTCATGGTTGTAAACCCAATTAGCTGGTTCCATGATGTCTGTCAAACCCTTGCCTTGGCCTGGTCATAAAGCTATAAATTCGTCAGTCACTGGACACGAAAGCATTCCAGAGTGGAAGTAAAACATACATCCCACTTGAAACCACTTTTTCATACAATTTCATAAATCCTGGCAGGAACAAGGTACAATAAAACAAAGCATACAGTGGGGATCAAAAGTTTGGGCACCCCAGCTAAAAATTTGTATTAATGTGCATAAAGAAGCCAAGGAAAGATGGAACAATCTCCAAAAGGCATCAAATTACAGATTAGACATTCTTATGTGAACAAAAGTTAGATTTTATTTCCATCATTTCCACTTTCAAAATAACAGAAAACAAAAAAATGGCGTCTGCAAAAGTTTGGGCACCCTGCAGAATTTATAGCATGCATTGCCCCCTTTGCCAAGCTGAGACCTGCCAGTGTCATGAATTGTTTTCAATCATCGTGGGAAGACCAGGTGATGTCAATCTCAAAAGTTTTAAATGCCCAGACTCATCTGACCTTGCCACAACAATCACACCATGGGTTCTTCTAAGCAGTTGTCTAGAAAACTGAAACTGAAAATAGTTGACGCTCACAAAGCTGGAGAAGGCTATAAGAAGATAGCAAAGCATTTTCAGATGTCAATATCCTCTGTTCGGAATGTAATTAAGAAATGGCAGTCATCAGGAACAGTGGAAGTTAAAGCAAGATCTGTAAGACCAAGAAAAATATCAGACAGAACAGCTCGCAGGATTGTGAGAAAAACAATGCAAAGCCCACGTTTGACTGCACGATCCCTCCAGAAAGATCTGGCAGACACTGGAGTTGTGGTACACTATTCCACTATAAAGAGATACTTGTACAAATATGGTCTTCATGGAAGAGTCATCAGAAGAAAACCTCTTCTACGTCCTCACCACAAAAATCATCGTTTGAACTTTGCAGATGAACATATAGACAAGCCTGATGCATTTTGGAAACAAGTTCTGTGGACCGATGAGGTTAAAATGTAACTTTTTGGCCGGAATGAGCAAAGGTACGTTTGGAGAAGAAGGGGCACAGAATTTAATGAAAAGAACCTCTGTCCAACTGTTAAGCATGGGGTTGGATCAATCATGCTTTGGGGTTGTGTTGCAGCCAGTGGCACAGGGAACATCTCACGAGTAGAAGGAAAAATGGATTCAATAAAATTTCAGCAAATTTTGGATGGTAACTTGATGCCATCTGTGAAAAAGCTGAAGTTAAAGAGAGGGTGGCTTCTACAAATGGATAATGATCCTAAACACACCTCGAAATCCACAGGGGATTACATCAAGAGGCGTAAACTGAAGGTTTTGCCATGGCCTTCACAATCTCCTGACCTCAACATAATTGAAAATCTATGGATAAACCTTAAAAGAGCAGTGTGTGACAGACAGCCTAGAAATCTCAAAGAACTGGAAGACTTTTGTAAGGAAGAATGGGCAAAGATACCTCAAACAAGAATTGAAAGACTCTTGGCTGGCTACAAAAAGCGTTTACAAGCTGTGATACTTGCCAAAGGAGGCAGTACAAGATATTAACTCTGCAGGGCACCCAAACATTTGCAGACGCCATTTTTTTGTTTTCTGTTATTTTGAAAGTGTAAATGATGGAAATAAAATCTAACTTTTGTTGACATATTATAAGAATGTCTAATCTGTAATTTGATGCCTTTTGGAGATATTTCCATCTTTCCTTGGCTTCTTTATGCACATTAATACAAATTTTTAGCAGGGGTGCCCAAACTTTTGATCCCCACTGTATATTCAGATAGGTCAGTTTAATGAGAGTCACCTGATACCTTACACCCCTAGAGAACGTCTACCAGAGAGTAGAAAGCGATATCTTGTTATCCGTCACAGCCGGATATGTCATATTTGGTGTCTGGACGTTCAGAATATCATTATGCATATTAACTTGCCAGTGGCTAGGCTGCTGCATGCACCTATGGAAGGTTATTGACCATGTTATAAACTTGTGAGGGATTTGAGTCACAGCCTGAATCTCCGCCTAACCCCTCCTCCCCAAATGAGGCGATTGGCCCTTGGCTTCAGTAGACACCCCCTTGTGGGACATTAGAAAAGCTGTCATGCCTGGAGAAAGGGATATGAAGAGATTCTCCCTTTTAACATCAGGAACCAACTTTTGGAAAAAAGGTACCCTTTTGTTCAGAACACTTGAGCTCTGCTTAAACCAGGACTTCTGCAAGTATTCTACCTTCTTAAACTTCTTTCTGTTATCTCTCTGTTGTGTTATTGCTCTCTCTATTTATATATATATAGTTGTTACATCTGTTCTATAAATATTTTTATTGCACCATTGTGACCTTTTTAGTAATAAATCCTATTTTCTGAAAAGTGTTGAACTGTTTCTAATGCTCTTTAATGCAAACTAAGAATCCCTGTCTCTGAAGAGTGCTACTGTGTGTTTTAAAACTTCTGGATACATCTGTCTGCAGTGACAGTGTGTATACAGATGCTTATTCAAACATCATAGTGTTACTGCTAAGATTTGTGAGTTTCCTCCTTCTCTGTAAAAAGGTGGTGGTGGCAGTGTGAAGGGTTTATTGCGTAATTAACCTGACCCAGTAACAATGGCTCTCAGGCTGTTGGCACCTAGATTGGGGTCCAGTGAGCTGGAAAATCTTTGTGCAGGGTGCAGCTGAGAGTGGCATTGTTACGCAAGTGGCAGACCGATTTTAGATTGGCTAGTCCTTCAGTCACAAGTTAGTGAGAAGGACTGGGGTCTGACGCCGCACCCGTCACAGGCGTATCTTGAGCTTGTTGTATTCTTAAAACAAAACTTTCTTAATAAAAATATTGAAACAGAAAAAGACCCCAAACCTCTTTAAGAGTGAATGATTAAAAACATTTTTTTTTAATTTTTGCATTACAAAAAAGAAAAAAAAATATTTCTGCTGACAACTGGATGTGACATCATGACAAAGACCATAGCATCTTTCATCACCACCAACTTTAGGAGGCCGCACCATTGGATTGTTTCTCGGGCCAGCCGGCATTAATGGCAAACCCGAGAACCACTGGCAAGCTGCAGGAGTTAGGAGCCCCCTCCCGCCACTATGGAAAGTGATCCAGTGGATTAAGAGCTTTTAGGACCGCATTCATGTGAAAGCCGGATGTCCACTGAATAAAATGGTACTGGGGTCATGCATGATTTCTTCAGCCATAACCCCGGTAATCACTTGAAACCTTCAACATTTATATATGTATTGCAGTCTTCAAGTGGTTTCTTTAGGTTTAATTTTGCCATAGCCATGGGTGTCACAGAGACAGCAACTGAGGTAAAATTTCCCCAAAGGGGTCAGAGGGATAGGAACCTGACAGAAGTTTTAGCTTCAAAAAAACATTCATATGGCATTATGCTTCAGAGCTATACATGACAGTGTAAAGCTAAGCAAGAGTCCGACTTACCTTAAATTTCTCCAATCTCAGCAATCATTATCAGAAGCAGCTTGGGCATGCTAGGTAAAAGTGAATAGAATGCTATCTGATCTGACATAGTTTCAATTTGTTTTTGTGTATTCATGATAGGTCTTGATTCCCCACCCCCACCCCCAGACTGTTGGCAGCCTGTTGCAAGTGTTAATACAGGTTTGCTTTATTCACTGTTGCCTGCTTCCAGCATTACCCCCCCCTCTTCTGCCAGCTGTATATGCACATCCTGTCCCTGTCTCAAACACCCCCCCCCCCCACTAAGAGCAGTGACACTGGAACACTGCATGTCATGGAAGAAGTACTGGGCTGTGTGATGCAGCCAACTTCTCTCTCTTCTCCTAGGGCAGCTAACTAACCACTCACTCTCTGCTCTCACCCCTACTTCTGGCAGTGCAGGATCAGATCCAATCAGCATCAGGGTGAGGATGTAACTGCCACAAAGGACATTGGGATTTGTAGTTTTCCATGAGGGAGGAGACCACAATACAAGTGTATAGAGGACACATGGACTCTAAACTACAGGAGTCAACATCCTTATATACAGGGAAGGAGAGACAAAGCTGTTTTTCCCAGGAAAAAGAGATATCCTGGGAGCCTTTTTCAGAGGGAAGCTGTGCTGAGAGGAGCTGCAGCAGGTTGTGTCCCACAAGCACTTCTGAGAGAGAGAGCCACACAGAGGGAACTTGCTACTGGAGCCGGATGGCCTACTTCAGAGGGAGGACAAACTTGCTACAGAGGCTGCCAGAGACTGCAAGTGTGTGATCTAATGGTGAGAGACTGAGCCTCCAGGACTACACACTGGGACTGTTAACCTCCAAGAGTGTGAAATGAGACCTGTCACCTGCCAGGATTTATGAGAGGATAACCCACATTTAGCGCAACGCTACACTTAGTTCCACATGCTCCTTACTTAGCATCTCTGCAGGTATACACCACCTACTCTTAAAGAAACAGACTTGTGTGCCAAAGACAGAAGGGCCCCACTGCAAGCTGACCAATACTAATCTTAAGGCACCAGTTGCTTTGCTTCACCAAATAGAAGTACCCCTCTTTGGAACAACTACGGATATTTGTATCTGGGGTATCACTGTGCAGTCAATAACATTATCATTGAGTTATTTGGGTCTGATTCGCTCACGAATAGTTATCTCAATTAAAATTTGCACTAACAGTGACACAGTTTAGGCATTTCCTTGTGATAGACCAAAATTCACTTTATTAGTTCTGCAACTTTGAATAATTTATTCTTGTATTGTTTTTTCTGCTTTGATATAATACATTTATTTAACTTATCATCTAGTACTCTTAATTTCCGTGCATTTTTGTACATCTTACTAATGCTGTAGTTCCCAATGTGTGAGTGGTCCTCCACCTCTAACTGGGTGTGTCAGTGGCGACTGAGTGGTTTTAGGAGTGGCACAATAGGAGACCTATCATCACCTTTCGGGGATAAGCACTACAGGTGCTTTACAATAAACAGGTACTGACATATTCTATATATTCACTTTTGCCATTTGTAAGTCACATATAAAGGTAGCTTTAGAAAATAGTTGAGAATTATCACTGAAAAATGTGTGGCTATTCACTTAAATTACCAACTCAGGTGATAATTTCTGATCACCTTGAACACCCAGTTATACAATATCCATATGCATTTCACTTCATAAATGTGTTTGTTCAGGCAAACATTGCCAACTTCTTTGGTAAGTCATAATGTTTCACCTATATGACAATAGTCACACGAATCCTGATTGTTTTCTATGGGTTACTGCAATTTGCATAACATTGCATTTGTAGGACCTTGCTAATCTTTTCAAGGATGTCATTGATAGGCTGACATCAATGTTTTTTTCAAATGAATAAAAAACAAGACAATCACAATGTTTCAGATCTCCATAATCATAACACAGTGTACTCTTCTGTACCTCATTCTTGCTAAATTGTCTATGATGACCCGTTTTACCTGAAATGATCATTCAGTGCAGAGTTCTCTGGGAAGGATGATGATGATCACTTGTTGAAAGGTGAGGAGGGGATGAAGGAAAAAGAGACAGACATGATTACAATCAGTCTGAGTTTCTCAGATATCCAAAAAAAGAAGCTTGTATTACCTCTTTAGAATAAATACATTTTTTGTTTTTAGATTACCCTGTAGTAGGCTGTAGTCTAATGAAAATTATGATTCCATAAATAACAATATGACATATACACAAAGTTAACAATGCATATTTCAGATGTACTCACAGTAGCAGAAAAAGTAATGTTACTGCATTAGCAATTGTTGAAATGCAGAGTATAAAAAATAGTAATAGAAACTCACATGGTGGAATCCAACTATAGTAAATACATTTGCAGCAATGTTTAAATCCCCTTAATAAATCTGTCCTAACATGTCACACTAACGGCAAGTGCCTGAATCAAAGTAATATAATTCAAGACATTTCTGTATACTGATGTCATTTTTACAATTTATACAGATACATTCTTGAACATACAGGTAATGTTTGGACATGATAAGAATGAAATCTTCTTGTTCTGCTGGTCAGCAGTTCTTTTTTCAGCCCTGTATTATTAGTTCATTAGTTGTTTAGTCAGTATTATTGGGGTGGACAATATATTTCTCTTCTGATGGCTTATGGAAAGCCACATATCTGAAAAATGCAGGTTTTACATGTCCTTTGGGTATTCTGAGAAATGCACTAACATTGCTGTGGTATTTTACATTAGAACTGGTTAAAGCTTTATCTTTAAATGGCTATTGCTATTTTCTGAAATTACCAAAATTCATTTTGGTAACAGAAATGAATGAACAAGTTTGTTGGGTTTGAGATCTGCAGCACACCAGGCTGATTCATACCTAGTGGATGTCCACTAAAATTGATTGATACATGCCAAAACGGCTCTGCTGGGTTTTTCTTTATTTTATTTTCTTAATTCTAATTAACCACTTGCCGACCGCGCATAGCCGAATGACGGCTTCACCACGGCCGGCCAGTTCTGAGTGGACGTCATATGACGTCCTCCCAGAACGCGCTCTCCTGCGCGCCCCAGGGGGCGCGCACCCGGCGATCTCCGTGATCGCTGTGTCCTACGGACACAGCTGATCACGAGATGTGGTGAAAGGCCGATTCCACCGGCCTTTTACCACGTGATCAGCGGTGTCCAATGACACGCTGATCACAGGAAAATGCAAGTGCCGGTTCTCGGCTGCACTTTCCTCACGCTGTCAGATCGTGAGGAAAGTACTGCCGAGAACCGGCAGTTGTCAGAGCGGGGATCGGCACCGATCATCAGGGCACTGATGATCAGTGCCCTGATGATCGGTGCCCAGCAGTGACCCCCGCAAGTTCCGATCAGCTGTGCGCCCACTAGCCCCACCCACCCATTCCCAGCGGTGCCCCCACCTGTGCCCAGCAGTGCCCCCACCTGTGCCACTCTGCAGTGCCACCTACCTGTGCCCAGCAGTGCCACCTACATGTGCCCAGCAGTGCCACCCACCTGTGCCCACCCACCTGTGCCCACCAGCGCCACCCACCTGTGCCCACCAGTGCCACCCACCTGTGCCCACCCACCAGTGCTGTCCACCAGTGCCACCCACCAGTGCCGCCAGTCAGTGCCACCAGTCAGTGCCCAGGGGTTGTGCCAGTCAGTGCCGCCAGTCAGTGCCCAGAAGTGATGCCAGTCAGTGCCGTCTATCAGTACCCATCATCAGTGTCACCTATCAGTGCCGCCTATCAGTGCTGCATATCAGTGCCGCCTATCCGTGACCCCTAATTAGTGCTGTCTATCAGTGCCGCCTATCCGTGCCACCTCATTAGTACTGCCTATCAGTGCCCTTTAGTGCTGCCTATCAGTGCCCATCAGTGCCGCCTATCAGTGCCCATCAGTGCCGCCTCATCAACGCAAATCAGTGAAGGAGAAAAAATACCTGTTTGAAAAATTTTATAAAAGAAACAAATAAACTTTTTTTTTTTTTTCAAATTTTTTGCACTTTTTTTAATTTATAGCGCAAAAAGTAAAGCGCCCAGTGGCGATTAAATACCACCAAAAGAAAGCTCTATTTGTGAGAAAAAAATGATCAAAATTTCATATGGGTACAATGTTGCATGACCGCGCAATTGTCAATCAAAGTGCGGCAGCGCTGAAAGCTGAAAATTGACCTGGTAAGGAAGGGGGTATAAGTGCCTGGTAGGCAAGTGGTTAAGAAAAAATTATTTTAATATACCAGTCATTTAAGACATTAGCTTCATAGCAAGATAGAAATACTGAATGCAAAAGTAGTTCTAGAAGTTAAGTGGTTATGATGCCTGGATTCTAGTGGAATTGGAGCTTCTAACACACAATCTCAGATACACAGTCTATTGAAGCGTAAAAAGGTTTCATGTTCAGTTCAAATTCACACAGCTTACCACACTTGTAAAACAAACACAATCAAGCACATCATTCTCTCCCTTATAATGTTTTGTTATCCCCATACACTTTGCAAGTTAGTTCTGCAGTTTTTCCTTGTTGATTTCATCCTGTATTTTGTTTCTCATCTTCACTCTTACCTTACCCACTCCTCTTTTTGTGTTTTAAGCCCCTCTCATTTACGCTTACATCACAGTGACCACAACTCCATCGTTTTATATGTATTTCTTAGGCAGGGTATCACTGTTGAGAGCCAGCACACTTTGCTGACTGGCTGATGCTAGACACCCATTTATTCCTCTTAATTCTTGTACTGACTTACAAACTCTTTCAATGTGTTTAGAATAAGAAGTTCTTCGTCAGGCGGGATAGTTCTTCACCAAAAAGGCTACCCATTCTATTTTCCTTAGTTTAGTCCTAGAACTATTCTGCCCACTCATTTCTTATAGTCTTAATCTTTCTTGTGCTGACTTAAATTCAAACATGAAGTAATACAATTTAACACTTTACAATTTAAATTGGAATACCAGTTAAAAAAGAAAGCCTGTCCTTGGTTAGTATGTACAATAACTGAAACATTTACATTATGCATTATTGTAATTGCTGATTGTCAAATTAGGAACAATAGTCAGCTACCCTCCTGATCTTCACTGACAATGGTATGCCTGTGCAGTCAAATGTGGCTGCTTACAGGCACTTCCTGAAACCATTGTCAGTATCTGTGTAGGAATCACAGCACAGCTCTGAGCAGCCCCGCCCCTTTCTGCATGACTCCACTCTTGTATCACCCAGATCTGCCCTTGCCCCACCAGGCTCCACCTTCATCCTGTCTGGCCCTGCCCCTTTCCCTCCTAGCTCTACCCCAATCCTGCCCAGCCCAGCACCATCCTCATTCATGAGAACATGAGCTTCAGCTCTTCCTATCCTCTAATCCTTGCTTTGGCTTGCAGGATAGACAGAGAGCTGTAGGGGTGCCTCTAATCCCTCTAATAAAACATATTTTCTGTATGTAGCATATATCAATGCACTAGTATGGTGTAACTGATTGCATGGCGGTAATTGAAAACAAGCCTTCCCTTCTACTCTAAAATAGTTATGTCATGTTAAAATACAGTTGTTACTTTTTAAAACACTTTGGGGTTGATTTACTAATGGCAAAGAAAGGAAACAGAGCAGGGTGCCAGATTAGTGTATGGTTAAAAACAACACTTTCATTCCATTTCTAACTTCTTTCTAACTAATTTCTCAGCATCTCCAAGATACACCCATTCTTAACCTCTGAAACTACTAAGCAACTTATTCACTCCCTGTTTTTATCAATATAACGCACATAAAAAATATGAAATATGCACATCATAAAAAAGGGGAAAATACCTGTATATATATTTCTGGTATTTCTAGATCTAGAATTGTCCTATAACTAATGCCGTATCATATCCAAGACCAATTTTAAACCTTCCTACATGCATTTCGAAAGCTGCCACCACCCCAAAAAACTTCACCCTGGACGATGACTACACCGAAGAAAGCCAGATCCTGAGGAGCAGATTCCTGGACAAGGGATATGATCCAGAACTGGTCACCAGATCATTCCAAGAATGTCAGTCCATTGCCCCCAGAAATGGTCACACAACACCTGTGACTAGCACTGAGGTCATGTATATCACCCAATACCACTCCAGACATAAATAGAAGGAAACAATTATAAAAAGACATTGGGGTATCTTATTACAAGACCTCAAATTGGGCACAGTTTTAGCAGATAGACCCAGGATAATATATAGGAGGTCAATAAATGTTATATATATAGTCGCTCCCAGCAGGATTAACTATTCAGCTCCCAACTCCCCTTGCTACAATTTGTAAATTAACTGGCATGTTTCAATGTAAATAAAATAAGGTGTAAAATATGCCAATTTGTGCAAAATCGCCAAAAGATATTCCATGACTCCTCTGGTAAAACCTATTCCATAAACTGTTTCCACAGTTTTTCCACTGAACAGGTGGTCTATTGCTTGTCCTGCCCCTGTGGTCCCCTCTATGTGGGTCACACGGTGCATACTGTGAGGGCCCATTTTTGGGAGCACAGGAGGTTCATTGAGGAGGGCAGGGATGATCACAGTATTAGCAGACACGTCCTCATTCATCATGACATATCCACAGACAGTCTTAGTGTCTGCGCAGTGGAGTCTATTCCACCTTTTGACTCCCCAACAGAGAGGTTCCAGAGGCTTTGCAATAGGGAGACTTTTTGGATATTTACCCTGAACACCTTGGCACCCAGAGGTTTAAAAGCAGAATTAGAGATTAGTACTATTATACTGTATAATATCCTGGATTATTTTAACTTCTACTAATTGTTTTATAAATATATAATTTTCCCCTTTTTTATGATGTGTGTATTTTTTTATGATGTGCATATTTTTTATATGCGTTATATTGATAAAAACACATGTTTTTCAGAATTTCTTTCTTTTCTTGGTGTAGATATATATTTATCTGAGGGTTCATATACCAGTTTATTTATTACCTTAATTTTGTTTATTGTTTTCAATATCTGATATTTTACATGTGCAGTAGATCTGTTTACAAAATGTTAATTGTTTATACATTGTTATTTCAGTTTATTAATACTGTATTCTTGCTATTTTGTTTTTTGTTCTTTGC
This sequence comes from Staurois parvus, assembly GCF_062004578.1. Taxonomy (NCBI): domain Eukaryota; kingdom Metazoa; phylum Chordata; class Amphibia; order Anura; family Ranidae; genus Staurois; species Staurois parvus. The sequence continues at coordinate 15,960,806 of NW_028318430.1, read as the reverse complement.
CTTGTTACTACAACATATCTCCGTGTAAGGATGGATTCGATCCAGTGGCTGCATGGCCATTTATTTATCCTTACTTGGTTCTTGCTCCATGCTTAACATTGACATTCTACACTCATCTGTTGTCCCATTGCTGTCAGCAGTTCCCCAACTGCCTCCGCCTACTCCTAGCTAATTGGCTGTAGCCGGCCTCTCTGACAGCTCTTAAATCCCATTCATTTCCCAGGCGGGCCAGCTTGAAAAAGGAGGAAGGACCTCGGAAACATGTTGTGGCTGGGATTCGAACCAATGACCCTAGTGCTGCCAGGCGGAAGTGCTAACCATTTCATCCATCTACTTTGTGAACTTTATGGATTATTCACTGTGAACTTGAACTCTGATTGTGCTTGTTTAATCATAGGTTGTACTGGTTACTGAAGGCAAATAAACTGTGCAGTTGCTCCAGAGCTTAGTAAATAAGGTAAAGCTTCACTTTGCAAAGAATACCCAATTACGTGCAAGGAAAATAAAAAAAGCAGCATTTTTGCCTGCACTTGATTGGATGATGCATATCAGCAGAGCTTCTGCTCATTTACTAAGCTCTGGAGCAACTGTACTTGCCCTCCAATACTTACCTGAGCGGATCTAGATCCAGCACTGTGCCCAAGAGCAGCTCTATCCCCTCTCCTCACTAGACATGAAGCATGCTGCTGTTGATTACAGCCTGTAGGGAGGGAGTGGGGGGTGGAGCTAGGCTGTGCTCTGTGTGTGCGTCAATAGATATACAGCTCAGGATCGGACCCACACAAGTGTCCCCATAGCAAGTGGCTTGTTATGGGGCACTCTGAAGTTGAAGTGGGGAAGGAGCTGGGCGTGCTGGAGGGGGACCCCAGAAGAGTAGGATCGAGGCTGCCCTGTGCAAAACCATTGTTTGTCCCCACCACCCTATAGCAGAAATACTGCTACAGGTGGCAGGGGTGCACAAAATCACCTATATATAGGTGATTTTGCATTTCAAGGTAGATTCCAGGGATTTTTTTTTTTTTTTTTTAGCAAAGACATGTCGCAGAATACATTTTGGCCTAAATTCATGCCCAAATTTTATTTTTTTTATTTTTTTCCTGGACATGTTTAATAGCAAAAAGTCAAAAATACAGTTTTTTTTCTTTTATCGTGCAAAAAATAAAAAACACACAGGCGATCAAATACCACCAAAAGAAAGCTCAATTCATGGGAAAAAAGGATGTAAATTTCATTTGGGTGCAGTGTTGCATGACTGTGCAATTGTCAGTTAAAGTAACGCAGCATCGTAATGCAAAAAATGGCTGGTCAGGAAGGGGGGGTAAATCCTCAGGTGTGCAAATGGTTAATAAATATGAATTTAAGATCTTTAGTGTGTGAAGTCCTAAATTTAAAAACCCTTTGCCCATCCTTCTGGCCTACACTTTTAAGGTGATCCTCTGCTCTCCAATGTACCCCCACAGTTTGAATAGATTTGAAGCTTTTTAAGTCCCAGTAATGAACCAACTTGACTTCAAACACTATAATCTTCTTTACCCTTCTGGTTTTTTTATGCTCTTTTGGTCTCTTCCGAGAGGTCATCCCTAAATACTGGAAAATCAAACAAAAACTGAAATACCTGCACTAATATATATACAGTTAAAAAAGTATATGTTGCTGCTGTTCATAAAGTGAAAACACCTTAAATAATGAATAATCAACAATACAGCACAAACAAATTATTTTAAATGTGACAAAATCCAAAGGGAGAACATTTCAAAATTAAAAAATGTATCTCATGTGGAAGCACTCATATCACCTATCTTTTAGTGTACCCTTGCAAATGACAGTATGTAGGGAGGACCATGAGAAAGCTGGCTGTGCATCTTAGTGAACATATTAGGAAAATTAAAAAAGGTTTAAAACACCATAGTCTCTCTCCTAATTTTAGGGTATTTCATAGTAGGGATCCGTCCCTTTTGAAATTCTGTGGGATAGATAAAGTAGAACCCCACTGGTGTGGTGGAGATATGAAGAAATGAAACCCAATGGATCCTTAGACTTGACACTAACTCCTAAGGGTTAAATATAGGTAATGATTTAAATAGTTTCTTTCTAATTGGTAAGAATTATTGTTCAGAAGGGGGAATAATATTTTAGTGTCTATAATATGTTTAAATTATATTCTATTTTATTTTATTCATTTTTATTTTATTTTATACAATTTTAAACAATTTTATTTGGACTTAAATGTTTTCTGCCCATATATCGGGTTTTGAAGTTTAATACGTTCTTAATTAGTGGGATCCCATCAGTTTATGTGATCTAAGTCGAGTACACCAGGAAGTGCTTTACGCATGTATGTAATTGAAGCCTGTACACCTTATGGGAAGTGAGGTATGAAGGTGGGAGGAGTGGAGGCAGCGTATATCTAGTACGGAGGAACCGGAGATTGTTGTCTTTGATAAAGCCATGGAGGAGGGGTGAAACGCATCGAGCTAATTTCTGGTTCCTGTCTACCTTTGTGATGTCACATCTGGTGAGTGGAGCGCACAATGTAAGCAGCACTCCAGACCCATTTCCTTGCCTATTAACAGTATATTGATGTGGGGACCGTGGATTATTGTTCAGTTGAAAGCTTTTAATAAAGAAGTGTTACAGAGATACACTATGTGTGTCCCTCTTGTTTCTTATACTTTTCCTGCATGCATGAGGACCATGTCTAAGTACTGAGGAAGTGTATAGAATCCGGAGTCCGCCTATCTGAGCCATGGTTATGCCCGAGAACACACTTCACCAGTTAAGCCTGTTTGACTCTTAAGCCACACAAGCTAGGAGTCCATCGAATCTGGTGAGTGTGGAGTGTATTAGAAGGTAATCGTGGAGCACTGTGGGGTGACACCACTTATAGAACACTTCTTGTTTGGACACAAAATACATTTTTTTGATTAAAGCACTGTTTGTTTGGTACTTTGGATTTTGTCACATTTAAAATAATTTGCTAGCGCTGTATTATTGATTATTCATCCCTAAATACTGTAAGCCACATCCACATTCTAATAGAGAAGCAATTTTTTTAGTATAAAACATAAAAGTTCTCTTACTTCAAACTGCCTACCTGTTATCACTAGATTTAAAAGTGGAGATACTTTTCCTACTATTTGTTGTGTTATGACAAATGCAACATCTCCTGCAGCTCCTAAAAACATTCTATAGTTCTAAAAAGTTTGTTTTACCTAATTAACACTGCTTATTCTCAAAGTGTATGTAAAGACAAAGCCTTTTTTTTCCCAGTTTTGGTAGCATGGGGAAGGATTAGAACTTCTGTCTGGTTTTACTGGTATACAGGGCTCCATTAGAAAAAATTTCCCCCACTTCCTTTCCTGCTGACAATGGTTTCACCAGAAAGGAGGTAAAGGAAACTATTCAACAGCAACATGAATTAAAATATTTTATTAGTAGAGTAGGGGAATTAGTACTCCTTAGAGATTTTTCTTCTGTGTGTTTTCTTCTTGCTACTGGAGAGTTCCCTTCACAAGCAAGGAGAAATTTCTCTAATGGAGCTACAAACAGTGGAAACAAAAACATAACATTATAATTCTGTCCTACCCCATCCAAGACTAAAACATTTTTGGCTTAACATAGGCAAAACTGTGGACTAACATGTTTCCTAAACACTGTTTTTGTCAGTTTAGGTAAAATATTTCTTATTGTATCATCTAACAGACAGTATTTCTATATAATTAGCACAACAACTTCATAGCATGGTTTTAGACTATTGATTTTGTGGTTATGATGTGGGCCAGGAGGACTTTTAACATGTTCATCTCAACAACACTCATGCTGTGTCTTATAATAGGGAATTCCTGCTAATTACAAGGACTTCTTTATTTGTGAGAAAATTGCAGAAGATTCTTCAGTTTACAGCAGGAGTTAAATGGAATACTGAATCCCCATACTATACTTCATTCTACACATCTGATAAGTATGTGGGCTTTTCAGGGAACATTAGAAACAAAGTACGGAATTCTTATTAAACACATCTGCCAGGCATTGTACATGGATAAAATGTAGGCATGCTCAGCTTCAATTCTTTGGCTGCTGCTTGACATGTTGCTAACATAAATGTCAGGCTTTGGTACTAAATCAAATAACAGTTATGTCATAGGTGGATGGCTGCTTTATCAGTATCTCCTATCTGAACATGTTTACGTTACTCGTTCCCAGATTTATCACTACGGCAGCACTGGGAAAAAGAAAATCTAAAAAGTGTTTTCTTATGTTCACTTTTATTCTTTACTGCAGTATGGCACTCTAGCCATTTTTTTTGTTAACTTTAAATAATAAATATAAGTACATAAAAGGTCATTAAGAAGGCAAAATTAAATATACAAAGTCCATTAACATATGGCAAACAGTCAAAATCTGATTGCAGTAATATGACAGTGGATTGGTTTGTAAGGCCTACTGCACTATAGCTATTTGTGTATGGATATATATTTTGTTTATCTATTGTATTAATATATTAATTAACATTTTTAACAAATATACAGCTTAAGGAAATGAAAATGCAGCAAGCTTAAAATCCACCAGAGACAACCAGCACATTTGCTAGAAGAGTTAGGTATACATAATTTATAAATATATGTGCTGGCATGCTTGTATAGTCTAAGCTGACACTATAAAAATGAAAATTGTATTTAGAAATGTAAATGTGAGTTTGAGAATTCAACACTTATGGAAAATGCTTAACATGATGGAAAATATAATGTAAATGGATAGAATAAGCGTTTTATAGGATGCTAGGTCAATTTAATTTTTGGCTCCTTCTGAAATTAAAGGGGAAATTTCACTTTAAGTACTGGTCCCCGGCTCCCTATAAAAAATTGGCACGTTTGGGGAGCAGGTACCTGCTCCTGCTTCCGCTTCGACTGCCCAGGCGATTGGAAGCAAAAATTGCTCGCCCTACCCACACTTTTCTGGGACAGGCCCAGAAAGACTATAGGACCATTCACAATGCGCAGCTACAGTTTTTGCAGCTATTGACTAATTTTTTTCAGAGGAGACTGGGGCTCCGATTAAGTGATTGTTTGTTCTGGTGTGTTCAGAGTTTCACAGAGTGGAAGTTTGATTGCTTACCTCTACCTCTGGGAGAAGCTTCCAGAGCTTAGGCAGGAAGATGCAAAATAACCAGCCTGAATATTTATTATGCTCCAGGCATAATAAAAAGGAGAAAAGTGTCCAAAAGGGTGCTGGAAAAGTGACAAATAGTCTGAAGCAGTGGAGAGCTGGGTTCTCTCTCCACAGGAGGGTTCCAGAGCCTGAGGGGCTGCTACTTTTAGTCAGTCCAGGGACTATGCAGCTCCTTAAAGGCCTCATTGGTTCCAGGGCTGAAGACCTGCATAGACCTTGTCAGAAGCTGATTGCTGGACCTCACGACAAATGATCTGGTCTGAAGTAGGATTGTTTCACTCATTGGACTGTGTCTGGAGGAAGCTGTAATGTGGCAGCTGACATGGGTTACTTAAAGATTCTAAATTGATCCCTGTGACTGTGTAGTTCTGAATATTACACTGGGTACCAGAAATTGTGCATTTGCGCAAAGGTAACCAGATGCAAAGAGACTTGCCTCATTAAGCTCAGCTGTGAGGCCTTCAATCACATAAACCTGCCTCATGGTCCCCAGCTGTGAATCAACAGACTTTCCAACACCCACAAATGCATGAGGGGAAGACTATCCTCTAATTCCTAAGTATTAATCATTTTGGAGCATCCCATGCTCTAACCCCACTCATGTTAAAGTTTCTTCAAGCAATAAATCTTAAACGGACATCCCCTAGACTGTGTTATTGGAGCTGGTGTGAATGGACTGGGGCTTGTGGGAACAGGCAACCTCTATACTTTTAGAGAAGAACCGAGTAATAACTTCACTGCACCTGAGCACCACAAATCAAAAACGCTGTTTAATTCATTTTCATTCAAAGCAAACTCCCCAATCCATGCATGTCTACATACTTTATTTTGTGAGAAATCTCAACTGAAAAACACCCCTAGCATTTCTGGCTGTGGCCATCTTAAGAAAGGGCAGAATATTTATGTAGCATTTACTTCCTGGAATCCATCTGCCCTTAGCTCAGGCATGCAGGCAGGGGGTGTGCTTAGCTGACATAACCCCTCCTCCCCCCCTGAAAACTCCTAGGATGTATGACATCATTTGCCTAGGCATGGAGGCCAGGAAGTGCAAAAAAAAAAATTAAAACAAGTAAATATGATATTATTGTTATTATTATACAGGATTTATATAGCGCCAACAGTTTGCGCAGCGCTTTACAATATAAGGGAGACAGTACAATTACAATACATTTCAGTACAGAAGGAATAGGAGGGCTCTGCTCGTGGAGCTTACAATCTAAAGGAAGGGGGAGGTGATACAAAAGGTGATAGCTGTGGGGGATGATCTGGTGGAGGTGATTCAAGTACAGTTCTTAGGTGGAGGTGGGGTAAGCTTCCCTGAGGAAGTGAGTTTTCAAAGATCGCCTAAAGGCAGACAGGGTGGGGGCTGACCGGACATGCTGTGGTAGGGAGTTCCAGAGGATGGGAGAGGCTCTGGAGAAGTCCTGGAGGAGAGCGTGGGAGGAGGTGATGAGGGAGCTAGAGAGGAGGATATCATGGGAGGAGCGGAGTGGGCGATTTGGGCGGTATCTGTGGATGAGGCTGGTGATTTAGCTGGGGGCAGTGTTGTGGATGGCTTTGTAAGCTGTGGTTAGTATTTTGAATTTTATATGTTGGGTTAGTGGAAGCCAGTGGAGGGATTGGCAGAGAGGGGCAGCAGTTGCTGATCGGTTGGTAAATGTGTCTAGCAGCAGCATTCATAATAGACTGAAGGGGGGATAGCCTATGTAACGGTAGACCAGTGAGGAGGGAGTTGCAGTAATCGAGGCGGGATATAACCAAGGCGTGGATGAGTTGTTTTGTGGTGTCATTGGTCAGGAAGGGGAGGATTTTGGAAATGTTCTGGAGGTTGAGGTGGCAGGATTTAGCCAGTGAGTGATATACGATATATATATATTATATACTTTCTTATCTATTTACCAATGCTAGCAGCATAAAGATTGAAAATAGTCAGTGTTGACTGAGGGGGTGAAGTTCCACTTAAATGAAAGGGCAGAACACATTCTACATTTTTAATTGTTTACCATCTGTGGTCACATGACCAAAGCAAGTAGCTAATAGCATTAGATTATGTTATTTGAGCCTAAAAGATTGTCAGTTGTGTTTTTAAAGAGGAAATTAAATTCTCTATGGATTACAACTCAAACCTTTTTTTTTTACATGGATACATATTAAAAATATTGCTTGCTTGCTACACATGCTGGTGACAGTTTTTACTTTGTGGGGGTTACTTAGGATAAGTTTTTTTTCATATCAAACATCCAAACATGAGTAGAGGAATTTAAAAAAATGTTAGTTTCTCCTTCTCATGAATATTTGACACATAGATAAGTTTTTTTTTCATATCAAATATCCAAGCATGAGCAGAGGAATTTAAAAAAAATGTTAGTTTCTCCTTCTCATGAGTATTTGACACATGCACTTACATTTTTGTAAATAAAACTTTGATTGCGCATTTACTAATTCTTGAATTGATAAAAACGAAATACATTAGAAAATTAGAAAGAAATGAATGACTTGTGATTTCTTACAAACATGGGCCTCCTTTCTAGAATTTGCTTTTTAAAAAATAATTTCTGTGACAGCAGCTTGCAAAAATTCAACGAAAAAGACTACAGACGTATATATGAGAATTCCACAGGTGAATGCACAGTATTATATTGTTGAATCCCAAAAATCTAATTAATTATGACAGATCCAGCTTATGAAATCCTAAAACTGTTTTCACAGGTTATTTTAGTAATTCTACATAGTTAGTATATCTGTAATTGGATACCACAATAAAGCTACTTTTTGTTTGTAATTGAATTATCAAAGAGTTTAATCTTTCCAAACTGCTGACCTTCTCCCCTATGCAGTGGCCTATATCTGGATGTCATTATTTTACTTGTGTGTTTTCCTTTGTTGCAGGTCAGTGTTTTCATAATTTCTCTTTAAGAGATGTAATAAATCTAAAATTGTAACAAAGAGAAAAAGAGCTAAGTTTCAAATCTTCTTGACTTAGGTCAACCACACACGGCCAGACTTCCTGCAGAGATGTAACCAATGTAAGCATCACTAGTGCAACCTGGACTATGTAGATCTTAAGGTTCAGTCCTGAAAAGACTTCTTGTGAATGAGCTGAAATAAGGATTTCTGCTTGATTTTTATTAATGTAATCAGCTACAAATGCAGTAGCTGCTTATTTTTGAAAATCAGGTACTTACCAGTGCCTGGGGTCCAGTGCTGTTTTCCTGTAGCAATTTCTTCTTAACGCTGTGGGCCACCAGTGCCACCATCTTGGATACAGGAGCTGGCTGTGGCTTTTTGAGGAACCACAGCTGGCTTCCCACTGTGCATGCTCAAGCTGACATAGAATTTTTCGAATGGCCCTGCAGCCTCCTGGGACATGTATAGGTGAGGATAGCGGAAGTGGGAGTGGGTACTGAATTGGTACTCACCCCCCAAAAAAACTGTACCTCAATTACAGGCTGGGGGGAAGGAGAGAACCAGTGGGACTTCCCTTTTTGAGTGAAGCTTTGCTTTAATTGTAAATGAAGGCAAATGGCTGAAAACACAGTTAAAATCCATATGTCTGAACTGCCTTACCTGCCAAAATACAAAACTTTTCATATGGGTTTCTAACCCAAATAACCCAGCCTGACAATTTTCTTTTCTCCACTGCAGTGAGATCAATACAGTTTGGTCAGGGCAGCAGCAGGCGGCAAGATGTGTTAGTGTTGCAACAATGTACAGTGCAATAAGCCTGAATTGTCTATAAAGTTGCTCCTTAATCTCTTAGGGTTAATGCAGGAGAAAAACACAAAAACACAAATACATATTAAGGCACAATTTAAAAATCACAAATGTTTCCCACAACTGCACATCAATATAATGAATCACATAACAAATGATCACAAAATGGGTTCAGCAGGCTCGCTACCCATCAGGTAAACCCCACTAACATGTTTCATCCATAAGGCTTAGTCATTATTTTATTTATTATATAGGATTTATATAGCGCTAACAGTTTGCGCAGCGCTTTACAAAATGAAGGTAGACATTACAGTTACAATACAATTGAGAAACACCGTATCTCGGCAAAGGTTAAGGGAAAATAATCTGATAGTAGTAAGTGCGATAGCTCAGCATGTTTCGCTTATAATATTGCTACTTCAGGAGCTGTAAGGAGACTTCCTAAGGTATATGCATCTGCATGAGAGCAATGGAAGGGAACGTCTGGCCATATCATGAGGAGCCAATTGATGAGGGGATCCCCACAATGCTGGGGGGGCAAGCCGCATGCCCCGCATCAATACCTCTCCACTAGTTGGATGTAGTATGTGCCTTACTGTCATATGGTAGATCAGTGATCCTAGGTGAACTTCCTAGTAGTGACAGTATAACAATATTCTTTTTGGTATAGCTTGTTGATTTGAATAGTGGCTCTTCCGGGCAGCATATGTTCCCCAACAATCACGTGTCAATCTGTTAGGAGATGCAGATGTATCTTGACCACAAGTGACCCCAGGACCACCCAGGAGTCTAAAATGCCACCACAGTGTCATGCAAAGGGTCCCAATGTTGCCTGGAAATGCCCAACACCACCACATACTACGTCCAACTAGTGGAGAGGTATTGACGCGGGGCAGGTGGCAGGAGGCTTCCCCTCCCTTCAATGATTGGCCCATCATGGTATGGCCGGACGCTCCCTTCCATTGCACTCATGCAGATGCATATACCTTAAGAAGTCTTACAGCTCCTGAAGAAGCGATATTATCACGAAACATGTTTAGCTATTCAGGGGCGTATTTGCCACGAGGCAAACAAGGCATTTGCCTAGGGCGGCACTGTTTAGGGGGGCGGTGCGGCGGAACCGCCCCCTTTCCCACGGAAGGGACACTTAGTACAGGTTCAGGCTGCTGTGTCTTACTTGGGTCCACGACTCGGTGCCCCAGTCCCACGTCGATCCGGTCCATGAGGTGCTGCTGGAGGAGGGGTAGAGAGGTTGTCCAGCGGGTACGATGTCTTCATTTCCCTGGACTGCGAGGTGTGGGTGGGACGCCATGCCGCCCCTGTCATCTGGCCACACCCCCGGGATCACTCAACAGCTTCGCCTCCTCGCCGGTGATTAGCCACCGGAACTTTAGCTCAGGAGAGGCACACAGGTGGCCAATCACCGGCGAAGAGGTGAAGCTTGGAGAGGAGAAGCCGAGCGGCAGCGCAAAGATTAAAGAAGATCGAGTGAGGGAGCTGCCGGAGCGAGTGAAGAGGTGGAGAGCGGCCGGAGAAGGAAGACAGCTGACCGGTAAGTGTCCGTGCAGATGGTGCTGCTGCAGCCAGGTATGCTGGCTGTAGATGGGAGAGGGAGAAAGCAAGCCCAGGCTGGAGCAGGGGTCAGCATGGTAAGTATCATTGGTGTCAGTAGGAGGAATAATGCCCCATCATTGGTGTCACTAATACCAATGATAGGGCACTATTACTCCCACTGACACCAATGATAGGGCACTATTTCCCCCCCACTGACACCAACGATGGGGCACTATTCCTCCCCCCACTGACACCAACGATAGGAGACTATTCCTCCCCCCACTTACACCAATGATGGGGCACTATTCCTCCCCCCACTGACACCAACAATGGGGCACTATTCCTCCCCCCACTGACACCAACGATGGGGCACTATTCCCACCCCACTGACACCAACGATGGGGCACTATTCCCCCCCCACACTGACATCAATGATGGGGCACTATTCCCCCCCCCCACTGTCACCAATGATGGGGCACTATTCCCCCCTCACTGACACCAATGATGGGGCACTATTCCCCCCTCCACTGACACCAATGATGGGGCACTATTCCCCCCCACACTGACATCAATGATGGGGCACTATTCCCCCCCCCCCCCACTGACATCAATGATGGGGCACTATTCCCCCCCCCCCCCACTGACATCAATGATGGGGCACTATTCCCCCCCCCCCACTGACACCAATGATGTGGCACTATTCCTCCCACTGATACCAATGATGGGGCACTATTCCTCCCACTGGCACCAACGATGTGGCACTATTCTTCCCACTGATACCAACGATGGGACACTATTCCTCCCACTGACATCAGTGATGTGGCACTATTCCTCCCACTGACACCAATGTTGTGGCACTACTTCTCCCACTGACACCAACGATGGGACACTATTCCTCCCACTAACACCAATCCAATGATGGGCACTATGCCTCCCACACTGACACTAATGATGGGACACCATCATTGGTGTCCGTGGGAGGAATAGTGCCCCATCATTAGTGCCAGTGTGGGAGGAATAGTGCCCCATCATTGGTGTCAGTGCGGGAGGAATAGTGCCCCATAATTAGTGCCAGTGTGGGAGGAATAGTGCCCCAACATTGGTGTCAGTGTGGAAGGAATAGTGCCCCATCATTAGTGCCAGTGTGGGAGGAATAGTGCCCCATCATTGGTGTCAGTGTGGAAGTAATAGTACCCCATCGTTGGTGTCAGTGGGAGGAATAGTGCCCCATTGTTGGTGTCAGTGGGAGGAATAGTGCCCCATCATTGGTGTCAGTGGGAGGAATAGCGCTCCATCGTTGTCAGTGGGTGGAGCTCTAATAGGAAGAGGTGGAGCCTAAATAGGAAGGGGTGGTGTTTACAGATGAGGGGGTGGGTCTTAAACAGGAAGGGGTAGGGCAAATTTAGATGCGGGGGGTGCCCGATTTTAGTCTTGCCTAGGGCAGCACAAAACCAAAATACACCACTGGATCTATTGTACTTACCACTATCAAATTATATTCTCTTAGCCTTTGCCGGGATATGGTATTTCTTACTGTGGGACCTACTAATAGTACATGTATCTGCATTGATTATATATAGCTGTATGTTACAGGGGTGGTTTACACTCTGTAATAATTTTACAATTGTACGTATCATTGTATGTTTATGTATGCTTAAGAAAGTGATATTCTTTTATGAACCATTGTTGTAGTGCCTAAAAAGTCCATAAGTGTTTTGTTTCTCCAATACTATTTAAATAGGACGTAGCACTTTGGAGCGATGTTTATGTCCCCACAGTAACCACCCTGTGTTGGGAATTGATATTCATATTTCAACTGATGATTTTTAAACTGACTTACTAAGGCGTTTTACCTCCAAATGTGGAAAGCCTAGCACTTCAAGATTAATTTTGTGCAAAGAAGATAAAATAATAGTTCAATGATTTGGTGACTTGTGAAGTGATCAGGTGGTTTTACATTCTACTGAAGCACTTCTACTAGTAGCAAAAGTAAAAGGAAACCCAGGCGAATAATTTAAAAAGACGCTCTGCCATAGTTGCCAACATTTAGAAAAAAAATCCTGGGACGCTCTTTTTTGCTTTGTGTCCGGCAAGTCATTGTAGGTAGAGATTTACTTTACCACTTGCCTACTGGGCACTTATACCCCCTTCCTGCCCAGGCCAATTTTCAGCTTTCAGCGCTGTCGCACTTTGAATGCCAATTGTGGGGTCATGCAACATTGTACTCATATGACATTTTTATCATTTTTTTTACAAAATTGAACTTTCTTTTGGTGGTATTTAACCACCACTGGGTGTTTTATTTTTTGCGCTATAAACAAAAAAGAGCAACAAATATGAAAAAAAAATTAAGTTTTTCTTTGTTTCTATTATAAAATTTTGCAAACAGGTAATTTTTCTCCTTCACTGATGTGAATTGATTAGGTTGCACTGATAGGTAGCACTGATGGGCACTGATAGGGAGCACTGATGGGAACTGATGAGGTGGAAAAGATAAGCAGCACTTATGGGCACTGATAATGCTGCACTGATAGGCAGCACTGATTATGCTGCACTGATAGGCAGCAATGATGGGGCACTGATAGGCTGCACTGATGGGCACTGACTGGCAGCACTGCTGGGCACTGACTGGCGGCACTGCTGGACAGCAGTGGTGGGTGACACTGCTGGGCACTGGTGGGTGGCACTGCTAGACACTGCTGGGCACAGATGGGTGGCACTGCTAGGCACTGCTGGGCACTAATGGGTGGCACTGATGGGCACAGCTGGGTGGCACTGCTGGACACTGGTGGGTGGCACCTCTGGGCACTTCTGGCACCACTGCTGAGCACTGATCATCAGGGCACTGATGATCAGTGCCCTGATGATCAGTGCTGATCTCTTCTCTGACAATTGCCTGATTATCGGCAGTACTTTTCTCACGCTGTGACAACATGAGGAAAGTACAGCCGATAACCAGTAACTGTATTTACCAGGTGATCTGCTGTGTCATTGGACACAGCTGATCGTGTGGTAAAAGGCCGCTGTGATTGGCCCTTTACCACATCACGTGATCAGCTGTGTCGGGAGAACTGGACAACCACGCTGTAGCCATCATTCGGCTATAGCGTGGTTGGCGAGTGGTTAAATAGGGATAGTGGATTCATTTAACAACAGGCATATAGTACTTAACCTGTTGTACAATTTATTTTTAACATCCTGTGCATTAAAAATTATTTCTCATAATAAGGACAAAAACACAACCAATAATTTATTGTTCATTAGTAAAATTATGTATACATTTGTTTAGCCAGTTGCAACTTTTAGCCTGTACAGTCTATTTAAAGCACAGCAACCCAACAGCTCTTGCTGAGCTGTAGATTGATAAACACCAATTACACTGAAAACACATTTAGCATAAAATATTTAGAAAACATCATTTGACGCTGACCTTTCTGCTGAGTGCTGCACTGCCTGTCGTGGCTGCTGATGGGTTGAAAGTTTTGTAGGTGGCTAAAATCCTGTGTAATAAAACTAGTTATGACTCTGTTGCTCAGTTTAATATAATATACAACATAGTGTATACAGTGCAAGGGCCAGGAGTATAATGTACAAAATAGTACATGCAGTTCAGAGATAAGAAGTATAATATGCACCATATTATAGCACCCCACCCTTTGAGGCAGTATGAAATGACCCCCAGGTAATAAGATGGGCTAATATTTTCATATCAGGGTCTAGTGTATGGTGAGGCAGAAAATAAGTTGAGTCCTAGTCACTTTAGTCTTTTTACTGTTCACTACTGAACTCTAAACAAGGAAAAAGGATTTAGGAGTGCAGGATACCCAAAACAGAGCCCAAAATATAGGACAGACACTCTAAAACTAGTAGTAACAGCAATATGTCTTTTAAGAGGAGCAGTAATTGCTGGCCCTGCAAGAGTAGTCATCCAGATCTTTGGCCTTATTAGAGCAGTCACAGTGTTTCTTACATTGCAGTGGATCTCTTTCTACTAAATCTGGACCTTGACCTTTTTAGAGCAGTCAAAGATACCTTGCTCTGTGGGCAAAGAATCCTACTTACAATGTCTAGATGGCAGTTTCTACCCATTTTGTTCTCTGACATTCTTCAGCAAGATCTTTTTTTTCATCCCATTTTTCAAATAGCCATTCCAGCAAATAAATCTTTGGGCCCCTGGCACATGCCCCCGGCTGAGGTAAGGCCCAAGTAAAGAGACACTCTAAATACACATCCTTACCATATGTCCGAAAGGTGGCATGAGGAGAGTAGAGTGATAGTCCTCCCTACCATCCATCCTGAAATGGCTAGTCCTTCTTGCCCTCCCTATAAAGAGGACTCCTAATGCCTGGGTGTCTGTGTGGGTGCACAAGGTGGGTAAGCAGCATCTCAGCTCTCTCCCTTTCACTAGCTCTTTCACTGCTTACCCCTCTCAGGGCAGTTCCAGAACAAGGCCAGAAACCAGATTTCAACCCTAAGGAGGCACTGCCCCCCTCCCCACCACCACTACTACACAAAAGCACAGACTGGGCTGAATTGCCTTGGAGTCAGGGAAAGATAAATATATGAATGTGCCACTCATGGGTTTGCATATGAATAAGCGATTATGACATTTACATATCAATGAGCCACTACTGAATTTGCATATTAATGAGCTGTGTACACAGTGTAACAGGGAGAGGGCTGCTGGGCAGAGGTAGAGACAGACAGACTTAGTCAACACAATGCTTTGATCCCGGGACACCACATTCAAGGAACAACTTAAACACAGGACTGTCCTGGCAAATCCAGGACAGGGCTGTGTAAATGTCAGGTCTGGGTGGACAGAAATACAAATCCTTTGGAAGGTAAAATAACTTCCATAAATGTATATGTTCTGAGTATTTAGCTTTTTGACTGTAAATCATTCAAATAATGAGGATAGTATACAGTATATACTATACAATGTGGGGGGTTAAAATGGAGCTGAAAGGTGGAAGGGAAGGTTAACTTGTTGATTGGGCAACCAATAATGTGAACCAATTGCTTTGCCCAGCCCTTGGAAGCATCATTCTGATATCTTACACCGCTGCATAAACATTTTGGGTACAATCCCTTATTACTCAATTATTACTTTCTGTAAGAATATGATTTGTAGAAAAGATGCTTTGCAATTCTGGTAAATCCTGTCTTATGTTTAGGAGTGATTCCTTGGTGATGCTATCTACTATATTTGTACTTTATTCATAATTACTCTTTCACTACTAAATAAAGGGTCAATTAATTAAGAGGCATGCATCATTTTACTTGTATTTGTTGTTATTAACCATTATTTTTCAGATTACATTAGTTTAATTTGGACCTGGTTCACACTAGTGTGATTTTTGGATGAGACATGCATTGCGTAGGATCACATGGCAATGGAAATCACATTATTTTCTATGGTGCTTGCTCACATCAATGCAGCACAGCATGGCGTGTGTTTGAAAAAGGTGGCAGTGCTACTTTGGTGATGTTTTTGCACGATTTTAGCTCCATAGATTTCAATGGAAATGCACCAGAAATGCATGTACATGCATTTTTGATGTGTTTTTGCAAGTATTTTTTGTTGGTTGTTAGGAGCTGACACCTGCTTGGTGTCTTAAAAACTACTGAACTCATCCATGCTGTCAGCCAGGGATTCCCAGCTGACAACAGAATGTAAACAAAGAAGCTATCATTACAAATAAAAAATAGAAAATGGCATGGGGGCCCCCACACAATCTATACCAGGTCCTTCAAGTCTGGGAGACACTACATCAAAAAAACAAAAACAAATGGTGTGGCCCAAAATCCATACTAGACCCTTTTTTAAGCATGCAGGGGATGAACAGGTGCCCCCCCCCCCCGAGCCAATCCAGGCTACATGTTCTCAGGGGATATCTCCTGGCTAGTACCTTGTACCCTTGCCTGGTGGTTGTGGGATGTCTGTGGGCACTTGCTTACAAGTCTTTTATTAAAAGTTGACCCTTCCCCCTTATGGCACCATTGACCATATAAGGACATGATCATATATGGTCACTCCACTGAAACTGCCCTACTAAAACTCACTAATGATTTACTAACTGCTAAAACCAATGGCCACTACTCCATACTCTTACTACTTGACCTCTCTGCAGCTTTTGATACTGTTGACCATCCCCTCCACAAAAAAAAACTCCACTCTCTTGGCCTCTGAGACTCTGCTCCCAGTTCTCCTCCTGTCTATCGCAAGCGTCTTCTCTGCTCCACTTCCTCTTTCTGTAGGGGTCCTTCAAGGTTCTGTCCTCGGACCCCTTCTCTTCTCCATCTACACCCCCTCCCTTGGTCACTTGATAAACTCCCATGGCTTTAAGAACAATCTCTATGCGGATGACACACAAATCTATCTTTTACTCCTCACCTCACCCCTTCAGTCTCCACGCGCATGACATATCAGCATGGATGTCACGCCACTTCCTCAAACTCAATCTTTCTAAAACTGAACTCATAATATTCCCTCCATCCCGTGTCCCCTCCCCTGACTTCTTCATCAAGATCAATAATACAACCATCAGTCCCTCTTCTCATGCTTGGTTACTAGGTGTAATCCTGGACTCCCATCTGTCCTTTCAGCCCCAAATCCAATAACTGTTCAAATCTTGTAGACTTCACCTCCACAACATCTCCCATTATGCCCAATATGCCTGTTTTTAACTACTGAAACCACTAAGCAACTTATTCAATCCCATCTCTTGCCTTGACTATTGTAACTCCCTCCTCATTGGCCTACCTAATCGCAGGCTATACCCTCTTCAGTCTATCATGAATGCTGCTGCCAGACTCATCCACCTTACCAACCATTCCATATCTGCCATCCCTCTCTGCCAATCCCTCCACTGGCTCCTCATTGCCCAACAATTGCCCTCCTGCTCTCTAGATCCCTTGTCTCCTCCTCCCATGCTCATGTCCAGGACTTCTCCAGAGCCTCCCCCATCCTCTGGAACTCTCTACCCCACTCTATCTGACTATCGCCTACTCCTGCCACATTTAGGTGATCTCTGAAATCCTCTCTCTTCAGGGAAGCCTATCCTGCCTTCAGCTAATACCCAAATCTTCTATTTCTCCTATCAGTTTATCCCCCACAGTTATTAACGTTTGTGCCACTAGCCCCTCCCTCTTAGAATGTAAGCTCCAAGGAGCAGGGCCCTCCTAACCCTCTTGTATTGAACTGTACTGTTGCTGTATTGTCTCCCGTTATATTGTAAAGCACTGATCAAACTGTTGGTGCTATATAAATCCTGTATAATAATAATAATAACAACATGGCAGTGAGAAGTTGGGGATGGCAAGCCACATAATTGGTGGGGTGTGGGTGGGTGGTGAGTTGTTTTTGTACAGATCGGAGGCTGATGTTCATTGTGATTGATGTGGGTCTGCATTGCTGGATGATGTGATTGATGATGGATGTATAACATACAATGGGGCAATTTCTAAAATTTTTTAAATAAAGTACTTTGTCAAAAATTGTGTTTTTATTTATCACTGAGGTTTTCTTTTATGTAAAGCTAGGGGTACTGTGTATCCCTTACTCATTTACATGGAGGGGCCGTATCTGGGGGTCCTCTTATTGTTAAAGGGGCCTCCAGAATCAAATAAATTCCCCGCCCACAGAGCCCTGCAACCATCAGGTCAGATTTGTGGGGAAGAGGAAAAAAGGATCAAGTGAAGTCGCAGCTTCACTAGTATAAGTATAGCCTTAGTGTATGTATCATTATTTTAATTATTTAATAAATTGCTCAGTATCCAATATGCAAATTTACATAAAAGTGTTACCCAATGTTTTTTCAGTACACCATTGCTTTCTTCTGGTTGGCAATAACTGTAGGGTTCTGTGAAGTGTCTATAGAGAAGAACAAAGAAAAGATTCATTTTTGTGGATATAAAATATTGATTTATTTGAAAAAATATACTATTTCATGAGTAATAAAATATTTTCAGTAGGCATTCCATTAAAAATACACAATAAAACATTTAGTGAATTGAAAACATTATTTTCCACTCTTAAAATGAACATGTTAGTGAAAACACTGCATACATTATGCTTTAGTGAACTGACCCTTAGGTCCATTAACGTTAAGTAGGTAAGATCTTGTAGAGAAAATGTTTTTTGTATTTTCTAATCTGAATTGTATTAAAGTTCCAGCTTTGCAAAGCCTTTAATACTTTTGCTGGTAGAATGAAGTTTAAAACAAAGGCAGTTCAAGAGAACTTTATCGAAATGGTATCTGATGCAATCAGTGTTAAAAATGTCTTTTTCATTTACACAATGTATCCATATCCCTCTGCATATCTAAGTTGTAGCTGGTAATTACTTCTGCATTTGAGCTATTTTAGTTGTGTGATTTTACAAATTTGCAGTCAAATAAGGTAGAAGGTTTATGCAATACAATACTGCCATCTAGTGTTCTATTTATCATAAGACACATTCCATTTTTTTCTTACAGAAAAGGCAAAATTGCAAGTTATTGTTTTTCCTAATAACTCTGTCCAAATACATTTATGTTCATTTGTATTGCTATAAATATGTATGTGTTTAAAATAAATAATAATAATAATTCGATTTTAAAGGCAAAAACAGTTGCCAGTGCATATTGTATAAACAGTAGAAAATGTGAGGCAACATATAATGAGTTTAAAGCTCTTTCTTACTACTGACCAGGTGCGGACTGACAACGCATGAGGCCCCCGGGCAATAGGAGATCATGGGCCCCTGTGTCCTTCCCCAAACTCAAAAAAGCCTATGAAAAAGGTACCAGGGGCATCTCATGGGGCCCCCTACTGACCCGGGCCCTCGGGCAGTGCCCGAGTTTCCAAATGGTCAGTCCACCCCTGCTACTGACTGTGGATAAAAGTTGATTAACCAATTTCCCGCCATCCTATAGCAGAAGTACTGCTACAGGGCAGCAGGGCTGTGCAAAATCACATATATATATATACGCACGGGATTTGTATTTCTAGGTAGGGGCGTGCGTGCTGCCCTACCCGCGCCGCTATTGGTGGCTAGGGATGGCATTCACCAGCCAGAACTTGGCGATCATTGGGTAAAGCTGACAGGGGAGAGACCTGTGTGAAAACAACACAGGTCTCTCTCCTGTCAGCATGACATGCTTTATTGTATCTCTCTGCACAGCAGATGTACAAACACAGCTAGTCTCCCTAGTAAAACACAGCACATAGTAAAACACACTCAGCACACAGTTAACCCTTTGATCACCCCAGAGGTTAAGCCCCTTCCTGCCCAGTGTCATTAGTACAGTGTCAGTGCTTTTTATTAGCAATGAATAATGTCAGAATGCCCGCCGCAGTCCCACTATAAGTCACTGATCATCGCCATTACTAGTATAAAAAAAACCATACAAATTCCAGTATATATACCGCCATTTGTAAACGCTGTAACTTTCACTTAAACCAATTAATTCACAAGTATTTGGATTTTTTTTTAGCAAAGACATTTAGCAGAATACATTGTGGCCTAAATTTATGAAGAAATTAGATTTTTAAAAAATGTTTATTGGACATGTTTTATAGCAAAAAGTCAAAAATATAGTTTTTTTTTTCAAAATTGTCTTTTTTTGTTTATAGCACAAAAAATAAACACGCAGAGGTGATTAAATACCACTGAAAGAAAACTCTATTTGTGGGAAAAAAATGCTATAAATTGTATTTATGTACAGCATTGCATGACCTCGCAATTGTCAGTTAAAGTAACGCAGCGCTGGACCACAAAAAATGGTCTGGTCAGGAAGGAGGATAAATCCTCTGGAGGGCAAGTGGTTAACTATGCTAGCATTTGAACTAGAAACCATTGTTTATAATTTGAGAGTTGCAGCTCCTTGAAAATCTTTGCTTTTGTATATAACCTAATGCTTGGGATATTTTAAAGAACCATGCTGCTTTATAAAAATAATAACTCATCAAATCAAACTATCTCAGTACATCATTTAAAGCTAATGCTAAGCTAATGATTGTATATGTGTATGAACGCATAAAAAACAATACTGCTGCTTACTTGATAATGCATGCACATTCCCTTCCATTACCTACAGGGCAGTACAAAGGACCAATGTTGAGATAAGGCACATGAACATTATATGCACTGCAACAGAATAAAACCTGCCCCTGACCCCTTCTTCTATACACATTATACTAACAGCTGATTTTTTGGCAGTAGTTTGGCTCTTTAGACAAGCAAACACATACATATTTCCCTATAAATAATAATTGAAATAAATATAAATATAACAAGAAGAACTGAAGGAGAAAAAGGTGAATGTCCTTGCAAGGCCTAGTCAGAGCCTAGTCTTAGACCCCATTGAAAATCTGTGGAATGACTTGAAGACTGCACTCCACAAACGGTCACCATCAAATTTAACTGAACTTGAGCAGTTCTACAAAGAAGAGTGGGCAAATAAGTCTAGATGTGCAAAGTTAGTAGAGACATATCCAGACAGGCTAAAGGCTGTAATGAAAGCAAAAGGTGGTTCAACAAAATACTGACACGAGAGTGATCCCTTTTCCACCTCAGTGATTCTGTTTCTAATTTGTTTTCTTTTTTTTCTGACATGTTGGTGTTATATCTTTCACTTGGATGTTATAAATTGAGCAAATACAGCTGGTTAAAACCAAAACTGTGTCTGTCTTCATTTCAGGCTACTAAGCAACAAAATGTAATTATTTTAAATGGGGTGATTCTTTTCTATACCCACTATATAACTATTTTCTCCTGTAATTTCACCAAATTTTCAGACTTTTTTTTTTACAAGCATTTACATTAGCTGCTACATAAACCTCCCAATCACTCCAAACATAATCCAGTGTACATGCATATCACAATGGCCTAATCCCTTGTGAGAACATTTGTCATATGTAGTGGGGATACTTTACCTTTTCACAATTATTTTTAGAGATATCTTTAGTACAAGTATTTGCAAGACAGAATCAGAATAGGACTAGACAAGTATTTTTTACCAAGGTGTGGAACTTGAGCTGTTAGGAGAGTGGTGTCATCAGTTTGAAGGTTTGACAGATGGATACCAGGGTGACACTTTCAAGAGTATCAGAGAATGCCAATAGTTATTCTCTAACAAGACAAAACAGACATGTCCAAAGATATTGCAATAACCTCCAAAATATCACAGCAAAAATTACTTTAAAGTGTAAATAAAGACAAAACTTTCTTTTTCATTTTGGATAGAGTAATGGAGTGTGTGAACCACTGGCAGTTTTTTTCTGTCTGTCCCATTGGGGAGATTTCCCCATTATTAGTATCCAATGTCAACCCAAAATGTGTGAATTTCTTTATCTTTTACTTTCAGCGATAAGGAGAAACAGTAACAATAGAGAGAGTGAATCTCCCCAATAGGGGCACAGGCAGCAATAAAAACTGACAGGGTTTGTAATGCTTCTCTACAGTATTCATCCCACTGGATATCACATCATGAGATAAAATACCGAATGGTTTCATTACACAAATACCGCACATTTTAATGAAATATTGCATGCCTTATTTTAGTAGCATTTTTTTGTGAATTGCAAAAAATGTTTTGAGAAATGCTATGAATTATTTTACCTCAGATCTTAAAGAAGAAAATAACTCTTCATGAATTGAGCCCAGTGTTGCATGACCATGCAATTACCAGTTAAATTAGAGCAGCGCTGAATAGAAAAAAACCAAGTTACACTTACGGTAACGTCTTTTCCAGGAGTCTTTCAGGCCAGCACTCTGAGAGACCTTGGCTCCTCCCCATCTGAGGAAACACCTCCACCTACAATAAAAAAGCTCCACTCCCCTCTGACCTCAGTTCTCCAAGCATCCTCCGGTCATCTGGGGAGACACAATGCGAGACAACATAATCATAATAAGCCATCTTCACATAACCAATATCAACAGTGGGTGGGAAACCGGTGCTGGCCTGAAAGACTCCTGGAAAAGACGTTACCGTAAGTGTAACTTGGTTTTTCCCCTACCGTCTTTCAGGCCAGCACTCTGAGAGGATAAGCGAGTACTCACCCTTCGGGCGGGCTAACTGCTTGTAAGACCTTACGACCAAAGTCCTGCTCCTGCACCGAGACCAGGTCCAGTCTGTAATGCTTGGCAAATGTGTCATAGCTGGACCATGTTGCCGCTCTGCAAATCTGCCCTGGGGAAACCCCTGCTAACTCTGCCTGGGTAGCCGCCACAGCTCGGGTGGAATGTGCCTTGATACCCTCCGGGACCTCCAGGCCTTCTGCCTGATATGCTCCTGTAATCGCCAGCCGCAGCCAGCTGGCCAGCGTCCTTCTAGACGCCTTCTTGCCTCTTCTAGCCCCCTTAAAAAAAACAAAAAGGGATTCGGTGCTTCTGAACTCCCTAGATTTCTCTAGATACTGGAGAACGCACCTTCTGACATCTAAACAATGATACCTCTCCTGATCTACCCCCACCGGGTCAGGAAAAAATGAGGGAAGGACAATGTCCTGTTCCCTCTGGAAACTCCGAGCTACCTTCGGAATGAAGGACGGGTCTGGTCTGAAAACGATCCTGTCTGAAAAAATACGGAGATAGGGTGTTCTGATCGAGAGGGCCTCCATCTCACACACCCTCCTCGCCGTGGTAATCGCCACCAGAAAAGCAGTCTTAATGGTGAGCTCACCTATCGGACAGGACTCCAAGGGCTCGAACGGAGCCCTAGTCATCCCCCCGAGCACCTTGGCCAAATCCCACACTGGAAATGGTCTGGACCTCGGAGGCCTCTGCCTCACCAGAGCTTTGAAAAACCTACTCACCAACGCCTCCCTGGCCAGGGGCGTCTCCAAGAACACACTGAGGGCCGAGACCTGGCCCTTGAGCGTGCTGACAGACAATCCCTTGTCCGCTCCCGCCTGCAGGAATTCCAACACAGAAACCAAACTATGGGTTGCCACAGCTGTCCGGTCACACCAGGCTGTAAAGCAACCCCAGACCCTACCATAAATGGCCTGGGTCTCCTCCTTCCTACTGGCCAGTAATGTCGCCACCACCCTAGGCGAGAACCCCTTCTCTAAGAGGAGCTGCTGCTCAGAAACCAGGCCGTTAACCGCAATCTTCCTACGCTGGGGCAAAGAACCGGCCCCTGTGTTAACAAATCCACTCTTGGTGGCAGCTCCCAGGGTGGACGAGAGGCCAAACTCTTCAGGGTCGCAAACCACGCCCGCCGCGGCCAGAAGGGAGCTATCAGGATTAACGAGGTCCCCTCTGTCCTGAATTTCCTCAGGACCAGGGGGAGCAAAGGAAGCGGGGGAAAGGCGTAACAAAGCCGGTAGTCCCACCTCTGACCTAATGCGTCCACCGCTCTGGACCCGTCCCAGCGGGATAGAGAGAAGAAATTTGGGACCTTGTTGTTCCTTCCGGAGGCAAAAAGGACCACATCCGGGGATCCCCACCTTCGCACAATCTCCTGAAAGACATCGGGGTTCAAGGCCCATTCCGACTCCCTGAGCCGAGTCCTGCTCAGGAAGTCTGCCTTCTGGTTCAGCTCCCCCTTTAAGTGTATCGCAGACAGGGACGCCAAATTCAGCTCTGCCCAGGACAACAGTGTCGCCGCTAAGGCCCCGAGGGCCTTGCTCCGCGTCCCTCCCTGCCTGTTTATATAAGCCACTGCCGTGGCATTGTCCGTCAGGACACGCACGTGCTGGCCCGTGACCCCCGCCTGGAAGGAGTGCAGAGCCTCCCACACTGCCCTCAATTCCTTCCAATTCGAGGATTTGTCCTTCTGCCCTAAGGACCATTCCCCCTGAGTCACCAAATTTCCCAGGTGGGCTCCCCAGCCCCTGGCGCTGGCATCCGTAGTGACCTCCGCGGAAATCGGAAAGCACCACAACAGCCCCTGAGTTATGCTGGACGATCTCCTCCACCACCATAGAGACCTCTTCACACTGGGGGGCACCAAGACCCTGCGTTCTAGGGAGTGACACTTCCTGTCCCAAACCCTCAGGATCCACAACTGGAGGGGACGCATATGCAGACCTGCCCACTGAACCGCCGGAATGGACGCTGTCAGCAATCCAAGTACCGACATGGCCTGTCTTACGGACATCGACCTGCTCCCCTGCAGCAATCTGACTCCGGCCTCCAACTTGGTGACCTTTTCCAAAGTCAGGCTGGTCTTTTGGTCTACCGAGTCTAGAGTGTAGCCCAAGTAAATCACCTTCTGAGAAGGCACCAGGCAGGACTTCTCCAGATTCAAAACCCACCCCAAGCTTTCCAGATGGTTCCTCACTATAACCAGGTCTTGCCGTAAGTGAGCCTCTGAATCTGCGAAGAGCAGCAAATCGTCCAGATAGGCCACCACTGAAATCCCCCTCAAGCGGATAGAAATCAGTGCCTCCGACAGAACCTTGGTGAATACTCTTGGCGAGGAGGAAAGGCCGAATGGAAGAGCCCTGAACTGCCAGTGTCGAATTCCTTCCTCCCCCCCCACTGCCAACCTGAGGAACCTCTGAGAGGCTTCCGCCACGGGCACGTGTAGGTAGGCGTCCTTCAAGTCTATGGATGCCATGAATGCACCTGGTGGGATTAGGGACCTGATTGTAAAAATGGAATCCATGCGGAACCTCCGGTAACGTACGGACTTGTTCAAGGGTTTCAGGTTCAAAATCAGTCTGAACGCCCCAGACGGCTTTTGAACCACAAACACATGGGAATAAACTCCCTTCCCTCGCTCCGCTACCGGAACCCTGGAGATGACCCCCTGGGACTCCAGAATCTCCAAAGCGCCCACCAGAGCCGCGTCCTTCGTCGGATCCCTTGGACGGGTCGTCACTAGAAAAGTCTCGGGTGGCGGTCTCAGAAATTCTAACCGGTAACCCCTTCGGATGACATCCAAAATGAAGGGGCTGGTGACCACGGCTTCCCACTGTGGGAGGAATGCCGCCAATCTTCCCCCCACAGGAGGAACCAAGTCACCTTGGTTTTTGGGGCTGCTCAGGAGGGCGAAAAATCGCCCCCCCTCTTCCCCTACCTCTCTGTCCAGCCGACCTACCCTGACCAGGCGGTCGCAGGCTCAGCCTCTTTGCCGGGCGGGCCTTCCGTGTCCCCCCCTCCTGCATTCTCCTCTTGAGGGGGAAGGACTTTTTCCTATCAGCCGTCCGGTCCAATAATTCCTCCAACCCCGGGCCGAACAGACAGTCTCCTGTGAGGGGGATGCCGCATAACCTAACTTTTGAAGTGATGTCCCCCTGCCATGTCTTTAGCCACAGCGCCCTTCTGGCTGAATTGGTCAGGGCAGCAGACCTGGCCCCCAATCTCACCGACTCTGCGGAAGCATCCGCAATATACCCCACTCCTTGCAAAAGGGTCTCAAAAGAGGCCAAGATTTTTTCCTTGGGAGAGTCTGCCACAATATGGGCCTGTAATTGCGTAAGCCAATACTCTAAGTTCCTGGCTACCACTGTCGTAGCCATGGCCGGTTTCAGGTTGTACAGGGTCGAGTCCCAGGCCTTCCTAAGGAGAGACTCTGCCCTTCTGTCCAATAAGTCCGGTAAGACCCCCATGTCCTCAAACGCTAGGTCAGTTCTCCTGGTTGTTTGGGAAAAGGCCGCGTCTAGCCTGGGGCTCTTGTTCCAGACCGCCTCCGGGTCTTCCGAAAACGGAAACCTCCTCCTCAATGCTTTTGAGAAGAACGGTTTCCTTTCCGGGTCTTGCCACTCCTTCTTAATCGTGTCTACCAAAATGTCATGCACAGGAAACATTCTGTGCTGGTGCTCCTCCAATCCCTGATACATTTGGTCGTGGAGAGATAAGGCCTTAACCTCCTCCTTAATGTCCAGGGTTTCGTATATAGCCCCCAGGAGCTCATCAACCTCCTCTAGGGTCAACTTATACCGTGAGGGGCCCCTCCCTTCCTCCGAGGGACCCTCACCCGCTGATTCCTCCTCAGACTGGGAGTCCCCCACTGGTTCCTCCCCAGTCATAAGGGGTTCCCGACGACTCACCGAAGCCACCTGGGGGGGGGGGGGAAGTGTAGGTAATGGGAGGGCAAACCTCTCCATGAGGGACTTGAAGGAGTCGAAGGTGGTAGCCAACTCCTTCACTGACCTAGCTAGGTCCCCCTGTTCCGGCTTCTCCTCCCTCACCAACCCCTGTATACATGGGCCACAAAGAACCTTTCGCCAAGATTCTTTTAAAACTTCCTTACAGGAAGGGCATCTCCGCTTGGGCTCCTGGTGCCTAAGTTTAGCTCGGGCCTTGCCCTGCAAGACACAAAAGAAAAAGGGGGGAGGAGGGAAACCCAATCAGTCCGACAATAAACACCCCCCCCCCCCCCTGCTTCCCGGCAGAGCAGCAAGGGCCTGAAAAACCGCAGACCCCTTGCCCTACCTCCTGCTAGGGGCCCACAGGTAGGGGAGGCCTCCACTGAGGCACCTTACCTGTGACAGGCTGGTGCTGGCATCTCCTGGTCCCGGTGCCTCCGACATCCCGTACCGGAGGGTGGTCGCCTGGTGCAGGTCTGTCCCCCAGACCGCTGTGCACCGCACCGCCACATTCGAATTTCGCGCCGCCGTGGTGTGAAGGCCGCGACCGGAAGCGGAAGTCGCGGCCCTGGGCGAAGCCCCGCCCCTTCCGCCGGAAACCGCCGTCTCCCGACGTCCGGCCCGGCAAAGCCCTCAGACCGCCAGCATGGGAAGGAGCGGAACTCCCCCCGATCCTCCCCAGACCTCACCACGGCCACCC
Source organism: Staurois parvus (assembly GCF_062004578.1). Taxonomy (NCBI): domain Eukaryota; kingdom Metazoa; phylum Chordata; class Amphibia; order Anura; family Ranidae; genus Staurois; species Staurois parvus. The sequence goes on along the minus strand of NW_028318430.1, from coordinate 15,933,643 downwards.
CGACACCCCCCCTCGCCGGAGGGGGTCGGGGGGCGAAGAGCAGGTAAGTGCCCTGTCCCGTCCCCCGGGATGCACTCTCACTGCTGGCAGCCTGCCCTGGGAGGATATGCAGCCGGACACTCCGGCCTTCACTCCCAGCTGCGTCGGGCCTCACAGCCGGCTATCCGGCCCTCGGCTCCCCTATCGTCCTCCTGCGCCTCCTCGTGTCTCCCCACCGGAGGAAACACCTGAACTGAGGTCAGAGGGGAGTGGAGCTTTTTTATTGTAGGTGGAGGTGTTTCCTCAGATGGGGAGGAGCCAAGGTCTCTCAGAGTGCTGGCCTGAAAGACGGTAGGGGAAAAAATGACCTGGTCATGAAGGGGGTATAACACTCTGGAGCTCTAGTGCTATACAACAATGTAATGTGTTTTGTGTTAGATGTAATGTTCATGTGCTGTACAACTAAGGGCATATTTATAAAGCAGTGAATGGGACTTTCACCAAACAATTACTGGTGGTAAATCAATGACTGTCATTTAAAACACATGGACCTGGAAGTATCACCTGCAATGAACATATAGGGGGAGATTTACTAAAGCTGGTTCACTCAGAATCTTGTGCACCTGTACATGGTAGCCAATCACCTTCTAACCTCACCTTAGTCAATTAAGCTTTAGCACTAAAACCTGGAAGCTGATTGGTTTCCATGCAGAAGTACACAAGATTCTGAGTGAACCAGCTATAGTAAATAAACCCCATTATGTTTATATATATATACTATATTGCCAAAAGTATTGGGACGCCTGCCTTTACACACACATGATCTTTAATATTAGTCCATAGGTTCAGTATTGAGTTGGCCCACCCTTTGCAGCTATAACAGCTTCAACTCTTCTGGGAAGGCTGTCCACAAGGTTTAGGAGTGTGTCTATGGGAATGTTTGACCATTTTTCCAGAAGCATGTTTGTGAGGTCAGGCACTGATATTGGACAAGAAGGCCTGGCTAGCAGTCTCCGCTCTAATTCATCCATGTGATCTATTGGGGTGAGGTGCAGGCCAGTCAAGTTCCTCCACCCTAAACTCGCTCATCCATATCTTTATGGACCTTGCTTCGTGCACTAGTGCGCAGTCATGTTGGAGCAGGAAGGGGCCATCCCCAAACTGTTCCCACAAAGTTGGGAGCATGAAATTGTCCAAAATATCTTGGTATGCTGACGTTTTAAGAGTTCCCTTCACTGGAACTAAGGTGCCAATGCCTGAAAAATTAGAATCCAGTGGCGGCATGCTTTACACCACTGCATCCAATGCTTTGAACTGAACTTGGTGATGTAAGAATTGGATGCAGCTGCTCAGCCATGGAAACCCATTCCATGAAGCTCTCTATGCACTGTTGTTTTGCTAATCTGAAAGAAGATTTAGTTGCAAGGAAATTTCACAGATGGACTTATTGCACAGATGGCAACCTATCACGGTACGAAGCTTGAATTCACTGAGCTTCTGTGAGTGACTCATTCTTTCACAAATGTTTGTAGAAGCAGTCTGCATGCCTAGGTGCTTGATTTTATACACCTGTGGCCATGGAGGTGATTGGAATAACTGGATCCAATGATTTGGAGGGGTGTCCCAATACTTTTGGCAACATAGTGTGTATATATATATATATATTGGCAATATAGTGGAAATATATTTTGGCAATATAGTGTGTATATATTTATGTTTTAAAAAGGTTTGAAAAGTAACAATAACAGGACAAATAATAGGGAAGAAGGGGGGGAGAAAATTAGGACTGATTAGACGTAATTAGAGATGAGCCAAAAGTACCCAGGTTCTGTTTGAAGAAGGTTCGGCAAACAAAACCGACGTTCATATCCTGAATCTAAACCCTATTGAAGTCAATGGGAGATGAATTTTAAGAATCTGCAATGGCTATTTTCTGGGCTAATAGGCAAGGGATTGTCAAACAAAGGACATAGGGAGCTAGGCTAGAGCTAGGGAATGTGTACCAATGGATTTTTGTTTAATTATCATTCCATAGAAAAAAAGTCTTTTCATGCAGCTTAAAGGGCAACATTGAAAATACAAAAACCCTTCAAATTATATACTTGTGGGATGCCTTAAAGCTGTATGTGAATTCACATAGAATTATAATTTTCAGGGACAGCAGCAGCAACACTGTATTTTAGTATCACATAAATTGCATGTGCAATAATTTTGTTCACTTTTCTGTTAATCCTTGGTTTTCATACAGCAACAGAAATGCAATATAGTTGCTTTTCAAAAGAAAGAGGATGTTGAAGGACAATGCTCCAATACTGGCCTATAATACGCTTAATGTCAAAGGCTTTATGTATTGAGTATCCTTATTATGTTTATATTTTTATTATTTATATTATTGGGACCATTATGTGTTCTTTTACTGATATTGTGGAAACATTTTGGTGGTTAATTTGTACACAGATACCAAGGTTTAAGATGTAGGTTTCTCCTTTTTTATTTTAGTTCAATCTGACCCTGTCTGAGGCTGTATAACTGCCCCATCTGTGGGTGTCTCCAACTGTAGTGTATATATATGGCAGTGGTTGTGCTGGTGGGATTAGCTCTGAAGAACTGTCAGCTTGTTAGTGTAGAGTTACAGTGTGTTTGGCCATGTTATTCCCTTACTGGATCGAGAATTTGTGTCATGCAAAGCATGTATACATTTATTTTTGTGAATATCTATTTGGCTGTATGTTTTATTTTTATACAATAAACCTTTAGTAATGCACTAGACATGTGTGCCCTACTGTGTGCTCTTTTACAGTTATCTACAAGGTTCCCCAATTTAAGAAGGGCTGCAATAACGAAGCATACCTGAATGATATTCTTCCATTGCTTTTGATGATCCACTGCACTAGACTCTGAGGCAGAGCTCTATGCGCTGAAAGTGTTTTTGTATTTTTGACAAACCAATTAATGTACACTTACTGGGGTTTTTTTTGTACAGAATACATTTTGGCCTAAATGTATGTAGAAATTTGTTTTCAAAATTTTCTTTTATATTATAAAATATAGAAAACCCAGTGGTAATACAATACCACCAAAAGAAAGCTCTATTTGTGTGAAAAAAAATGACATAAATTTCATTTGGGTACAGCATTGCATGTCCACGCAATTGCCAGTTAAGTTAGCGCAGTGCTGAAAAGCAAAAAATGCCCTGGTCATGAAAGGGATAACATTTTTGGAGTTCAAGTGGTCAAATAGTGTTTTCAAAGACAATGATTGTTTGGTGTAGCAGTGAGACACCATACTAGATTGCTGGAAGTAGCAGAGATGATATAGATAAAATCTATCCAAATGATACCATATACTTTGAAAAAAAATAAAGCTAAGGACTCATTCACACTGCTACTTCTTTCTTTTTCTAGCTTTTTTTTAAACACAGACAACATCAGCTGGGAACTTTTATGTCTCCCAGATCACTTTTTCCTGCTTTAGGCTAGGTTCACATCTATGTGGTTTCATTTGAATTGGCTGCTGTGCCCACTAAAAACGCAGGGAAAAGGTCCCTGCACCTTTTCAGAAAACTCAGCCGCAGGGAAACCATTTAGTGCAGTGCAGTTCCTAGTGCAGGAAACCATGCTGTGGTTTCCAGTGAGCGGGGGTAACATTAGGGTTAATGTATACCCCCACGCATCTCCTAAACTGGATTGTGTTTTCTCTGCAGATGCTGGAAGGCATGCGATTATACACCTTCCTGCAACCCACACTAATGTGAACTTAGCCTTAAAGCAGGTTTAGGTATGTTTACATGTGTTTACATGCATTTTTCCATGTTTAGAGTTACTAATCAGATGTTGGATGCACAAAATTATGTTTTCTATAAAGCAGCTAACCTGACCACACATAAATGCAGGTAAATGCACAGTGTAAATGACACTATTGAAAACTCATTACTTCTATTTATTTGCATTTAGAAATGTTCTCTAAATGTACTGTATATACAGTAAATGCAGGTTTGACAGTGCCAGTGTGAATAAGGACTACATTTATATAAATTGCCAAACATTGTCAAAACAATCACACAGCATAGCATGTGATCTTGTTTTCAGTACAAATTACCAAAACCAGAATGTACCAAAACATCTCAAGACCAAACACCTACACTCCAGAGATGATGCAGTTTTTATGTGGGTTGTAAAGGCTTAAGGTTTTTTACCTTCATGAATTCTATGCATGAAGGTAAAAAACCTTATGTGTGAAGCAGCCCAGCACCCCTTAATACTTACCTGAGCCCCATCGCGATCCAGCAATGTGCACATGAGCCTCGGCTCTCTGGGTATGCTCCCTTCTCATTTTCTGAGACAACAGCAAAAGCCATTGGCTCCCACTGCTGTCAATCACAGTCAGTGAGCCAATGAGGAGAGAGAGGGGCCTGGCCAAGCTGCAGCTTTATGTGTGACTCGGCAGGAGGGAGGGGCCAAGAGCACTGGCAGGGGACCCAAGAAGAGGAGGATTGGGGATCTCTGTGCAAAACCACTGCACAGAGCAGGAAAGTATAACATGTTTGTTATTTAAAAAAATGCCTTTAATATCACATTAAGGCAAACTAAAAATATTACAATGCCAACTTTCCATGACAACACAGCAAAATATATGGCACAGTGGCTGGAAAATATGTAAAAAGTTTGATTGGAGCCCGGGGCAACATTGTAAAAAGAAGAGATAAGACACGTTTTTAAGGGAAACTCAAGATATAATTCAATGACAGCAGCCATAAATATTGCATAGACTCACTGCACATTATGCAAGCATTAATACTTATCCACTATATTAGAGGAAGAGGTGAGACATGTTATTCTAAAAACAAAAACAAAAATCAGTTTATTTGGCACAGTCAAAAGTCAGAAATACACAGCTCCAAAAAATTAAAGGAACACTTTTTAATCAGAGTATAGCATCAACTCAAGTAAACTCCTGGGATATTGATCTAGTTAGTTAAGTAGGAGAGGGGGTTATTAATCAGTTTCAGCTGCTTTGGTGTTAATGAAATTAACAACAGGTGCACTAGATGGGCAACAATGAGACAACCCTCAAAACAGGAATGGTTTTACAGGTGGAGATCACTGACATTTTTTTTCCTACTCATTTTTTCTGACTTTTTTCACTAGTTTTGCATTTGGCTAGGGTCAGTGTCACTACTGGTAGCATGAGGTGATACCTGGACACTACAGAGGTTGCACAGGCAGGCCAACTCCTCCAGGATGGCGCATCAATACGTGCCATTGCCTGAAGGTTTACTGTGTCTCCCTGCATAGTCTCAAGAGCATGGAGGAGATTCCAAGAGACAGGCATTTACTCTAGGAGAGCTGGACAGGGCCTCAAGTCTTTAACCCATCAGCAGGACCAGTATCTGCTCCTTTGTGCAAGGAAGAACAGGATGCGCATTGCCAGAGCCCTGCAAAATGACCTCCAGCAGGCCACTGGTGTGAATGCCTCTGACCAAACAATCAGAAACAGACTTCATGAGAGTGTCATGAGGGTCCGATGTTCTCTAGTGTGCCCTGTGCTCACTGCCCAGCATCAAAGAGCTCAATAGGCATTTGCCTTTGAACGCCAGAATTGGCAAGTCCACCACTGGAGCCTTGTGCTATTCACAGATGAGAACAGGTTCACTCTGAACAATGTGGAAGACGTGAAAAGGTCTGGAGAAGCAATGGAGAACATTAGGCTGCCTGTAACATCGTTCAGCATGACTGTTTTGGTGTTGGGTCAGTGATGGCCTGGGGAGGCATATCCATGGAGGAACACACAGACGTCTACAGGCTAGACAATGGCATCCTGACTGACATTAGGTATCAGGATGAAATCCTTGGACCCATTGTCAGACCCTACGCTGGTGCAGTGGCTCCTGGGTTCCTCCTGGTGCATGACAATCCCCGGCCTCATGTGGCGAGAGTATGCAGGCAGTTCCTAGAGGTTGAAGGAATTGATACCATTGAATGGCCCTCACACTCGCCTGACCTAAATCCAATAGAACACCTCTGGGATATCATGTTTCAGTCCATCCAATGCCACCAGGCTGCACCTCAGACTGTCTAGGAGCTCAGTGATGCCCTGGTCTAGATCTGAGATAAAATACCCCAGTACACCATCTGTTGTCTCATTAAGACCATGCCCCAACGTTGTCAGGCATGCATACAAGCACGTGGGGGCCATACAACCTACTGAGTACCATTTTGAGTTGCTGAAATGAAATTTCAGCAAAATGGACTAGCCTGCTGCATCATTTTTTCACTTTGATTTTTGGGGTGTCTTTGAATTCAGTCTTCTGTAGGTTGATAATTTCCATTTCCATCAAACCATGGGGCATCCTTACATTCCTAACACATTACCCAGTCCATGTCAGTATAGATATCCAGCATATTTTTTGCCGATTGAGATCTGATATGTTTTCAAAGTGTTCCTTTAATTTTTTTCATCAGTGTATTTCACAGGCAATCTGAACACCAAGTAAGTGTTTTCTACGCCACAATAGAATACTTGGCAGGTATTATATGTAACTAAATTAGGGTGAAATATTCCAGAGCCACAAGCAAGTTCCTATGTCAGAGGGAGAGAGCAGGCTATTTTCATCTTGATTAAACAAGTAAGATGCTGCAACTGGAAATAATAAAAAAATGATGTATTTTTTAGAAAACTGAAGATGGAAAATGTTATAGATTTGCACCACAGATATTCAGTCTGTATGCACAGGCTTCAATTTAAAAGCTATTGAGTGGGTATATTACATCTGGAAATAAAAAAAATGATTGTGCTGAGACTGACAAGGCCAAAATTTTACAGTTTAGTACTACAGATATTAAGCGTGAGTGACCAGGCTGCAATTTCAGAGAGAATGAGTGGTGATATTATATCTGGAAATAAAATAACAATTTATTGTTGCAGAAACTGAAGAGGGAACACTTAAAATTTAGCACCATGGATTTTTAGCCTTTTTTGGACAGGCTGCAGTTTCTTAGGGATTAAACAGGCATTTTGCATCTGGAATAAAAAAAAGTGTCTGTTCTACATTTAAAAGAAAAAATTGCACAGATTTGCAACACACCTTTAAAGTCTTTATTGAATAGGCTACAGTCTCTAAGTGAGACAAGCATATTGTCCTGTATAATAATAATAATAATTGTATGTAGAATTAAAAAATAGTGTCTTAATGAAATTCTTTCCTCATGAGTAGGATGAAATGTTGTTTAATATGAAAATAATAAAAATAATAATATTAATAAACTTTATTTTATATAACACCTTTAAAGGTAGCTTCTGAAAGCGCTTTACAAAGAACAAGAAATAGACAGGATAAAATGAAGGAAAAAAAGGGACCATTAGGTGAAAGCTTGTCTAAAGAAAAAAGTTTTTAGATTTGATTTGAATGAGTTTAGAGAAGATGAATCTCTGATGTTCTTTGGAAGTTAATTACAGAGTTTTGGGGAATAGCAGGAGAAAGCTCTGTCTCCCATCGAGCGTAGGTGAGTAGGGGGGACAACCATAAGACCAGTATTTGAGGAGGAGGTTACGAGGGGTGAATAAATTGATAAAATTTCAGACGTTTTGTGCATGTGGATCAAAGATCAAGATAGCATCAAATATCACCCGTAGATTTTTCAATTAAGACTGAAGCTCAAGTACAGCGTCAACAATAGATAGGCTACCAGGACTGGCCTTACACAATTGATGGGGGGTGTCAATAAGCCTGACTTCAGTCTAATCACAGTTTCATTGAAGGATATTATGGGCCATCCAAGTTTTTATATCACAAATATAATTAGATAGGAGAGAAGCAGCCAAAGTAGAATCCGGTTTAGTGTGGAAGTATATCTGAGTGTCGTCAGCATAGAAGTGATAATTGAGCTAACGTTACAAAACTGAGAAGAAAGTTTTACAAAAAGAATTTTCCTTTTTATGGAAGGAAAGAGAACTAAAATACCTGGGAATAAACGTAACTGCATCCTTAAAGAACCCATATAAAGCAAATTATATCCCATTAATAAATGAGATCAGTTCTCAATTAAGGAATTAAGGAGCCTAGTGGTAGGATCCCTATCTTGGATAGGACAAATACATTTCATAAAAATGATAATTGTTCCAAAAATTCTGTATAAATTCCACATGTTGCCTATACAGCTTCCAAGAATGTACTTTAAAATAATAAAAAAATGATAATAAGGTATATTTAGGGGGAATAAAAAACCGAGAATAAGGTACCAGGTGCTATGTAGAGATAAGGAAAATGGGGGTTTAGGTGTACCAGATTTTAAGAGATATTACTATTCAGTATTACTATCTCGTATCCAGAGCCAATTCTAAGCTGTCAAATATGATTTCAAGGTGAGAAAGTAAAAGATTGTGGTCTACAGTATCAAAGGCAGAACTAAGATCGAGTATAATAAAAATAGTGAGCCAGAATCAGAAGCCAGATTGGAGGAGTCAAATAGATTATTTAACCGCTAGGGGACCGCCCACAGTAAATATACTGTGATAAGGCGGCCCCTGTGTGCAGGATCATGTATATAAACATGATCCTGCATTTCCAGGTAGGGGGCGCGCAAAGCATGCGACAGCCCTACCCGTGCCTCTGATCGCAGCCGCGTAAGTCAATCACCGGGTCCCAGCAGGTGATTGCCGGAAAACACCGACAGGGAGGACGGCTGCATTGTTTACAATGCAGCCCTCCTCCCTGTCAGTTTGGGCACATTGCTCGGGATGAATGAGCACAGCTGCCCTGATCAGTGTGCTTACAGTGAAGCACACACACCCCACCCCCTTGTAAAACACTCCCCTCACAGTTTACCCTTTGATTGCCTCCAAATGTTAACCCCTTCCTTCCCAGTTCCATTAGTACAGTGTCAGTGTTTTTTATTAGCACTGATCACTATATTGGTGTCACTGGGGATGTCAGTGACCCCAAGTCAGTTCCCCCCCCAGTGTCAAAATGTCCTCCACAGTCCTGCCATAAGTCGCTGATTGCCGCTATTACTACTATAAAAAAATGCAGTATCTATACCATCATTTGTAAAAGCTATAACTTTTACGTAAACCAATTAATTTACACGTATTGTGATTTTTTTTATTTTTTAGCAAAGACATGTCGCAGAATACATTTTGGCCTAAATTTGATTTTTAAATTTTTTTACTGGACATGTTTTATAGCAAAAAGTCCAAAATATTGTTTTTTTTTTCCTCAAAATTGTCGGTCTATTTTTTTATAGCGCAAAAAATAAAAACTGCACATGTGATCAAATACCAACGAAAGAAAGCTCAATACGTGGGTAATAAAGTATGTACATTTAATTTTGGTGCAGCGTTGCATGACCGTGCAATTGTCAGTTAAAGTAACGCAGCACCGGGGGGCGTGTCCAAGATGGCGACATGAGCGGCCGCATAATCCACAGCTCTGGCACCTTGACAGTTAATCCATTGCCATGCAGGCAACAGCGGGCAATTAGCGGGCATCGGAGGTCTCCCCGATCCTGCCCATACGTGGAGGAGGGGAGCGGTGCAACTTTGGCCTCTCTCCGAGGCAGCTGCGGCACCCGGCCTGGCGTGGCCTGCTGTGGCCTACCACGATACAATCCGCTGCCATTTGGCCTCTACAACCCTGCCCACACTTGGAGGAGGGGATTGGAGTGGGTCTGTCCCCCATCGGTCGCGGCGGATGAACTCGGCCTGGTGAGGCCTACCGCGGCCTGCCACGACACAACCTGGCCCAGATCTGGAGGTCATCCATCCCCCCCGTGAGTACAGTCAGCTGATGGGTGCTCCGGTGGCAGTGGTTGGTGTCTGTGACATTGCCAGCTCGGCCTTTATTTGGCCTGGGGGCTTGCGGTGGCCTGCAATTGCCAGGGAGTCAGACATCTGGACTCCCTACACACTATCTGTCCGGCTCTGGGTCCTGGAACCCAGGAGATCCCATGCCTTGTAGTCCCTTGTGCCTTATCTGACCCCATAACAGAGGTTGGGCCAGCATCTGGTTCCCTAGCTCCTTTTGCACATAACTACCACAGCTGATACCCATCCCTAACTTCCTCATGTTGAATTTCATTTTTACAATATGGAAATTGCTGCCTGATTGCATCTATGTAACTACTTTTTTGCACGGGTACCAGGCGTTATGGGTCCCCTGGGGACATTACTACCCTTGGTTATACAATATTCAATTGATCACCCCTAGGAGACTTCCTGCGTGCCATCCACCAAAAAGAAAAGTAGGGGTAATGCTCAAAAATCCCTTACGACATATTTAATGAAAATGCATGAGATTTGCAGCATGTCTCAAGATATCACAGAACAAGCATCTCCATCGGGTTCCACACAAGATACCGCAGCCCATCCTTCAGCTCAGGACAGTGAGTACGCAGAGCAAGTTACAAAGGGGGATTTGGAATCTTGCCTGGAAACTATGTACACCAAGTTAGCCGTTAAATTCCAATCAGAACTCCACAAGAGTACAAACATCCTCTCTCAGGAAATAGCTGCGTTGGGCTCCAGAACTGACCATTTAGAAACCAAACATGATGAGCTCATCTTAGCTTATGGCGAGCTGGCCAGAGATCATGATCATTTACAGATGGCCTTTACGCAGTTGCAGGCGCAGGTTGAGGATCTTGACAATCGCAACTGCAGGAATAATCTGCGAGTTCGGGGAGTCCCAGAGACTGTGACTGACTGTCAGGGATCCCGGGTCCTCGGCGGTGCGCTCATGCGCAGACCGCCGATCCGTCCCAGCCAGCGAGCGCAGAGTCCTCGGCGATCGCGGCGGCCGCGCATGCGCAGTAGCGATCGCGGCCGCACCAATGGGAGAGCAGGGCGCTCTATTTAAAGCTGCCCTGTGCATCTCCAAGTTGCCGCAAGGTCTTGTTCCTGTCCTGTAAGTACGCTTCCTTGTTGCCAAACTCTGCCTGTTCTGTTTATGCCGACCTTCTCCTGCTCTGACCCTGGCTCGTCCCTGACCATCCTTCTGCCTGACCCTCTGTACCGCGCTGCCCGCTACCTGCTGAACCTGGCTTGTGACCCCGACCATTCTCCGCTTACTCCCCCTGTACCACGCTGCCCGCACAATACCGACCCGGCTAGTCTGACCTCGCCTACTCCTGATAGTTGCCCATCCATCCCGCTCAGATCGGGATCTGTCATCCCATCCATCCAGCTCGGATCGGGATCTGTCATCCCATCCATCCCGCTCGGATCGGGATCTGTCGTCCCCTTCACAGCAGGCTCAACCCGGGCACATACCCTCAGCGGGACCCCTCTGCCACCGCCAGGGGTGCCCAGGGACGCGACCTGGTTTCAGTCTTGCACCAAGTCCATCCCCACCATCAGGGGCCCTGGTGAAAAGGCAGACTGGGACTTAGACTCCGCGTCCTGGGAAACCCCGTGCCGTGGGCCACTAGAGATCCCGTTGGGCGGAGCCTGACACTGACCTTTCAGAAGCCACAACCAAGCTATTCAGGTCCCTCCTTCCAGGCCACGATACTGGGTCCTTTGCTTGTGATCGCATCCATAGAGCCCTGCGCCCAAAACCTCCTAATAATAACCCACCTTTCAACATTGTCCTATGTATGAAAGATTTCCTGATCAAAGAAGATATACTCAGGGCTGCCTGCAATACTTTAACGATCACTTTTGAAAGTTCAACTTTGCAAATATCCATCCTTTTCTCAGCTCGTATCCGCTACAAATGGGGCTTCCCCTTTAAGCTGATAGTCCCACACAATGGTAGCACATACATAGCTACATCTCTCCCTGAAGGCTGTGAAATTCTGGCTAAATTAGGCCTGATGGATGCTCCTTCACCTCGACGCCCTCCTTCCACTCCTCAAGTATCTCCAATTTGGCACACTCTATCTCCACAAAGGGAAAGGAGGAGAGTCAGGCAAGAACCAGGATGAAAGGTTTCTGCTCATGTCATTCACTCTTTGGATGGGTTTTTGGACAAGGCAGCGATCTCTTTATACTTATAGATGTATATTATGTTTGACCTCCTTTTCATCTATATGGACGAGAAAAAGTTCAGCAAAAGTTCAGCAAGGGTCATCAGGCCTTTACTTAATGCCCTTATGCTGGTGCTGTGGGACTCTTGGACGCGTGACCCCACTCTGCCGCCTAGCATGGCACAGTTGCGTGGTGGCAGCTCCGCCTCCCGTGTTTTACGGTGGCAGAGTTTGGGCCCGATTGGCCTTTTGATGTTTAATTTTTCTGTCTTTTCAGGAAGGGCAGATAGCCTACCTTATCCATGGTTGATTGCGATTTCTTTAGTTGTAGGAGCTCCGATTATATTGCTTTATGTTTCTATTTTTGAGACAATTTTGGTACATGATGTTGTTTATACACCAATTTATGGACGTCCTGGCCCCCATATTGTGACTTGGATGCTCCATAAATTGATACTGACAGATTTTGCCTTATCTGATGTGGATCCGGATGCTCCACTGACTAGACAAATGATATTGGATACTTGTCGGATGAATACCATAACGCTGATTAATGTGACTATTGTTTGCCATGGTAATCCAGTGTATTTCACATAATGTCCAGGATTTCAACTCACCAAACAAGGGTAAAACTGCCTTCCTTCAGTATAAGCGCCTAGGGGCAAAAATTATTTTATTACAGGAAACTCATTTTGCAGCCACTAAACACCCAACATACATTCATAGATCCTACAAACAGGGGTTCTACACCTTACACTCCACTAAAAGTAGAGGCGTGGCTATTTTTTTACACAACTCATTTCCCTTTAATATTCAGCATGTTTATCACGACCCTGAGAGCAGGTTTATCGTTATTAAAGGCACCCTCTCAGGTCGTGAACTCACAATCGCTAATGTCTATGCACCAAATTCGGCGCAAGCATCCTTTTTCTCCCACTTTTTCAAAATTCTTGATGGGTTTCTATCCCCTCATTTATTGGTGGGAGGTGATTTTAATTTGGTAGCTAATCCCCTCTTAGACCAAAGTTCATCCTCAACATCCGCCCAAGCCTTCCCAAAATCCCTTACCAAAAAATTAGATACACTTCAACTGTTAGACTCCTGGAGGGCACATAATGTAGGAGCCAGAGATTATTCATTTTACTCCCACCCACATGACTTTTATGCTAGACTAGATTATATATATTGCTCCCCCATTCTACTAGCTAATGCTAGGAAAGCTTGCATTCACTTAAGCCCCTGGTCAGATCATAATATTATTGCGCTATCTATCACTTTCATAGGTTTAGCACCTACTCCTTATTCTTGGTGACTTAACGACTCTATGCATACAGATACTAACTCTCGCCAAGAAATAGCTACCTCAATTCAAGAATAATTTCAGTCAAACACAACTCCTTATATCTCCCCAGCCATTTTATGGGTAGCTCATAAGGCGGCCCTGCGAGGCCACCTTATATCCATGGCTTCTTCTAAAAATAGAGAGCGGTGGAAACAAATTCAGAAACTTACCTGAGAATTGGAAGCACATTATAGAGCCCATGTTGGCAACCCATCTCTGCTTAATAAAACGATGTTATCGCAAAAGCGCCTAGAACTGAATACTTTACTTTCCGAGAAAACTGAAAAAGCTCTGCGCTGGTCGAAGGCCTCATTTTTATTACATCGTACCTCAGCCTCTACTATGTTCACACGGAAATTAAACCACTCTATACGACCCCCACATCTCTACAAGTTACGTACTAAATCTGGCAGTATCTCCTCTCTTCCCCGTGAAGTCCTGGGAATTTTTGAAAATTTTTATTCCACCCTATTAGCGCCCCCACAACCAACCGCCGCTTCTCCAAACGGCTCATGGCTTGATTCTATACCCCTCCCTGCTCTCATACCCTCTCAGATATCCTCTCTCAATGCCCCTTGCACTTTGGAGGAAAGAACCTGTGCGATTAGCACACTAAAAACTTCCACAGCATCGGGCCCTGATGGGTTTACATCCAGTTATTATAAACATTTTGCCCCTACAGTGGCTCCCTTTTTGATGTCCTTATTCAATTATGTTTTGCAGGGAGATAGGTTTCCTGAGGAGATGCTGTTGGCTAAGATGTCTCTATTACGTAAACCAGGGCTTGAAAAAGCTGCTCGCCCGCTCGCCAAATGCGAGGAGAAATTCCTGTGTGTTGAGCGGCAGTGAGTGGTGAGCACAGATGATGGATGGAGCGGCTTCACCTGCGTTTCGAGCCTCATTGTGAAGAGTTCCGGTTTCCAACTTCCGGTTTCCAGCTTCTTCGGCACCGCCATTACACTGGCAGCGCCGCTGAGGGGACAGGTGCAGGAGAGGTCCGCTCTCCTCCGTTGAGAGGAGACACCCTCTCCACCGCCGTGGGGGACTCGAGGAGAGGTCCGCTCTCCCTCGCCGCAGGAGACACAAGGAGAGGCCCGCTCTCCACCACCTTAGGGGACACGAGGCCCGCTCTCCACCACCTTGGGGGACATGAGGCCCGCTCTACACCACCTTGGGGGACACGAGGCCCGCTCTCCACCACCTTGGGGGACACGAGGCCCGCTCTACCCAGCATTGGGGGACATGAAGCCTGCTCTACACCGCCTTGGGGGACACGAGGCCCGCTCTACACCACCTTGGGGGACACGAGGCCTGCTCTACACCGCCTTGGGGGACACAAGGCCTGCACTCCACCGCCTTGAGGGTCACGAGGCCCGCTTTACACTATCTTGGGGGACACGAGGACTGCTCTACACCGTCTTGGGGGACACGAGAAGAGGCCCGCTCTACACTGCCTTGGGGGACACGAGGAGAGGTCCGCTCTACACTGGCATGGGGGACAGTGAAGAATAGACCCGCCAACGGTGCACATCACTACACCCGCCAGCTTAAGGTCAATTGCATTTTTTGTGCTGTGCTCTGGGGGCAAAATGATTATGAAAAGAGTACAAAAAAAAACACCAACAACTTTAAAAAAAACAACCATGTCATTTTAGTGCTGCTCTCTGGGGCCTAAATATTTCAAAAAGTAAAAAAAAAAAAAAAAAAGCACAGCACACCTATGCACAATCAGCTACAAATTTTAATTCAAAATAAAAATAAAATTGGTAGCTGACTATGCATAGGAACACATCCTCATATGGTAGTGGTGAAAATTATCAGTGCCCTCCCAGTTTTGACTGTGGTATTTTATATGCACCCTGTTTATTTTCCTAGGTTCGCCATTGGTCCCTCACAATTGTAATGCGTTGACAGACCCATCAAGCAAGCAGCTGTGCTCTACCCTGCTCCTCGAAGGCAGCCCAGCCAGCAGACACACCGAGCCACCAGAGTAGCCTTCAAGCAGACCAGTCTTCAATCAGGCCAGCCTTCAATCTGAATTGCCTTTAATCTGAAGTGGCGTTAATCTGAACTGCCTTTAATCTGAAGAGGCGTTAATCTGAAGTGGCGTTGAGCTGAACGGCCGTTGGGCTGAATAACTGCCGTTGGGCTGAAGAACTGCCGTTGAGCTGAGCAACTGCCGTTGATCTGAACTACCTTTAATGTGAACTGCCTTTAATGTGAACTGCTGTTAATGTGAACTGCCATTGAGCTGAACTGCCGTTGATCTGAACTGCTTTTAATCTGAACTGCCGATGAGCTGAACTGCCTTGTTTAATCTGAACTGCCATTGAGCTGACCTGCCGTTGAGCTGACCTGCAGTTGAGCTGACCTGCCGTTGAGCTGAACTGCCTTGTTCAATCTGAACTGCCATTGAGCTGACCTGCCTTGTTTAATCTGACCTGCCATTGAGCTGACCTGCCGTTGAACTGAACTGCCTTGTTAGATCTGACCTGCCATTGAGCTGACCTGCCGTTGAGCTGAACTACCGTTAAGCTGAACTGCCTTGTTTAAACTGAACTACCATTAATCTGAACTGCCGTTAATCTGAACTGCCTTTGATCTGAACTGCTGTTAAACTGAAATGCCTTGCCTAATCTGAACTGCCTTGCCTAATCTGACCTGCCTTGTTTAATCTGAACTGCCATTGAGCTGAACTGCCATTGAGCGGAACTGCTGTTAATCTGAACTGCCTTTGATCTAAACTGCCGTTGAGCTGAACTGCCTTGTTTAATCTGAACTGCCGTTGATCTGAATTGCCTTGTTTAATCTGAACTGCCTTGCTTAATCTGAACTGCCGTTGCTGAACTGCCATTAAACTGAACTGCCTTCTTTAATCTGAACTGCCATTAATCTGAACTGCCGTTGACCTGAACTGCCTTGTTTAATCTGAACTGCCGTTGAGCTGAACTGCTGTTAATCTGACCTGCCATTAATTTGAACTGCCGCTCAGATGACCTGCCATTAATCTGCCTTCAAGCAGACCAGCCTTTTGAGCAGGCCATCAATCAGACCAGCCAGCAGACCAGACTTTAATCAGGCCATCAATCAGACCAGCCAGCAGACCAGACATTAATCATGCCATTAGACCAGCCATCAATCAGACCAGCCATCAATCAAGCCAGCCAGCCAGCCAGCCATCAATCAAGCCAGCCAGAAGACCAGCGTTTAATAGGCTCAGCCAGCAGAAAGGCCTATAGGCAGCCAAGACTGGCCTTGACAGTGCAACTAGCATGATCACATGTCATGGAGGATCTTTCTCAGCCATCTGTGGACGTAATACAAAAAAGTGGTCCTAATTTCCAGTATTCAACCCATATCTCATGCCTGTGAGTTTTACCTTATTTTTTTTTTGGTCTCCTTGTTTACATTGCAACATGAAACAGAGCAAATTAAGATTTTTTTTTTACAGAAAAAGATCATCCTACTATTGTGGAGTCCCAGTCAAACCCTATAGAAAAAGAGAATGAATCAATAGCTAATTCAGTTGCTAGTTGTAGTTTGCCACAAACTTCCACTGCCGTAATAACTAAAAAGACAAATGATGGTGATGCTGGAAAGACTGTGAAAAAACGCTTTTTTTTGTACACATTGGCTGGATAAGTTTTCATGGCTTGCTTACTCCAAGGAAAATGATACAGTTATATGTAAAGTTTGCAGTCTGTTCCCCCAAATTTCACATGAAAAATGGGCAAATGGCGAGAAAGCTCCATTTAAAAGGGAAACTTTTGTATGGCATGACAAATGTAATAAACACAAAGAGAATATTGATAAGGCAAAGGCTAGAGACAACCCTGAAGAAAGACCTGTAGCTATGTGTATCAGAAAAATGGACGCAGCAATGTTTCAGCACATGACACACATGTATAACATTGCTTATTACGTAGCTAAATGTGAAAAGCCATTTCTAGATTTCCCTGATTTAGTAACATTGAGTGCCAAACTAGATGTGCCAGTTCTGCAGAAATATGAAAGTAATGTTCAATGCAAACAATTCATTCATTTTATTGCAAGAATAATCCGAGAAAGTCTTGTGGCAAATATTAAAAAGTCAACTTTTGTTGGCATCATGATTGACGGATCTACAAATTGAACCTACAGTGAACATGCAAACATTTATGTCCGTTATGTTTTAGAAGGAGACGCCACAGAAGATTTTTTGGGTACATTTGTGATAGAAAATGCTTCTGCCGAAGGTTATTTCAAAGGATTGACTGCCTTTATGGATAATTTGCATCTTAATTACAGAGGCTCTTCATGGGTTGTAGGCTTGGGAACAGACTGAGCTGCAAGCATGCTTGGCCACAAGTCAGGTTTAGCAGTCCAGATGAAAGAAGTCTGCCCACAGATGATCAGCATACATTGTGTGGCTCATCGCTTGCAGCTTGTGATTTTGGATGTTTGCAAGGAAATGCCATACCTACAAACATTCGATGAGGTGGTGTGGCGTGTTCTCAAATATTATCATTGCTCAGCAAAATGCCTTATGCAACTTAAAGATCTCACAAACACTTTAAGTGAGGAAATCTTGAAAATTAAAGATGTACACACAGTGCGCTAGTTTTGCAGCAAAGTTGAGGCCTTGCATGCTTTTCTGCAAAACTGAAAGACAGTAGTGAGCCATTTTGAGTAGATATCAACTGAGGGATCATGTGAATCTGCTAAAGTTAAAGGCATCCTGAAAGACCTGAAACAGCTGTGAATCTTTTGCATTTCCTATTCAATTTTTATAGCAAGCTGAAACCTTTGTCAGAGGGTCTTCAGAAAAAGGAACTTATGATCTGTCAGGTAAAAAACAAACTAGAACATGCAGTTAAAACTCTTCAGGATCTTTCTGATGGGAAAGGAAAAAACGAACTTGAACTTAGTAAGTTTACAGAAGATGGAAAACTACATGGGCTGCAGCTGACCAACCTTCAAGCTGGTGACAGAGAATTTCAGTCTATACGCCAATCTGTATTGGCCAAAGCAGAAAGATATTTAATTTTGAGGCTTTTTTCATTCTCCTTGGATATTGTACAATCTTTCAATATATTTAACAGCGTGTCTTGGCCAGACAAAGCACACATCATCAACTTTGGATTGACTGAGTTGCACAGAATCGCAAAACATGTTTTTGATAATCAGTTTGAAGACAAAATTGACCTGTTAGAAGCACAGTGGGCTGACCTAAAACTCTCTATTCAAAATGGACTCTTTTTTAATGAGACTCTGAAAAGATTGAATCAGCAGAAAGAAAGATTCAGCAACATACTCCCTCTGGTCAATTTCTGTGCCGTACTTCCCCCAACAACTGCCTCATATGAACGTGGCTTTAGCTACCAAAACAGAATAAAGACGGTCTATCGTTCATCACTGACACTGGAGACTTTGGATGATCTTATGATGATTGCCATTAATGGACCACCACTAAAAGATTACAATCCAAACACTGCCATTGATAAGTGGTATTTTTCATTAGAAAGGGGACGTTACAAGTCTTGGTCCTGCTGTAAAACGAAAACCATAGCAAATATTGATGTGAAATTGGCTTCCTACTGCTTTTTGTCATCCAACAAATCATTTTTTGGTGGTTTTTCTTCATGGAGCAGATTGCAATCCACACACAGCCACTGAAGTGGTATTTTGCATTAGAAAAAGGGTATTACACAAGTCTTGGTCCTGCTGTACAACAAAAATCAGTGCAAATCTTGATGTGAAACTGGCTTCCTACTGCTTTTTGGCATCCAAAAAAATCATTTTTTGGTGTTTTTTTTTCTTAATTGAATAGAATGCAATCCAAACACAGCCATTGAAGTGGTATTTTGCATCAGAAAAAGGGTATTACACAAGTCTTGGTCCTGCTGTACAACGAAAACCATTGCAAATCTTGATGTGAAACTGGCTTCCTACTGCTTTTTGGCATCCACAACACAACACAAACCATGGCTGCTATATAAGCACATCTTTGGTAAAATGTTTACTATTGATATGCCATTTTTTTGGCATCTAAATAAGCACTTTTTTGTTTTTTCTTAATGCACTACTTCTCTAAGCTCTCTTCTAATAAGATGCTGGAGATAAAAAAATGCAAAATGTTTACTATTGTTATTTATTTTATGCAATGTTTTTGGCCATCAAAAAAGGCACTTTTTTCTTTTTTCTTAATGCCACACTTCTCTAAGGTCCCTGCTGGAAATAAAAAATACAACATGTTTACAGTAACTATTATTCCATGTTTTTTGGCATCAAAATAAGCACTTTTTCTTATGCTATACTTCTCTAAACTAAAATTACATCTTTTAAAAGAGACTTTAGTTATTAAAGTCTCTTTTTAAAGATGCAGGAGATAAACAAAAAAAATACAAAATGTTCACTACAGGTTTAAAGCTGTAAAATTTGATATTTTGATTACACCCTATTGCTATTAAGCTATTGCTGTTATGTTTAAATTGACATAATAAAGCTATGTTATAATTGCAGTTTTTTATATTTTGGACTCATTATTCTAGAGAAAAATGTAATTTCATAAGCTTTAAGGGGGTGTGGTTGGGGGCAGGGCAGGGGGTGGGGTTGGGGGATGGGCCAGGGGTGGGGTTGGAGGCGGACCTGGGCAAGGTTGGGTGGGGCAACTGGTGGAGAGTAAGGTTTGTGCCTGGCTAGTAGGTCTGAACTCAAAATTTGAAGCCCTGACCTAAACTACTAAAAGACCATCATCTACCTTAAAACTATAGACCAAACTCGATAATGAACAATGACTTGAAAATATTCAGCCACATTCTGGCAGATAGGTTGGCCCCTATTATCTCCTCTTTGGTCCCTCCGGACCAGTCGGGATTTATCCCAGATAGACTTATTAAATTCGTCTCACATTAAATGTTATTCAGGGTGCCAATTTACACTCTAAAGAGGTTTTGCTGCTGAGCCTGGACATTAACAAGGCCTTTGATAGTGTCCTCTGGCCCTATTTGTTTTCATTACTGCAGAAGATGGGCTTTAGTGCAGAATTTCTTTCTGGTGCACATGCCTTATACGACTCCCCCAAAACAAGAATAAGGCTTCCAGGCTGTAATTCAGAATTTTTTACACTGGGCAGGGGCACCCGTCAGGGTTGTCCTCTTTCGCCCTTATTATTTGCGCTAGTGTTGGCAATTGCAATAAGATCACATTCGGACATTTCTGGTTACCCATTACACTGTTCAACAGGTAAAAAGTTTTGGGCATAAAATTAGCTAATCTTACATAATTTTGGGGTGCTGAAAACGAAAATGACCCTAAAAAATGTTGATTGGCTCTAGTTTCCATGATATATTCACCCATCTAATGACGTAAGCCATTCAAAATTATGATGCAACTTAAGCTGCATATTGCGCAATTGATACTGGTGACCAATAGAAAATTGCATGTATACTGAGATGATGCAATATTAGTCTTTAATTGCATCATTTCACTGCATAAAAGCTGCAGTATCTGTAGCTGATTGTAGTTCGACAGCGTCTTTACATTTCGTTTTATGCTTATATAGGCTACTCAGTAATGCCTCGAACTTGTGTGAATAAAGCAGATAATTTCTGCTATATCTGCGGTGAAATAACTTTTATCTCACAAAAAAGGAGGATAAGAGGGATGATTAAGAAAGCCTACAACTTGTATTTTGGCTGCAAGATAGGAGACCAGGACAAGAGCTGGGCACCACATATATGCTGCAATTCTTGTGGGACGGCACTGGAGCAATGGTTGAATGGAAAAAAGGCATCTATGCCTTTCGCTGTGCCAATGATTTGGAGAGAGCCAACAGATCATGTTAGTAATTGTTACTTTTGTATGGTGCCTCCAACAAAAGGGCTAAATAGGAATAAAACGTTATCTGTGCACTATCCAAATATTCCATCGGCAATACGTCCAGTTCCTCATGGAGAGGGGCTACCAATTCCTAAAGCACCAGAATCCTTTGTGGTTGAGTCAAGTGAGGAAGAACCTGAAGCGTGTAGTCATCAACCGTCAACCTCACATGACCCAGACTTTCTTCCATCCACACCCACTGAACCACACCTCATTACACAAGTGGAATTGAGTGATCCTATCAGAGACCTGGATCTTCCGAAGAACAAGGCAGAGCTTTTGGGGTCAAGACTACAACAGTGGAATCTCCTAGCAAGTGATGTTCGTACGTCTTTCTACTGTCATCGTCAGAAAGATCTGATCCCATTCTTCGTCCAGGAAGGTGATATTGCTGTATGTAACAATGTTCATGGTTTAATCTCAGCCATCGGCGTATGCTATGATCCCGATGAGTGGAGGCTGTTCATTGATGCTTCAAAGGTGAGTCTTAAAGCTGTTTTGCTCCATAATGGCAATCAGCTGCCATCAGTTCCAGTTGCTTACGCAGTTTCAATGAAAGAAACGTATGAAAACTTGAAAGAGCTTTTAAGGTGCATCAACTATGATGAACATCAATGGTCGATTTGTGGTGACCTGAAGGTGATTTCTATCCTACTTGGACTTCAAGGTGGATATACTAAGTACTGCTGCTTCCTCTGTGAGTGGGACAGTCGTGCGAGAGAAATGCACTATGCCAAAAGAGACTGGCCATTACACCAGTCATTGCAGCCTGGAGAAAAAAATGTTAACTATCCAGCACTTGTAGACAGCAATAAGATCTTA
This sequence comes from Staurois parvus, assembly GCF_062004578.1. Taxonomy (NCBI): domain Eukaryota; kingdom Metazoa; phylum Chordata; class Amphibia; order Anura; family Ranidae; genus Staurois; species Staurois parvus. Next base: position 15,911,677 of record NW_028318430.1, on the reverse strand, counting down.
TTACCTCCATTACACATCAAGTTGGGATTAATGAAAAACTTTGTTAAGGCAATGGACAAGAATAAAGCAGGTTTCAAGTACCTGATTAGCAAATTTCCAGCACTTAGTGCTGCAAAAATAAATGAAGGAGTCTTTGTTGGGCCACAGATTCGTAAACTTATTCATGATGATGAGTTTCTTTCTCTGTTGCGTGGAAAGGAAAAGGCTGCCTGGACAGCATTTGTATCAGTGACATCAAATTTTCTTGGAAACAATAAAACACCAGACTACAAGAAAGTGGTAGAAAAACTCATCCAGACTTACAGAAATGTGGGTTGCAACATGTCTCTAAAAATTCATTTTCTACATTCGCATCTGGATTTTTTCCCACCAAACTGTGGAGCAGTGAGTGATGAACACGGAGAGCGCTTCCATCAAGACATTGCAGCTATGGAAAGAAGATATCAAGGTAAATGGAGCCCATCAATGCTTGCTGACTATTGCTGGACAGTTGTAAGAGATAGCCCTTTCCTCGAATACAAGAGAAAAGCCAAGAGAAGCAAAACCGACACAAACTGAAGACAAAACTAGTGAGAATCCTAAGTATTAAAATGATTCAACTTAGCTTATGGCTATAATTTTTCTTGGTAATCCTATGCAATATATTATGCCATTTAGGCTTTGTTATTTAGTCAATATCACTTGCTTTATATTTGTGGAAAGACATCTATCTATATAATTATTGTGCATTATGTAGTCATTACACCTATAGTAGAAAACTTTCCGTTTACAGAAAAACTAGAGCCAATTGACAAATTTCATTGTTATATTTGAACTCAGAATGTGAAATTCATTAAGAAATGGATCCTTTTGTTTCCAAAACTGGCAAAAAATAAAAATTTGTTGAACAGTGATTGGTTTCTCATTTCAAAATATGTATGTATGTTGATGATGTTATGCTTTTCCTTATTAAACCGTTACTATCATTGCCTAATTTATGCACAGTGTTGAATGACTTTGCATCAGTATGAGGTCTTACTGTAAATTTTACTAAATCAGTAGTTATGCCTATCAATGTTCCTGATTCCCTGAGTGCATCTCTCCGCAATTCTTTTCCATTTCGTTGGGCCACAGATCGGATTTCATACCTCGGTATTAATCTCACTCCCAGATACTCAAAATTATTTGCTGCTAATTACCCACCATGTATATCATGCCTCTCTGCTCTGTTGAAAATCTGGCATGGATACCCTATCTCACTCTTGGGCAGAGTCACGGCAGTTAAAATGAATGTCTTGCCTAAATTACTTTATCTATTACTTTATCTCTTTAGGGCACTCCCAATCCCTGTCTCAAAAATGTTCCTAGATCGCTTTCAACGGTTGATTAACAATTTTAATTGTCGTTTTACTTCATCGGTCTTATACCGGTCTCAACGGGCGGGAGATCTCGGTCTCCCCAATTTCTGGCTTTACTACCCGTCGGCCCATTTCACACAATTATCACAATGGGCGACTATTAATTCCCAGATCCTGTGGATCAGATTTGAGTCTCAGTCTATACGTCCGTTCTATTTACCAGGCATATTGTGGTCTAAAATTCCCCCCTCCCCACTCGTTATGGACCCATAATTCTATTGTGGCCCAATCACTGAGGCTTTGGTCTCGATATAGACTTAGATTAAATCTGGTCTCCTCTGTCTCTCCAGGATCATCATTTTTTGGTGACCTGAATTTTATTATTGCTTTTTCATCTCCACAGGCATTCCGTTGGTGGTACAATGGATCCTTTACTAGCTTATCTGACTTTCAAAGAGGAAGTTCTTATATCACCTTTGAGATGCTATGCATACTTTTTGATATCCCGCTTCATGAATATCATCATTATCAACAGATCAGATTTTTTTTGGTTCACATTTTGGTCTTATACCTTCATCTCCAATTTCGTTTTTCGAACATATTAGCTGTGACTCTCCTAGGAGTAGGGGTCTTATTTCAGATTTGTACCGCCAATTTTTGGTTAGTTCTTTTCCCATACCCCTTCTTTATAGACAAAAATGGGAAATTGATAGTGGTATCACCTTTTCGGATGAGGATTGGGATTCCATGGTGGATAACATATGTAAGAGCTCCAGATCCCTTTCTGTCCATGAGACAGCCCTCAAGGTATTAACAAGATGGTATTATACCCCATCCAGACTACATGTCTTGTATCCAGACACGTCTCACCTATGTTTTCGTGGCTGTGGCTGTGGCCTTGCTGGTACTCTGGTACTCTCCATACATTTTGGGCCTGTCCAGGCCTCTCCTTGATGTGGCGTAGGATCTTGGAGGTAGCTTCTGCATTGGCGGGTGTTCCGGTGCATCTACAGTGGGGGTCGAAAGTTTGGGCACCCCAGCTAAAAATTTGTATTAATGTGCATAAAGAAGCCAAGGAAAGATGGAAAAATCTCCAAAAGGCATCAAATTACAGATTAGACATTCGTATAATATGTCAACAAAAGTTAGATTTTATTTCCATTATTTACACTTTCAAAATAACAGAAAACAAAAAAATGGCGTCTGCAAAAGTTTGGGCACCCTGCAGAATTTATAGCATGCACTGCCCCCTTTGCAAAGCTGAGACCTGCCAGTGTCATGGATTGTTCTCAATCATCCTCTGGGAAGACCAGGTGATGTCAATCTCAAAGGTTTTAAATGCCCAGACTCATCAGACCTTGCCCCAACAATCAGCACCATGGGTTCTTCTAAGCAGTTGTCTAGAAAACTGAAACTGAAAATAGTTGACGCTCACAAAGCTGGAGAAAGCTATAAGAAGATAGCAAAGCGTTTTCAGATGTCAATATCCTCTGTTCGGAATGTAATTAAGAAATGGCAGTCATCAGGAACAGAGGAAGTTAAAGCAAGATCTGCAAGACCAAGAAAAATATCAGACAGAACAGCTTGCAGGATTGTGAGAAAAACAATTCTAAACCCAAGTTTGACTGCACGATCCCTCCAGTAAGATCTGGCAGACACTGGAGTTGTGGTTCACTATTCCACTATAAAGAGATACTTGTACAAATATGGTCTTCATGGAAGAGTCATCAGAAGAAAACCTCTTCTACGTCCTCACCACAAAAATCATCGTTTGAACTTTGAAAATGAACATATAGACAAGCCTGATGCATTTTGGAAACCAGTTCTGTGGACCGATGAGGTTAAAATTGAACTTTTTGGCCGGAATGAGCAAAGGTACATTTGGAGAAGAAGGGGCACAGAATTTAATGAAAAGAACCTCTGTCCAACTGTTAAGCATGGGGTTGGATCAATCATGCTTTGGGATTGTGTTGCAGCCAGTGGCACAGGGAACATCTCATGAGTAGAGGGAAAACAGATTCAATAAAATTTCAGCAAATTTTGGATGGTAACTTGATGCCATCTGTGAAAAAGCTGAAGTTACAGAGAGGATGGCTTCTACAAATGGATAATGATCCTAAACACACCTTGAAATCCACAGGGGATTACATCAAGAGGCATAAACTGAAGGTTTTGCCATGGCCTTCACAATCTCCTGACCTCAACATAATTGAAAATCTATGGATAGACCTTAAAAGAGCAGTGCGTGACAGACAGCCCAGAAATCTCAAAGAACTGGAAGACTTTTGTAAGGAAGAAAGGGCAAAGATACCTCAAACAAGAATTGAAAGACTCTTGGCTGGCTACAAAAAGCGTTTACAAGCTGTGATACTTGCCAAAGGGGGCAGTACAAGATATTAACTCTGCAGGGTGCCCAAACTTTTGCAGACGCCATTTTTTTTTCTGTTATTTTGAAAGTGTAAATGATGGAAATAAAATCTAACTTTTTTTGACATATTATAAGAATGTCTAATCTGTAATTTGATGCCTTTTGGAGATTTTTCCATCTTTCCTTGGCTTCTTTATGCACATTAATACAAATTTTTAGCTGGGGTGCCCAAACTTTCGATCCCCACTGTAACTGTGCAGTCCTGCCTACTGGGAGCCCATATCTTGGGAGTTCAGACTGAGGTTATGAGACTAATCCACACCATTTGTATATCCACCCTATGGGCTATTGCCCTACACTGGAAATCTCTCACAGTACCATTGGCCTCTGTTCTGCATAGGGTTGATGCTGTGATTCTCATGGAAAGAATTCATTACACGTTACTGAACAAGATGCACTTATTCGATAGAAAATGGGAAATTTGGAGAACTCAGACATTTACTACATGATTAAGGAACACCCATGTTTGGATTGTTAAGACTTACTCTGCCGGTAGCTGTATAATTCTGCCTACCTTTCTAATTATATTGCCCATGTACTTAAATTCTTTTCTCTCTTTCTCTCTTCTCTTCTCTCCTTCTTTACTCTACATGATTGTACTTTCTGAAATGTACATTTCAGTTGTGCCTTGTTTCTGTCTTACATACTGTTTGAAGCTGTAATGTCACTTTACAGTCTATTTCTTGAAACATAAAATCATTTGTAAACAAAAAAAAAGTAACACAGCACCGTAACACAAACCACTTCTGTAACCGCTTCCTGACCACGCTATAGCAGAAATACTGCTAAAGGGTGGCACGGGTGCGCAAAATCACATATACGTGATTCATGCTCCCATGGTTTTCACACCCCTCCCAGAAACATCAGATTGCCCATCAGTACACCAGTAATCATATTTAACCCCTTGATTGCCAAGAACACGCTCATACACAATAAACCTCTATTGCTAGTATAGTGTCTGAACGGATCATTATCTTTGATCAGATCAGCACTATACCAGCGTTCACATTAGTATAGTGTCCCCAAAAACACAGAGTTAGCGGGGTCAGCCCTGCCACCTGCCAGCACCTGCGTTTAGCCCCTATGCTTACCTCCCCTTCTCCCCCAGCAAGCGCAGTGTCAGTAGGTCACTGTCACTTGATACATTGCACACAAAACCACAGTGTTCGCAGAATTAGGCCTGATCTCTGTTAGCACTTGCTGGTAAATTTTGATGACTCTCATATGCAGCAGAGTGCCAGTACTAGTGTCGCACTACCTTTTGGTGAACTGGTGAGCACCAATGGCCTAGTACATCCTGGTCTTTCACATACCAGCACTGCAGTATCACTTGGTGACGTGGCAAGTCCCATAAGTGCAGTACAAGCTGGTGCGGTGGCGAGCACAAGTCTTGTCCCGCAACCGCCATGAATTCGCACACAGGCCCATATAGCCCCTAGTATCCTTCCGGATGTGCTTGCAAATCCCGATTGGCAGCCCACAAATTCTTCAGCCTCCGTACTTCCCCCATTCACTGCCTAACCCAGAATTCTGGTGGAAACAGCAAATTTAACTACTCCCCTTGATTTTTTTGGAGCTGTTTTTCACGGAATATCTGTATGCATTGATTGTGGATCAAAGCAATTTCTATGCATAACAATTTATCGCCGCCAACCCAAATTCAAACCTTGCCAGACCATTAGCATGGAAACCCATTACGGTTTCCGAATTAAAAATTTTTTGTGGCCTAACTCTGAACATGGGCATTCCAAAAAAAAAAATTAATTGCGGTTGTATTGGTCCGCAGACCCAATTCATCATATGTCGGTGTTCTCTGCTGCCATGGCCAGGCATAGATATGAGAGTATAATGTGTTTTATGCATTCCGATGACAACACACTCTGCCATCCTTGAGGTGACCCTGAATTTGACCGACTCCACAAAATTCGGCCCCTCATAAATCACCTTAACCAAAACTTTTCAGATGTCTATATTCCCCAGCAAAACATCTGTATTGGTGAGTCCCTCATTAATTTTTCTGGCCGCCTTTGATTCAAACAATTTCTCCCCAGCAAATGTGCCAGATATGGGCTCAAGATGTATAAGACCTGTGAGAGGGCAACAGGCTATACATATAAGTTTCGGATTTACGAGGGAAAAAATAGTCACGTGGAGCCCCCCGGATGCCCAGACTACATGGGGAGTAGTGGCAAGATAGTTTGGGACTTGGTGTCATCCTTTTTCCATATGGGGTACCACTTATACGTAGACAATTTTTATTCAAACGTGCCTATAATTATACATTTGTACAATCTTGGAATTGGCTCATGTGGCACCATGCGACCTAATGTGTGCCCAACATTAGAAGTGGGTGGATGCAGGGCGGTATATTCTAATGGTGGGCATACCACACACTTTTTCTGGCAGAGATTTCTTCTTTTTTTTTCATGCAGCCCACAGGCTGCATACAAAAAAAGAACATAGCATTTATACCCAACAAGGACCAGCGACGTACTGGTACATCCCTGGACTTTGAATGGTTATACCAGGATGATGCCTACAGCTGCAGGCATCATCCTGGTATCTTTTTTTTCAGCCAGTGATTGGCTTTAATGTAAAATGAATCCTAGTGGCTAATTAGCTGCAGGATTGCTTTTACAAGCAGTGCGAGATGTGACCCCCTCCCCCGCTGCCTTCCATGGCCTTCTGGGGCAGTCACATGCAATTGGGGAACCTGAGAATGCAGCCAGTGTTTCTGCCAGCTGACTATACAGTTGATTGGAGAATGGAATGGTGCCAATCATCTCTATAGTCTAAGAAATCAGAAGCTACGAGCATGTCATCACTTCAGTTTCGCAGGATATAAACAGCGTCATTTGTAAATTGGAAAAGCATCTGATAACACCGATCTTGGTTTGATTAGATAATGTAAGGCCAGAGGAGATATCTAGAGTCTGATAGACTCCAGATTTCTCAAAAAAGAATTGATGACAATGCCCATTAAAGTTATAGGGGACATTTGCATTCCCTGTGATAGCATTAAAAGTGCTAAAAAAATGAAAGGAACAGTGTAAAAATAATTTTAAAAAATCAAATTAACTTTAAAAAAATAAATGAATAAATAAAAAAGCACCCACGCCCCCCCACGCACTCACATACCTACCGGTATGTAAACAGCGGTTACACCATGCATGTGAGGTATCACCGTAAACGTAAGATCAAGGGCAGTAATTCTAGCACTAGACCTCCTCTGTAAATCTAAAACGGTAGCTTGTAAAGGCTTTTAAAGCGTTGCCTATGGATATTAAAAACGTATGCAGTTTGTCGCCATTGCACGGGGCATGCGCAGTTTTAAAGCATGTCATGTTTGGTATCTGTTTACTCATACCATCATCTTTTATATTTTACAAAATAATTGGCCAATATATTGTGTTTTTGTGCATTAAAAGTAAAAAAATTTTTTTTTTTTTTTAAATTTGGGTTTGAAAAATCGCTGCTCAGCACCCACCATTTTATTCATTAGCGTGTTTGCATTAAAAAAAAATATATAATGTGTGGGGGTTTAAATTAATTTCCTAGCAAAAAATACAGATTTTGTTTTCCGGTGAACAAAAAGTGCCAGAAAAGGCTTGATCTTCAGGTGGTTAGAAGAGTGAGTGATGTGTGGCATAAACTTCTAATGCTGGGCATAAAATGCCCCACCCCCCAAAACGACCCCTTTTTGGAAAGTAGACACCCAAACTATTTGCTGAGAGGCATGTTGAATCAATAGAAGAAATTATTTTTTTACCACAAGTTTTTGGAAAATGACAAAAATTATTTTTTTTTTTACAAAAAATTGTCACTTAAATGATGTATTGCTCACACATGCCATGGGTATATGTGGAATTACTCCCCAAAATACATTCAGCTACTTCTCCCGAGTATGGGGGTACCACATTTTAGATTCTTTTTGGCAGCCTAGCAAAGTACAGGACCCCAAAATCCAATAAGTACCTTCAGGCTTTTAAAGGGCTTTATTTCCTCATATATTTCCTGACTACCTATCACAGTTTTGGAGGCCCTGAAATGCCCGGATAGCACCTAACCCCCCCCCCTCAAGTGACCCCTTTTTGGAAAGTAGACACCCCAAGGAATTTGATAAGAAGCATGGGGAGTATTTTGCAGATCTCTTTTGTTGCCGCAAGGTTTTGGAAAATGAAGAAAAAAAACAAAAACATTTTTTCTTTTCTTTTGTTATATTTCAAAACCTTGTGAGAAAAAATGAGATCTGAAAAAAATTCACAATGCCTCTTTTTAAATTCCTTGGGGTGTCTACTTTTCAAAAAAGGGTCATTTGGGGGGGGGGATTGGTGCTATCCTGTCATTTCAGGGCCTCCGAAACTGTGATAGGTAGTGAGGTAGTAAAATGAGAAAGTTACGCACCTTCAGGCTTTCAAAGTGGCCATTGGATTTCAGTCTCCTGTATAAGGCTAGGATCCCAAAAAGTCTCATACATGTGGTATTTCCATACTCAGGAGAAGTAGCAGAATGTATTTTGGGGTGTAATTCCACATATACCCATGGTTTGTGTGAGAAATAGATCATCTACATGACAATTTTGTGTAAAAAAATGTTTTTTTGTAATTTTCCAGAAACTTGTGGAAAAAAATAAATCTTCCATGGACTCAATATAACTCTCAGCAGATAGCTTAGGGTGTCTACTTTCCGAAAAGGGGTCATTTGGGGGTATTTGTACTATCCTGGTATTTTAGAATCTCAAGAAATGTGATGGGCAGTCAGAAAGTAAAAGCTGTGTAAATTCCATTATCTATACCATAGTTTGTAGATGCTATAACTTTCATACAAAGCAATCAATATACACTTATTGGGATTTTTTAACCAAAAACATGTAGCAGAATACATTTTGGCCTAAATGTATGACAAAATTTGAGGTTTTTGGATATTTTTATGACAGAAATATGAAAATACAGTTTTTAAAAAAAAAAAACATTTTTTTTTTCAAAAATTTTTTTTGTTTATAGCGCCAAAAATAAAAAGTGCACAGGTGATCAAATACCACCAAAAGAAATCTCTATTTGTATGAAAAAAAGACATAAATGTAATTAATGTACCGTATTGCATGACCGAGCAATTGTCAGTTAAACTAGTGCAGCGCTGTATAGCAAAAAAAATGGCGTAAATTGTAGTATCTATACCATAGTTTGTAGATGCTATAACTTTCACACAAAGCGATCAATATACACTTTTTTGGATTTTTTTACCAAAAACATATAGCAGCAGCAGGGTGATAGCAGCAGTTTTAAGGATCGTTGGTACAGATTTGGTGCTAAGGGAGTAATTTATGATATTAAGAATAATGGGGCATAGAGAACTAAAACAGGATTTAAATGAAAGAATGGGAATACTGTAGGATCAAGTATGCAGGTGGAAGATTTCATATTAGAGACCAATGTAATCAGAGGTGCAGAGTCAAGTAGAGAGAACTGGGATAGAGAAGAACCAGTAAAACTGGGTGGGTCAGGAAGTGATATGGAAGAACCATGTGGTAAGAGTTTGATGCCTCATTTTTGTCAATTTTTGAGAAGAAAAAAATCTAAGAATGTGTTACAAAACTGCGTTGAGGCTGCTAATGGGAGAAATATTTTGATCTACTAGATTGTAAGCTCGAAAGAGCAGGGCCCTCGATCCCCTCATGTTTTGCATTGTATTGGTATTGTTCTGTCACGTGTTCTGTCCCCCTTTGTAATGTACAGCGCTGAGCAAACCATTGGCGCTTTATAAATACTGTATAATAATAATCATCTAGCCACGTCAATTTGACCCTTATCATACAATCATACAAATGATCTTTCCAAACCTGATAGTGAACAGTCAAGCCAGAACAGTGCCACCAATGGTCAAGTGTCCATGGGACTACCTTCATTGAACATAAGTGAGAATTATACCATGGAGTCAGGTGAGAGAATGAGAGGGTTCAAGTTTTTAATGGGGCAACGGTGTCAAGGGAAGATGAAAGCGCCTGATTAAGGGCATCTATTTTGTCAATAAGGGTGTTAGAGGAAGAAATGCCAGATAGAGAGGAAGTGTCAAAATTTGCAAACTTGGACTGATCAATAGTAGCCCAGGTGCGATAATTAATAGATCGAGACAGGGAGGTGTTAGGAGCTGCTAATTCCAAATTGAAAAAATAGCTAGGTGGTCTGTCAGTCCTAAATCAAGAGAAGTGCAGTCAAAGACAAAAGAGCCATTAGCTATGATAAGGTCCAGGGTGTGGGGGTGCAAACAAATTGAGTTGGGTCAAAACAACAAGGAAAGCCAAAAAAACTTTAGCTAAACTGGAAGTGTCAGTGTCTATATTAAAATCCACAAGGATAATTATTCTCTTAAAACTAAGGCATAAAAATGAAAGCATATCAGAAAATTCAGCTAAGGATGCTCTACAAAACTTGGGTGGTCGATAAACTGTAACAATAACAGATGAGTGGGAAGCACAGACCTTGAGAACAAGGCATTCAAATGAAGAGAAATAGGGTACATTGCCCGGCCTATGGACGAATGGCGGCCGGCAAAAACACTCACCTTTCTGGGTGTGTCCTTTCGGGCATGCGCAGTTTGTGCGCCTGCAGAGCCGCGCAGCGGCACGATCTGTCACCGGCCGTGTACCTCGGACACGGCCAATGACAGATCTCAGTACCGGCCCCATTGCCGGTACCATGTGACCTGCTGTGACCAATCACAGCAGGTCACATGACAGTTGTATACAATGGATGGCTTCATTCATGCCATCCATTGTATACTTGTGTGTCTAGCTGTGAATGGTCACAGCAATCACATGCACAAGCTGGGCCAATCACAGCCCAGCTGTGTCATGTGATTAGCCGTGGCCAAATCACAGCTAACCACAAAAAAAAAAAAAACCCTGAATGAATCAATGTCATTTAGGTAAATGCTTGCTTATAGCAAAGTAATTCTTTGCTATAAGCAAACTGTGTAAAAAAAAAAAAGAAGATACTGATCACTTCCCCAAAGTAGTACAATGTTACTATGGTAACATTGTACTACTTTGGCCATAGTGAAATATGAAAAAAAAATCTTAAAAAAAAGAAAAAAAGTAATAAAAAATTTAAAATAATAAAAAAATTATAATTTCTTTTTTCATACTATGACCAGTCAGTCTCCCTGATCACCACCATGCCAGTTATATGATGATGCTGTACTGCACTGGTGATAGTATGTAAAAAAAAATAGTGAAAATATTTTTTTTCATTTTTTCATTTTCCGAAAATTTATGACAAAAAAAATACAACTTCAAAAAACTTGCCATGCCTCTTATGAAGTACGTCGGACTGTCTACTCTGCAAAAAGGGGTCATTTAGAGCATATCTGTACTGTTCTGACATTCTTGAACCTCAAGAAATTAGATTGGCTGTCAGTACTTCAGGATTGATCAATATTCAGATATATCCCATAGTTTGTGAACTATGTAACTTTCCAACAAACTAAAAAATACATCCTAATTTGGGTTATTTTCACCAAAGACATGTAGCAGAATACATCTCGGCCTAAATTTATGAAGAACAATTATTTATTTGCAAACTTTTATAACAGAAACAAAGAAATACGTGTTTTTTTCAAAATGTTCGGTCTTTTTTTGTTAATTTAGCAAAAAATAAAAACCCCAGTGGTGAATAAATACCACCAAAAGAAAGCTCTAGTTGTATGAAGAAAATGATAAAATTTTAGTTTGGGTACAATGTTGTATGACCGCGCAATTGTCATTCAAAGTGTGAGAGCGCTGAAACCTGAAAATTGGCCTGGGCAGGAAGGAGGTGTATCTGTATGGAAAAGTGTTCTGTATGGAAGAGGTTAACAGGGAATAAAGTGTACAACAAGCTGTAAGTAACAATTATACCTCCACCTTTGCCCGAGAGACATGGGAGGTCAAGCAAATCGTACCCTGGAGGGGTGAGTTGGTTTGAAAAAGATACCATCCTTTTGTTTTTGCCAGGTTTCAGTTAAGCACAGAAGGTCCAACTTATTGTTTACAGTCTGAAAGTCCAAAATAACTAGCGCTTAGTTATTAACAGAGCAAGTGTTCAGGAGCGCCGATCTGGCCTTCCTTGGAGGATCCATGGGAATCAGAGTGGAGTGAGGGATGTCAGTGAGAGTAGGCATTTGAGGTCGGCACCAGTGCGGGATGGTCTTGCAGTTTTACCCTGATAAGCAGGGATTGAGACAGCACAGGTACTTGAAGGGAAGAGACGGTATCCAGTGCCACAATGCATGTAACTCTTTGGTTGTAGAATCCCAATATTCCAGCAGAGATCATATGCACATTTAGCCAAAAAAGTGTTCTGTTTTGGTTGAAAGAGTTGCAGTGCAGTGTACCTAAGCACTATGACTGAGAGATCCGGGTACAGAAGGGTAAAAGAAAAGAATATGTCCAGTTGTCCACAGTGCAGGGCAAGGAAAGAGCTCCAGTGCAAGGCAAGGAAAGAGGTCCAGTGCAGGGCAAGGAAAGAGGTCCAGTGATCCAGGGAAGATTTGGATGTGAGTCAGCAGAAAGCTGGGGCAAGTTGTGAAAAACAGTTCCAGTGCAGGGCAAGGAAAGAGGTCCAGTGATCCAGGGAAGATTCAGAAGTGAGCTAGCAGCAAGCTAAGGCAGATTGTTAGATAGTTCCAAAGAACCAAGAGATCAGCAAACTCAGTCCAAGGAAATCTGATAAGTCACTCCTAGTAGTCAGACCTAGTGGTGCAGAGCAGACACAGAGCTACTCGCTCTCTTCAATGGGCAGTCGTATGAAAATGAACCATCTGTTTCCATCCAACCCGATCTGATGGACAGAAGGGGAATTGGATCCCCATCTGTCCACTTTTGGTGGATTGGATCAGATTAGATGCTGGCAGGTGTAAATGGACACATGTCCGTTTACACCCGGTACTCCATAGAGGAGAATGGAGGACCCGATCGGAACATCCATCTGAGAGAGGCCTTCGTGTGCTATCTTTGAAAGTATATTTACTCTTTAAGTAAACTGTGCGCTTGAAGCTATTAACCTTTTTATTTCCACCAATGTATGGCTTACATTGGCAGTGGCAGTAGCATTTATGCACACTGATTCAGTGCATTCAAGTGGAAATTGTCAGCCCCCTAATGATAGCAATAAAGTTAAAAAAGTTTTAAAAATTAAAGCTTCAAGTACAAAACCCTAAAAAAACTAAAATTACAGTCCCCCTGCCCCACCTACAGACACATATGAATGTAGGCACGAATATCTCATGTGTGCGTTGGGTGCACCTACATAAGAAAACAATTGCACTACACAAATTAGACATCCCTGTGCATGGCAGAGTAAGAACAATAATTCTAGGGTCATGGTTAACTCTAAATTGATGATCTCTGAAGGCTTTTAAAGCATCACCTATGTACGATTTTTGGTACCATAGTTTGTTGCCCTCTCATGGGTGCATTCAGTTTCAAGGGTTAACTTATTATGTTGCTTGGAGATCAGAGACAGCTGCTGCAGTCTAATAGTCTCACAAAGGTATGTGTTGAGATAACAGACCCCCTTTCAAAGTAACCCTGACACTCCAATAATAATCTGTTCAGTCCAACATGACTGGTTTGCTGATTCTAGTGTCTGGTGTCAACTGATAAAAGATAATACCTATACACCTATTATATGAACTGTCAGAATTAGATGCTGTTTCTACTTTTTGGAAGACTTTCTTTCTTTTTTCCTTGCAAAACCTTTCCTGGAACTTGCTGTATCTCTGTGATATGTTAATTAGTCACGTGATCCAAGATTTATTCATAGAAGTAGATAAAACACCGAACTACAGGAGGTTCTAGTATTTCATTCCATTAGCAGTGAGTATTAAAACGTTCTTTGCCACAGAGGTAGATGAAACACAATTTTCAAAACAATTATGCAGTCTTAAAGCAAACCTGATCCACACCCTTTCTGGGCAGATAAACAGATTTTTTAGACAGCCAACCCCTGGCCTCGGTGCTTCTACCTATCTGCCTTACTATCTCTTACTCTCCCTTACCTGTTCACCCATCACAGCCCCCTCCAAAATACTGTGAGAGCACCAGGCTTGGCTATGGCAGGGGGGAAGAAGAGCAAGTGAAGCTAAGTATCAGCAATGAAGGTGATGGGCTATCAAGTGTACCAGCAACTTTACCTCAAATGGGCTACGTTCTAGTTCATTCTAAATGGCAGCTAAAGCTTTTTAAATACCAGTTTCCAGTGAGAGAGCTGTTTCCTGTGATTAGTGACTACTCTATGTTTCACTATGCATTAGTATAATTACAAATATTTTTGCTGTCAAAAGTATGTGTTTATAGCTAGTGATTATGTCAGCTCATTCCTGGTATTATTGCTAATGTGTACAGAAAATGCTTCCATAATTACTTGAGTACAAATAGGCAATTACGAAAAATGCTTAATTCTCAAAACAGTGAATTATGACCCAAAAGTATGTTAGTAAATGTTCTTTGTTATACTACATTTATTTAAATGAAAATTACTTACCACAAACCTAAGGTATTTAATTTATTGCAATCATTAAAAAAATGGAAAGAAACATAGGATGCTGGGGGTAAGGAAAATCAGGATGGGAAGTACAGAAATGGGCAGTGAAAAGGCAACAAAGAGACATGGAGAAGATTAAAATGAACTTTTCTATTAAACTGGACTGAGCTTTTTAGGGGAAACAGGCAAGAGAAAGTTTTGTAAGAACATTTCTAGGAGAGAAGAGGAGAGATTTGTGAGGGAGGATTAGGGGTAAAATGAGTGTGAAGCAGGTCAGACAGAGATAGAAGAAAATAAAGGGATTTCTGAATGTCAGACATAGTTTTCCTTGGAAGCAGGTTAATGAGAATGAAACAAGAGCAACCATAATTTGTGAGAAGGTAGTGTTAGCACACACACACAACAGAAATAAATAAAGGCTTGAGAGAGTATTGCTAAGAGATAGTAGGGAGCAGGGGCGGACTGACCATTTGGAAACTCGGGCACTGCCCGAGGGCCCGGGGTAAGTAGGGGGCCCCATGAGATTCCCCTGGTACCTTTTTCATATGCTTTTTTGAGTTTGGGAAGGACACAGGGGCCCCATGATCCCCTATTGCCCGGGGGCCCCATGAGTTGTCAGTTTGCCCCTGGTAGGGAGATTTGTGTAGGTCAGACAGAATTCTCCTTGAAGGTTGAACTATGAAGAAAGCAAAAGATAACACAGATTTGTATCAGGTAGGTTTAGCAGACCCCTGATATGTAATAGAGGTATGCAGGGGGTCCTAGGTGATATTAATAGAATAGAGATTTGTGAATGTCAGAAAGTGCTTTCCTTGGAGGCAGAATTATGGGAATACAACAATAATAACAAAGATTTGTAGCAGGAAAAGAAACATTTTGTAATGAGGCAGGGCTAACAAAAATGCATGTAAAATAGAGGTATGTAGAAAAAATGGCCTAACATTTATAGCATTAAGAAAATATTAAGTGTCATTTCAATAAAAACTTTCTCATAAATCACATATTTACAACTGTATCTTTAACCGCTTCCACGCCGCCCTATAGCGGAAATACTGCTACAGCGCGGCATCACAAATTTTCGGTCACGGTTGTCAATCAATGGATCCCAGCCAGTGATTCCCCACCAACACCTGACGATCTCCGAGAATTACCAAAAGGGGGAGAGACCTGTGTATAAACAACACAGATCTCTTCCCTGTCAGCTCCTGCACACTGCTTTGTATGGCTCTGCATAGCAGAGCCATACAAAGCAGTGTGCTTACAGTGAAACAGAGCACACTTAGTAAAACACACAGTTAACCCTTTGATCGCCCCACATGTTAGCCCCTTCCTGCCCAATGCCATTAGTACAGTGTCAGTGCTTTTTATTAGCACTGATCACTGTATTGGTGTCACTGGGAAAGTCAGCGACACCAAGTCAGTTCCCCCCAGTGTCAGAATGCCCACCACACTCCCGCTATAGGTCACTGATCGCCACCATTACTAGTATAAAAAAAATTCCAGTATATATACTGCCATTTGTAAACGCTATACCTTTCACGTAAACCAATTAATTTACACGTATTAGGATTTTTTTTAGCAAAGACATAGCAGAATACATTTTGGCCTAAATTTATGACGAACTTTGATTTTTTACATTGTTTTACTGGACATGTTTAATAGCAAAAAGTAAAAAATATTGTTTTTACTCAAAATTGTCTGTCTTTTTCTGTTTATAGCACAAAAAAAACCACACAGGCGATCAAATACCACAAAAAGAAAGCTCAATTTGTGGGAAAAAAGGAATGTAAATTTCATTTGGGTGCAGCGTTGCATGACCACGCAATTGACAGTTAAAGTAACGCAGCGCCATATCGCAAAAAATGGTCTGGTCAGGAAGGGTGGTAAATCTTCGGGAGGTTAAGTATTACACAATTGTTTAAAAACAACAAAACTCTGAAAGTATCACAAGGAAGCTAAGAGGCAGGAATCAATAAAACGTGTTTTGGAACATTTTACCATTTCATAAATGTAAGATTGCACGGATACAATACTATATTTAAAGGAGAATTACTGTATGTAGATTGAAAAAAGAAACAACAAACACACGTACTCACCTCCATGATGCAACATTGGTGTGATGCTGCAGCTGTCTCACATCAGCTCTAAGACCGAGAACCGAGCTATCACATGACCACTGATCGCTCAGCTCTTGATCTGTTGGAGCGTAAAGCAGTGACTGTTAATAACTGTTCTCTGTTCTGCTCTTCTAGCACTTGCTGAAGTGCCAGACAGGGAATGGATTGGGTTCAGCTGTCTTACTCTTAGCCACACATTGAGAGATGGAGCCAGCTGCCAATATTGTTGGGATCCTTCCAGAGCCTAGAGCCATTCTAACACATCAGCTGGTGTGGACAATAGTTCACTATTAGCTGACTGTAGGTTACAGGAGAGCAAACGTAAGTGAACTCCTGTGACTCTCAAGAGACAGCTTTGGCCAAACTTCTCTTTTAACAATAGATGTGTTTCAATCCTGCAAGCCGTCTTAGCTATGACTTCTGTGGTTTTTTTCTCATAATCTCTTTTTATTGTAAAAATGTGCTGCTTGGATTTGGCACCATCTTAAAACCCTTCATTGATCAACTGTGACAGTCACATACTCTATAATATTCAGCCACATTAATCCTAAAATCAATGTTAGACATATACATTGTTATGTACAGTGTCAAGACATTATTCATCAAAACAGGCTGCCATGATAACAGATTTTCTTAAGTCCTTTCCCATGCCATGTAGAGATGAATAGAGAACTTCAGAAAACTGAAAGCCAAAAGAGGAAAAAACTATTGCTAGACTCCAATGAACAGTTTTCATATGAAATAACAATAGAATTAATAACAAATATGAAATGAGAACACTACACTAACCCTGTCTCCATCTTAAAACCATTTATTGTACAGAAAGTTAAAAGAAACAAGGTGTGACAACCCCCATGAAATTACCATCCAACAGATTCCCTGCCTGAAGGAGAACTCTCCTGTGTACAATTTTGACGATACTGTCAATCCAACTTCCCTAGACAGTCCAAGTAACTGTCTTGGAAAAGAGGATATTAGGGTATTAATTCTCATGGAAGGAGAGTCAATACAATCAAAAGTGCACATACATAATAATACCACTAAACAAGAGAAAAACATATTCTCTTATTAATGCCCTACAAATCTGAAAAATACCCCCTTTGGGATGACACTAAAGATGGGAAGATCATGTCCAATATGCCCACTAAAAGTATCAATGGCTATATAACAACAGAAAATGATAGTCCATAGCCTCCATAGCTGGAGCAAAATGAGGCATTATATTGTTCTAAAATGCCCCATTTAGCTTCAGGGTAAACCCAGATGAGTTCTCCTATGCCATTTGCTGCTGTAATCCAGGTTTCATATTGGCATATTAGTGACTTAAAATTGCCCACAAGCCTAAGACCACCAAATTTAAGGCTTAGACTCCAACAGCCATCACTGTTAATAGCAGAGGTCTCTTTCAAGCAGGGAATTTGGTGGGTGGGATTAATGGGGCTTGTTATATCTTGGTATTTTTTACTTTTGTATAATAGATGGTCTTAATAGAGGGATATGGCTAGTGTTGTGTTGGTATTTGATACTTGTTAATAAATATATTGGTATTTCATATGCCAACTATCCAATGGAATCCAGCAATCCTCTTTTTGTTTTTGATGTAGAGTAGTGTTGGGTGGATCCATCTCTAGATTGCTGAGGACACATCATGCCATCATATATGGTTTAATTCACCTATATTGTCTTTTAGATGCTAACTAATGTTGATACCTTGATGATACATCGTTGTGCTAATTACTATATTATTGAATCCTCTTTCCCATCTGTCACGTTTTACCACCTCTATCCAGGTCTATCAACTTTGTCTCTTCATTCTCCAGGTGCATGACAGGGGTGCCGGGATCTTGGAGCATGGGCTACTTTCTTCTATGTTTTCCGGTTTTTATTTTCTGTGTTCGGTGAGGGTGTAAGACATTTTCATTCTATTTTTGTTCAATATTTTTTATATTTTTGTAATAAAATTGGCTTTTCATTCAACCGCGGTTGTTCTCATTGGAGCCCCTATGCCAGTGGATCTCTTTCCCTGGTTTCTCTTTTTTGTTTTGTCCATAGTGTATTGGGCTTGAACATCGGCCATTCTTGTGTTCGCTGAACACATGAGCAGCAAAGGCGTTCAGCCTGCTGTTCACCTGCCGAGCACCCCGCAATGCAGTGCGCTCTTATAGTACATTGTGAGAACAATAATTGCCCAAAGCAATGCACCTGACAACAGGGCCTGGTAGAGCTTTTAGGTGGAACCCCATGCACTTTCCCCCCAATTTGTGGGAGGTGGGGTTCCCCTATAAAAGTCCTACCAGCCCTAAAGGGTCTGGTATGGCTTTTAGGGGGAACCCCATGCAATTGTTTACATTTTTTACTGTTGGAACGCTGTTTTTTTAAAAAATGTCAGTCCTGCTGCAGCAAGTTCTTTACATTGTACAGATGTGCTACTTTGCAGGTAGTTTAAGGCCCCCCCCCCCCCCCATGCATGATATTTACAGGAATTTTTCTTTTTTTCTTTTTTTACTTTAAGCAATGAATAATGACTGCACCTTTAAAATTGTACTTTTTTAAAGTGTTTTTCTGGTTTATGTCCCTCAGGGCAGTACCTAAGTCCCCATACCCTTTTATGGCATGTAAGCCTTCAAAATGGGCACTTTTGAATTTACAAGTTTGAGTCCCAAAGACTTGCATTGAGTTCGAAGTTCATGGTCAAATTGCAAACCGAACACGGGGGTGTTTGGCCCATCACTAATGTAGTGTCACTAATGGACTCCAAATGAGTGAGAGGCAATTCACTGGATAGACTTCTGTTATCTGACCTGCTAGGTTCTGATTGTTGTTTCCAGCAATTATGCATTCTTCTTTTAATTTTTTTATATAGAGCCACTATGGACACAATGGAATGGGGGTAAGACCAGAGGCAACCCGTCTTGCCTGAAGGAATGGCCCAGAAGGCCCTTTCCCATCAACTGGGTAATTTGTTTTAAAAACTTTGGCCCCACCTTGGCCCCACATGTGACCTGTTTCTTTAATTCTCTCCAGGATAAAAACCCTCTGGAGGCAGCCCTGAACATTTATTACAGTCATCCCTAAACCCGGGAAAGACCTGGGTGATGTTAGCAACTTCAGGCCCATTTCTTTAATAAATAATGATCTCAAAATTATGACTTAAATCATGGATAATCACCTTCATTTATTAGCGCTTATATCCACAAGGATCAAGTGGGCTTTAAACCGAGTCGTCAAGGCCCCAACCAAACTCGTAGGGCAATAGATATAATTTCCTTACTAAAGTTGGGCTGGGATGGTGATTACTACCAGTAGGGTTTCCTCTTAACAATAGATCTTCATAAAGCCTTTGACTCAATCTCCTGGCCCTATTTGTTTTCACTCCTGGACCGCTGGAGCTTTGGTCCTCATTTTACAAGGTCTTTGAGAGCCCTCTACTCCTGCCCTAATGCCCAGGCATGATTGCAAGGCTTTTACTCTAAACCAATAACCATTGTGACAGGCACCAGGCAAGGATGTCTGCTGTCCCCTTTGATCTTTGCAATTGTGATAGAAGCCCTCGCAATTGCAATCATACAGCATCCTGATATACATGGGGTCAAGTGTCGGCCTCTAAACCCAGAAATGTGCAATGTTCGTTGATGATCTCCTCCTCTTCTTAACGTCAAACTTGACCTCGACACCAGCTGTTATTAATCTCCTACAGGAGTTTGGCAGGCTGTCACGTCTTCTAGTCAACATGTCCAAGTCCTTGGCCATGAGTATTACTATTCCCAAAGAGCAGGTCAAATACCTGAAAGCTCACTTTCCATTCACAACCATTCCATATTTGGGTGTCCATCTCACCCTGGCATCGATCAACTATATAGAGTTAATGTTCTCACTATGTTCATAAAACGTGAGGCTGATAGCCAACTATGGTCAAAATATGAGCTCTTGTGGGATTAATACTGTAAAAATGACACTGTTACCTTGCTTACTATATCTCTTTCACTCCCTACCAATTCCAGATCACACTTACTAAAATTCCAGACCAAGATGGTCTGTTATATTTTTTGGGGCAAAGGGCATGCCTATCCAAAAAAGTCCTATACCAGCTTCAGTCCCAAGGAGGTCTTTGTCTCCTGAACCTCTTGTGGTATTGTCATTCAGCACAACTGGCCCAGTTTTCCATAGTATATTCCTGACTGGGTTCACATGGAAAGACTAGAGGTCCCTCCCCACACCATATGTTTCCTGCTATGGTGCCCATCAAAGAGCAGACCTTCAATTTTTGCCCTCACTTTATCTCATTCCATGACCCTATGGGACTTCCACTGGAAGAATTCTACTATAGTCTCTTCCCTCTGCCCCTTGGCTCACCTCTGCTATAATCCCCTCTTTCCCCCGTATTAAATATTAAAGCTTTCCAATGGTGGTTAGACAAAGGATTATACAGAATTGGCCATTTCTTGAATTCCTCTGGTCCTCTCACTATGGGTTTTTGCTGGAATTCTCTTGAAATGCTTCTACAGGAGAAGTTCAGATTCCTTCAAATTTCTTACTTTTTACACTCAATTTGGATGGACAAACTAAATCCTCCACAAATCTCGCCTTGTGAAAAATGTTCCTCTCAGAACTCAGAACAGAGAGGGAGGATCTCTATCATTTATATGTCACTTGCTAAGAACCCACATAAGCTTCCCTATATGTTGCAATGGGAGGGAGAGTTGTCAGAAGAGTGGGATTTGGCTGACTGGCATATGTGTTTCCTTTGCTCTTTTTGAGGTATTTTAAATGTTTCCTTGATAGAAGCAAACTTGAAACATATATCTATATGGTATTTAGTACCCACACATCTTGCCAAGACTTACCTAAGGACAGCCCCTCTATGTTTTCAGGGATGTGAGCTCCTGGGTTCTATGCCCCACACAAGGTGGTCCTATCCCAGGATTAGTGCATTCTGGAATAAGGTTTTTTCTCTGATTCGCAAAGTTAAAGGCTGTGTTGCACTCCAGAACCCACAATTTGCTATATTCAATATGCCAGTGGTTCACATACCCAAAAACAAACAGAGATATATTATCCTGGGAGCAAAGCTGACTATTGCCCACTCGTGGAAACAACCTTCTGTGTCACTTAAAACCACAAGGTGGAAAATCACTTGGATTATGCTGCAAGAAAAAACTGTCAGTGTTTTGGTTGATAAGGTTAAACCGTTTGAGAGTATCTCGGAGCCCTGGGCACAAGAAGTCATTATCTTTCATTAATTAAGGGTTTATCTAGCTAGGAGCTATAGGACATCTTCAAGGATAAGCTTATATGCAGTCTTCTCTCCTTCTCCTCATTTCAGCCCCTTTTCTTTCTTCTCTATCTCTTTCTGTTAGATCATTATAATGGTATCTGTTTATTGATATACCAGCATATTCATGGAATATGCTAATTACTCGTTTGGTTAAAACGTTTGGTTTACTGAAACATTTTTTGGATTCTCCAGATGAAATATATTGATCTCCATGTATTGTGTTCACTTTTCTTACACCTCTGTTGCTTTTCTATCATTTTGATCACACCTTGTTACTATTATCAATGGTCTTTAACCACTTGGCACCATGCTATATCTGAATGATGGCTACAGCCCGGTGGTCCAGTGCTGAAAAGGCGTCATATTATTATTATTATACAGTATTTATAAAGCGCCAATAGTTTGCTCAGCGCTGTACATTACAAATTATGTCCTCCCAGAACGCATCCTTCTGTGTGCCCCCAGCACTGCGCACTCGGCGATCTCCGTGGTCACTGTGTCCTACACAGTTGATCTCGTGATATGGTAACATGCCAAACACAGCGGCCTTTTACCACGTAATCATTTGTGTCCAATGACACAGAAGATCATGGGGTAAATACAGTTGCAAGTTATCGGCTCCACTTTCCTCACGCTGTCACAGCGTGAGGAAAGTATTGCCGATAACCGACAATTGTCAGAGAACAGATCAGCACTGATCATTAGGGCACTGATGATCAGTGCCCTGATGATCAGTGCCCAGCAGTGCCGCCCAGCAGTGCCACTCACCTGTGCCCTTCAATGCCCCCCATCAGTGCCTCCCATCAGTGCCGCCAGTCAGTGCCAATAGTCAATGCTGTCAGTCAGTGATGCCAGTCAGCACCACCCTTCAGTATCACCCATCAGTGCTGCCCATCAGTGCCGCCTATCAGTGCCCATCATTGCTGCATATCAGTGCAGCATCATCACTGCCACCTCATCAGTGCAGCCTATCAGTGCTGCCTATCCGTGTTACCTCATCAGTGCTGCTTATCAGTGCCCATCAGTGCTGCCTATCAGTGCAGCCTCATCATTGCACATCAGTGAAGGTGAAAAATTACCTGTTTGCAAAATTTTATAATAGAAACAAAGAAAAACTTTTTTTAATGTTTTGATTTTTGTTTATAGTGCAAAAAATGAAACACCCAGAGGCGATTAAATACCACCAAAATAAAGCTCTATTTGTGAGAAAAAAATTATAAAAATTTCATATGAGTACAATGTTGCATGACTGAACAATTGTCATTCAAATTGCAACAGCACTGAAAGCTGAAAATTGGATTGGGCACGAACGGGTTATAAGTGCCCGGTAGGCAAGTGGTTAATGACTGATTTAACAGATGTAACCTCTCTATCAGGATTTTCTCCCTGATATTTTAGCCTTAATGCTATTACTTCTATGGAATGTTGGAGGCTTACAAGTATCGATGTAATTTTCTATGCTGAAAACTCAATAAAACTTTGTGAGAAATGCCTGCATCCCCAAAAAGATATCAGACTAGCACAATGAGTGTAGACATGGCTGGAAGGCTGCAAACATACTAGCAGTCCACTACGCTGATAGCAGCATATATGGCCTTCAGCACTGGCAGTTAGGATATTGGGTTTATTTGGTTTGTAAAAAATTAAGTTGCATTAATATACCTAGAAATCAAATATTAGGGAGATTAAGTTGTTATGCCAAGAACGGTTAAAGGGAAAATGGAACTTCAGTTACATACCAAAAAAACGCGACTGTGTTAAAACTTTAGTGGTTCTTTATAACATGCATCGCACAGGTGGCAGTAATGAAAACTTCTGATGCAGGGAATTGACTTACTGTCTGTCATGTGGGCTTAGATGGATTTTTTTTTCCTGTGAAACAAATGTGTCCAATTGTTTTCCTTTCCCCTATGTTAGCATTGTTGTGATATGGAATAGGAGATGAGTGAGCGCAGTAGAGAGATTTTAGAGGAGGTCTTCATAGTAAATGCCACATTGACAAGGATTTGGAAACAGTTCTACTGTATTGAATAATAAATTAGGTCATTGTTTCATATATTTTAATCTTGTTATATTGTTGTAGTCCCATGGCGTATTGCTACTGTGCAAATACTGTTTTGTTATTTTAATAAAATGTTGCTGTGTTTTAAATATGGTGTTATATTTATGTAGTCATCACAATAGTATTTACATGTAAAGATCCCTGTTTATAAGTTAACTGCTCCATGCTGATCAAATTGCAAAAAAAAAAAAAAAAAAAAAAAGGTAATTGCCAAACTGTGATAGAACACCTGAAAGTGAATGCACTGCTAGTCAAGTATCCACCTGGACACAACTAATCACACTTTTTATTGTTTTGAAGTGCAATTTTTGGAATAAGTTCAAGAATTGATTGTGTGACAGATTTAGGAGGCTGTTTTACAAACTTTCCTGCACTTTGCAGAGGGTATTATAATAACATTTGGTAAATATACAGTTGTGCTCAAAGGTTTGCATACCCTGGCAGAAATCGTGAATTGTTGGCATTGATATTGCAAATATGACTGATAATGCCAAAAAAAGTATTTTATTCAAGAATAGTGATCAAATGAAGCCATTTATTATCACATAGTTTTTTGGCTCCTTTTTAAACCATAGTGATAACAGAAATCACCCAAATGGCCCTGACCAAAACTTTACATACCCTGTAATGTTTGGCCGTGGTACAGGTAAACAAGATGACACACACACAGGCTAAAATGGCAACCCAAAAATGGAAGCTCCACTTATTTTCCCACCTCCCATCCACTACCACATTTGGCACCTTTTGTGGGGGAGCGGGTACCTGGTTTTGACAGGTACCCGCTCCCACTTCCGGCTCTGTTTGCCACGACGAACTGACCCAGGTGTTCGGCCCTCCTCCTTCCCCCTGCAGCCCTCTGGGCCAATTCACAAAGCACAGCATGCTTCTTGCATGTGTAGTAGGAGACCGCTGTGAAGCTTCACTGTCAGTTAAAGAATCGGTGAGGACTCGCTGGATCCCAGGACAGGTAAGTGCCCTGATAATAAAAGTCAGCAGCTACAGTATTTGTAGATACTGGCTTTTAATTTTTGGGAGGGGAACTCTGCTTTAAATGTTAATTTCCCACATCTGTGGCTTTTTAAATTGCAATTAGTGTCTGTATATAAATAGTCAATGAGTTTATTAGCTCTCACTGGATGCACTGAGCAGGTTAGATACTGAGCCATGGGGAGCAGAAAAGAACTGTCATGAGACTTGCATAACAAGGTAATAGAGATTTTTAAAGATGGAAAAGGATATAAAAAGATATCCAAAGACTTGAATATGCCTGTCAGTACTGTTCAATCACGAATTAAGAAGTGGAAAATTTGGGGATCTCTTGATACCAGTTCAAGTTCAGGTAGACCAAGAAAAATTGCAGCCACAACTGCCAGAAGAATTGTTTGGAATACAAAGAAAAACACACAGGTAACCTCAAGAGAAACACAGGCTGCTCTGGAAAAAGACAGTGTGGTTATTTCAAGGAGCAAAATATGACAATACTTGAACAAAAATTAGTTGAACGGTCAAGTTGTCAGAAATGAGCCTTTGCTGTGCCAATGCAAAAAAAAAATTTATATGACCGATAACACCATGACATGCCTCACAGCTTCTAGCACACTGTAATCTGGAATGACAAGACCAAAATAGAGCTTTATAGTCACAATCATAAGTGCTATGTTTGAGGAGGGGTCAACAAGGCCTATAGTGACAAGAATACCATCCCCACTGCACAGCATGTTGAAGGCTCACTGATGTTTTGGGGGGGGGGGGGGTGTGCACTCTGAAGGCACAGGGAATCTTGTGAAAATTGATGGCAAAATGAATGTAGCATGTTATCAAAAAATACTGGCAGATAATTTGCATTCATGCACGATAGCTGCGCATGGCATGCTCTTGGACTTTCCAGCATGACAATGACTCTAAGCACAAGGTCAAGTTGACCCTCTAATGGTTACAGCAGAAAAAGGTGGAGGTTCTGGAGTAGTCTTCACAGTCTCCTGACCTTAATATCATCGAGCCACTCTGGGGAGATCTCAAACATGCAGCTCATACAAGACAACCAAGACTTTGCATGACCCGGTGGCATTTTGCCAAGACAAATGGACAGCTATACCACCTGAAAGAATTTGGGGCCTCATAGACAATTATTACAAAAAACTGCATACCATCATTGATGCTAAAGGGGGCAATTTAAAATATTAAGAACTGGGAGTATGCAGACTTTTTAACAGGGGTCATTCCATTTGTTTAGTTGTTGCCATGGGGGTCATTTACTAAAACTGAAGAGTTCAAAATCTGCTGCAGGTCTGCATGGAAATTAATCAGCTTCCAGGTTTTATTGGCAAAGCTTAATTGAACAAGTTGAAGTTAGAAGCCAATTGGCTACCATGCACAGCTGCACCAGATTTTGAGTGCTCCAATTTTTGTAAATCTCTCCCCATGTTTGTTTTATTATTGTGCCATTCTGCTATAAGCTAAAGTTTAATATGAATCCCATATTTTTTGCGCACTCACTCATGTTTTCTTTAAAAATGGTGCATACTGTATACCACCCATTCTCCAAGGGTATGCAAACTGTTGAGCACAATTGTAGTATCCTATTATTCTACCCTCTCCTATGTGAAGAATATTTATACATACAAAATGTGTGACCCCCTTTGATACTTTGATTTCAGTATTAAAGGAGAAGTACAGCCAAAGCATGTTTGGCTGTACTTGTCCTGTAGATCACAGGAGTGCAGTTCATTTTCCACTCCTGTGACCAGTTTTCAGCTGACAGCTGACAGCAGGCTAAAGTCCGCTTTTGGATGACATCACTCAGACGGTTCAGACTGGGGAAAGATTCTGACTTTAAAGTTGGAATCCACCCAGATGTCTGGACTGGCACCTGGCTCAGGCTCGCAGTGATCTGTGGAGAGCCTGAGCCAGCAACTCCCTCCAGCTCCACAGCCCAGCGCTCCAGTGGGGGGCATAGCAGAGAGCGGTGACTAACAGTCATGGAGCACTGAGAACTGAGTGACCAGCGATCTTTGATCTCCCAGTTCTCAGCCTTAGAGCCAGAAGGGGACAGATGCAGCAATGCTACATCCACCTAGGTAAGTATGATTTCTAGAAAAAAAAACTGCAACTTCTCTTTGGCTCCACACCAAGATGAATTTTTTTGCCAATTTTTCCTAATAATGACTATAATAATGCAATGTATAATAATACATCAAATCACACAATTCAACAAAAATTTGTTTTGGTTTTCATTGATGGGCGGAAGTCACACTGAAAACATTGCATGGTAAGAAATCATCCTATCTTTGAAACATTATGTTGTACATTTTCTCATTTTGAAAGGACTTAAAAGAGAAGTAGAGCCAAAGCTCTTTTGGCCATTTTTCTTCTGGGGATCACAGTAGTGCACTTTGTTCTGCACTCCTGTGACCCTTGTTCAGCCTTAGGCTTAGTCCAAACTCTGGAGAGATCCTTACTTTAATATTGGGATCCACCCAGTTTCAGTTAGTACTGCAGGGGCAGAGCAGAGAGCCGTTGAGGGACAGTCACTAGCTCTTTGCTCACTGACAACTGTGAACTGAGCGATCAGTTGTCTTTGATCACTCAGTTCGCAGTGTAGAGGCAATGATGGACAGATGCAGCTGCATCCACCGAGGTGGGTATGTGTGTTTGTTTTGTTTTTAATATACCACACTTCTCTTTTAAATGCCTGTAGAACTTGCCTCATTCGTTTTCCAAATTCAGCCAATGGATAGATACAAGGATTGAAAATAGCCCAGTAACCAGAGGTGTGCATAAACAAGCCATGGATGAAGTTCTTTAAAAATTAAGAAAGACCGGGTACTCATTAAGTCTGTAAAACACAGCAGTCTTACCTTTCAAATATTTAGTTGTGGTTCTCTAAAATCTGTGAAATCATGATAGCACTACACTTTTTGGGTCAGCCTCCACTAATCACTCCTTACACACATGTGTATGCTATGAAACCATGCAAACATATGCAAGTCTGGTACTTTGCCACTTACTTTGGTCTATAAATATTCATTTGATCACACCCAATGTTCAGAATACAGTGCAATATTAAGGATACAGTACAGCCATCCTCAGTGAGCAGATATTAGACAAACCCATATGAGTTTGCTGTAACCTGTAGCCCACATCAATGCTGCACAGCTATGAGTTCAACGAGCTACTTCTTTAAACAGTAAATTGTCTGAGTGCCAATCAGATTCCCCATGTCTTCTTTTCTGCTAAAACACATTGGGGTTGCTTTATGTTCCTTCTGTCTCTGTAGAGCAAATAAACCCAGCATGGCCACCAGAGTTGTACCTTTCATGTGAAGGCACATACTGTTTGTCTTTTAGTTATGTTAACCCTTTATTTTCAGATCCTAACACTCAACCTTGCCATTAGGTAGGACCATTATAGGTTCTGCCAAATGTGGATATCCATAAGTACTATTTTCAATTATTTTTCTTCCTGAGTTCCTCATGCTGACTTGCATGCCAACCCATACTCCCCTGTGGCCACCTACCTTGTCCAAGGGATCTGCCATGCTTTAAGTGTCTTAGCATTATTATCATAATTCTTTACAGTCCAGATTTGCTAATTGACGGTTACTGTAACTTCTGGCAGCAATGCTCAATGCTCAAATAATAATAAATATATCTGGCCTTTTTTTATCATCATAGGAAAACTTTTCTTTAGCTATATATTTCTTAAGATGACCATAATTTACCACCAAAGAACAGTCAAAAATAATTTTTATGATCCTGACAATATTATTTGTTGTTTGTACCGCTATTACTGATTTTATTTTATTTTTGTAATCCCACCCAAAATATACTGATCTTGTCCTTTGACCGTGGTATTTGACAATTACATTGACCTTTGACCTTGACAGTAACACTAACCTTGGCACTTACCTAGATCAAACCTTGATCTAGCTATTTCTCTTTATTTTTTATATTTTTGTAATTTTTACATCTTTCTCTCCATTCAGAAGAGAAAGGAAACACATAGGCAGGCTATACATTGACTGATCACTGTGATGGGCAATCAGATGCTATCACAGTGATCATGTGAGTGGCTACTGGGAGTCCCGGGTCTCAAACATTAGTATGAGATTGTGTGGTGTGCTCCCAGCACAAAGACATGTATGTGTATATGAAGATCTACGGATAAAGACCCACTTCCGTTAGGTCGCATATCTGCATACTGTTGGCAGGAAGAGGTTAAAAAATAAGTATGGAACAGTTAAAATCCGCATCTGATCTTTTAGCGTCTGTCTCCCTCCCCAAAGTAAGCAAAAAATTCCCTTTTAGGCCGTAATCTGTAGAACACATATCCACATTGGAAGATTCCCCTCTGTCTGTTTTTGGGGACAGCTGTACAATTCTGGATTTACTATTTTTTCTTGGTAAAAGTGGTCACCAGGACAGAAGAAGAGAGTGAATCTCCACATCGGGGGTGGGGGGGGCACAGATAGTATTAAAACTTCACAAGAGTTTTAACCCTTCCACACGATATATGAAAAAAAAAATATAGCTTTAGATGCACTTTAAGGAAGACACAAAACTTGAAACAAATTTAAGAAATAACTCGGCTGGAATCTTTAATGGTATTTTAGTGTCTCAGAGACAGTTTTTGACTGAAGATGTTATAGGAACAAGGTGAGTAGTATGGTTACTAAATACCTGCTTCTTTTATGGTTTATCAACTCAATAGCACTGAAGAATCCATCTTTAGATTTGCTTTCTGGAAAACAGACCTACCACAACACCATTTATTTTAATTTTCCATTTTAGTTGTAGTAGTCCATGGGAGCATTAGGAATGCACCAGCAGAGACAGGTTTGTTGTTTCTTTCTCACAAAGTAGCAGTGCGTTATAACTAGCAAGAAGGTTGTTAACTTTAACTTGATGACATATCTGACACTGTGACTTTGATTCTGGGTACCACTAAACTTTCCTACACCCTATCCCTTATATCCTATGTAGGATTCTTCTGTTCTGGTTATAGTGATATTTTATTATATATACAGTGCTCAGCACAAATGAGTGCACCCCTTTTGAAAAGTAAGATTTTAATCAATACCTCAATAAACACAAGAAAAATTTCCAAAGTTTTAACAAAAATGAGTTTTATAGAACATTTTTTTAGCTCATTACATGAAAGTAAGCTTAATAATATAGCTTAAATTACAAAATCTTCAGTTTTACGCAAATTAGTTGATGCAAAAATGAATACACCCCACAACAAAAACTACTACATCTAGTATTTTTTATGACCTTCATGATTTGTAAGGATTTGTAAGGACAGCACCAAGTCTTCTAGGCATGCAATGAACAAGTTGGCAACATATTGCAATATCTATCTTTTTCCATTCTTCAAGAAGGACCTCTTAGAGCCTGGATGCTAGATGGAGAGTGATGCTCAACTTTCCCATAAGTGTTCAATTTGGGTTCAGATCGGGAGACATACTTGGGTACTGAATCACTTTCACCCTGTTCTCCTTCAGAAATTCAACAGTGGCCTCAGATGCATGTTATGGATCACTGTCATGTAGGAATAGTACACGACGGCCAAGGACACGGAGTGATGGTAGCATCTTCTCTTTCAATATAGAGCAGTACATCTGCAAATTCATGATACCATCAATGTAATGCAGCTCCCTGACACCAGCAGCACTCATGCAGCCCCACAGAAGGACACTGCCACCACCATGTGTTACTGGTTGGCACCATGCATTTTTCTTTGTACTCCTCATGTTTGCTATGCCATGCAGTTTTGAAGCCATCAGTTTCAAAAACATTTATCTTGGTCTCATCACTCCAGAGTGTAGAGCCTAAGTAGTCTTCTTCTTTTTCAGTATGGGCCTTGGCAAATGCTAGGCATGGACTTTATGAGAGGCTTCCTTCGTGAACAACACCCATGCATGCCATTCCTCTGCAGTGTATGCCATATTGTGGCATGGGAAACAATCACTCCAGTTTGACTTTTTACTTCTTTAGCTAACTGCAGTGGACTTGCATGGCAATTTTCTTCAACTCTTCTCCGCAGAAGATGCACCTGTCAAGGTGTTAGCTTCCATTGATGTCTCTGTGAGATGGTTGCAGTTAATTTGTTAACTTTTTAAGTTAAGTTGTTAATTTTTTGTATAACTTTTGCTACAGTATTCTGACTGATAAGTAAAACGTTGCTGATCTTCTTGTAGCCTTCACCTTTCTTGTGTAAAGAAATTATTTTCTTTCCCAGGGCTTGTGACATTTCTCTTCAATGAGGAGCCATTGCTGACAACATGAAATGGGAAGGGGTTTTGTTTGGTAAGTAACACCGTTTTATAATCAACTGTCTGCTGGACACCTGTTTAATGAATAATTAGACTCATCTGTAGTTGAAGTCTTGTTAATTAGGATTTTGTTGTAAAAAATTTAGCTTTGCTCCTAAGACTTTCATTGGGGTGTATTCATTTTTGCAACACGGTCTTGCATAAATTTGTTAGGAAAAATACTTTTTTTTGTGTATGCAAATTAACAAATCTTGTTTGCAATCAATGGCCTGCATTTGTGGGAGTATTTTGTAGTATAGTGTCCCATAGAAAATGTTGATTCTGAAAGAAAAGTAAAGGATTTCTGACAGATCTGTTGGGGTGTATTTATGCTGAGCACTGTATATTGTATATATCTTAACACTAAATCATTACATTTTTATTTTGAGTCTGACTCTTGGGGTGCCTTTTTGGAAGTATGAATGCTAGCACTACAATATTTTCTGACTGCTTACTTTCATTCATATTCAAAAGCGCATGAAGCAAAGCCAGTGTTGTACATCCTTTCAACCAGACACACATGGACACCCTTCACCTCATTTACCTTGGCTCCTTGTAGCACATTCATAGCATGGCTCTAGGTGCCTCCCATTGAGCCCCCAGCTCTAAATCACTCTGTAATGAATTTCTGTGGCACAGGGTAGTCCTCCAAGACTTGACTGCCACATTTCTTGTATAATTCTTGTTAAATGCTAACAAAATCTGTAACAAGCCCTTAGAGGAAACAAGTAATAGTCCTTCATTGGTCCAGGAGTGTAAAAGTAACCCTAAATGGGATTGAGATGTGGACTGTACCATTTCCCCAGTGCATCTCTTTTGGAAAAGTGAGGAGGTTTCTCACACCTATCTACTGCTAACATGAGCCGTAAAAATAGAGATTTTGTGACTTTTTAGTATAACTGCATGTCTACATGATGATATATAACTCAAAGGTTCTATGGGATGTGCTGAGTGTTGCACCAATACAAATTAACTAGAAGATAAACCTTCATCAGTGCAAAAAAATATTATATACAATCCATGCATTTCTGCTTGTGGCTTAGTGGAATGGTTTTTGCAGTAGTTTCTCCTAGTAGAGACTCAAACTGGTTGTAAAGGCTGAAGGTTTTTTACATTCATGCATCCTATGCATGAATGTATAAAAACCTTCTGTGTGCTGTATCCCTCCCAGCCCCCCCAATACTCACCTAAGCCCCCTCTTGATCCAGAGATGTTTACTGGAGTCTCGGCTATCTCAGGACTCCCTCTTCTCATTGCCACAGCAGGGGGCACCTGACAAAAGAGAGGAGCCTGGGGAACCTGCAGGGGACCCAAAAAGAGGAGGATCTCGGCTGCTCTATGCAAAACCACTGCACACAGCAGGTAAGTTTAGGCATGTTTGTTTGTTTGTTTTTTTAATTATACCTTTAGAATCACTTCAAGCATCATGACAATTTGGAACAATGTGTAAAGAAGGAACAATTTAATTGGCTAATTTTTTTGATGGACCTTCATTCCTAAAAAAAAAAATATAGCAAACCTAAAAATGACAGATTGGGGGCTTAGACATTGTACTGTAGAATATGCATACACTTTCATAGTAACATAAATAGAGAAAAACAAAGATTCATTCTGCAAATATCATGTCCTGTTCATATACCAGTCCATATACCTGTCACATGATAAACAGTATCAACATAACTTGTAATGAAGCTGAATAGGTCAGTTTCAGTCTCCATAAACAAGTCTCCAATTTGGGTGTAGGCAGGTGCAGTCTGTTTCCTCCACTGTAGGTAGAGCTCAACTTGAGCAGTACCACAGCCCAGAGAGGAGGTCAGGGGAAACATGCTTTCTCTGTGGATTCTGGGTACCTGAAGACAGCTTTTCGCTTGGCTACGCTGCATGCATATGACCCCTGGTGGCAATCTGGGGTCACTAGAGTCTTTATAAGTCACTGCCTCCAGGTTTTGTCACGCATTTGCAAAGTGGCGAGAGTAGGGCAAGAGCACCCATCTGTCAGGGAAAGTTATAGCAGCAGGGAATGGTTTCAGATGAGTAGAGACAGATCAGGGACTCAACCCTTCATGGAAGCCTCCCCTTTGGAACAGGATTCCATATTCCGCCCACTGAAGACAGATGCTGTTGGTGCATCTTTGCTGTATCTCTGCATTGAACTGAACTGTGAGTGTTACCATAAGCGGTGCTCTCCTGCTGGGGTTGTTTGTAGTTGGCATTCTGTGCAATACAAGCTGTGAATTTACCTGCAACCAGACTCACATGGGAATCAGAGCATGGCAGCTTCTTTCTGAGGTTTCATAGACAAGTCCTATGACAGTTTGTTTTTATTATCATTGGTGTGGCTATATAAAGTATGTGTTATGTGGTTTTATATAAACATTTCATTTTCATTGTGCTAGTCACAAAAGGTTTATCTGGTCATTTGTTGTCACTTGCATTATCTACTGTATATAATGCTATATTTAGTTATGTGAAAGGGGTAGTTGCTAATTACTTGGCTTTGCAATGTCTTTATAAGAAACAATTTACCTAAAGTGCACATCATTTATGTCTGTACATTGAACCTCTATTCACTTCAAAGGCTATACAAGTTAAATAGATTCTTACTTTGTTGACTTTGTTATTAGGTGTGAGCAGAGAAGTGATCTAACAATCCTCCAGTGAATCTCAACTTGTTATGAGATTTATACTGCAGGATGTTGTTCTGACGTTAACTGAATGTCTATACAGTTGCGACTTCCAATTTAGATTATTGCAGGCTTAACAGTATAAAGTGCACATTACAAGGACATTTTTCCAGTGTTCATTTGGGATTCCCATGTGCATTTTTTGATGATTCCGTGGATTACGATCTACAATCCACTCACCCTACTTATAAACCCTATCAAGTAATCTTTTTTTTTTTTTGGGAAGGGGGGAACCTACCAAAAGACACTGGGGTTGATTAACTAAAGGAGTAGAGACTGTTCAGATAACTGAATGTTCAACTAGTTTAGTGAATCATGTGAATTTGTGTTCATGTGCATGCAAAAATCCATTTTTTCCCCATTGCATATGATTGTGTATTCATAGTGAACATTCACTTTGCTAATTGATTAGCTTCTTAACCTAATTATGTGCACATTAAAACAGAGCTGTGATTTTCACTTACCTAAATGACAAAACAATGTTATTTCCTCAACTTTGAAGGGATGTCATCACAGGAAAATTCTTGGCTGACAGGCAACTGTTCACCACTCATCACAGCAATGATAAGAGTTGCACTGTTATTTACTGTCCTTTACAAGAATATGTGTACAGTAGTGTCAGGGTTAAAGCACTATTTTATGTATAGGGCCAATATGGGAAACTCCTCCAATAAGCCTGAATATTATTAATTCACAAAGTCCAGTTCTCTACTTTCATTGTAAGGAAGGACACCCTTCAGCTACCATTTTTTTGAAAAATGAATACTGTCTCTTTAATGGACAAAACTCCCAGTATAATGTAATACCAATGTGAATGCCAATAAGTAATAATAACATATAGCTCTGATTGTGTAGAATGACATTTGGCTTAGCAGTTTTAACATATTGCACAAAATGTGGATTTTCCCTATTGCTGAAAATAAGACATAAGAGACATTGGCAATAATCTGTACCACAAAAATACAAAAATAAAAACCATTATTATGATTTTGTTTCAGAAATATTGTTTTGTATTTTGTTTCTTGATTTCTTTAACCATTTTAATCATGTATGTATAGGCATACAGCATGAGGGGAAGTGGAAAAGGATTGTGGTTACAATGGTGGCAAGATGCAAATTCATTCTGGCAAAGTAAGATGCACACAACACAAGCATGCTCAAATCTGTGCCATACAAATATTACTGATGGCAAAGGGATGGAATGAGATCTGCATCATACATGATTATTGTTTTTTTTTTCATTTCAAATGCAGGTACTTGTCTGTTTGCAGTTTTAGAGCCATCTCCCAAAGAAAGGCGCTGGTCTCACTGCTACACTGGAAGTACTTTGTTAAAAGAGAACACATTATAAAGCAGTAGCCATTCCTTTAACGTCAATGAAAAAAGTAAACATTTCCGGGTTAACAGATCCAAAGTAAAAAGACAGAACAGGAAAAAAAGACATACAATTTCAGTTTAAGCATTAAAGATACAGAAGGAATTGTTGATCTGACATAAAAGGCATTAGGCATAACATATAGTATGACAAATCACAACTGGTAAATAAGACTATGAACACTATTGGCTTCTGTTGAAATACTATTTTTACAATATAGCTTAGTTCACTGTTAGGAATGTTTCAACACAGAAAAAAACAATATCTGAGGCGGGATGTTAGTAGCTAAAGAGCAAACAAGTCAGTATATGCACTGACGATCAGATTTAAGCACATTAAATTATATTGAATGCATTCTAGTTAAGGGACAGTATCCCAGTGCTCAGTTCCAGTTTCCCTCATCCAAAATTAACATTTGGTACATGTTCCTGGGAATGGCTGCTTCCATTAGAGCCCATTGGAACCTTTTTTAAAGTGAAATTAAATTAAAAAAGTGCTTCCAAATTGCGGGAATGTTCATTTAAGCTAGGTAAGTAGGATAAATTAACTGATATGATGCAATCTTTCTTTTCTTGCCTTATGTCTAGGTTAAGGTTATCTGCATTCTAATTAGCAAGGTAACTGAATATTGCATTATGATGCTTTACCAAGTTATGCATCAAATCTAAGAGAATTAGACATATAAAATATGCAAAAGAAATTAAAGGCCCAATAAACTAAAAAAAATATTTTGTGTAAAAAAGGGAACAAAACCAAACATATAGGCAAAGGTTAACATATACTGTATGTGCAAATGATTCTCACCAAAGAAAAACATCTGTTGATATTAGTAGTCAATCTGTTGCATAAACCAATTTGTAACTGTGGCTTACTGCCAATTTAAGAACTGTATTCTGTATTACTTAGGTTTGTGATGTGAGCTGTAATGCCTTCAGGTTGCTGCATAGGTCATTTGGTATTTTGCAATGAATTATTATTTGTTTCACTTTTAGACAGTTAATTTTACTTATTTAGAATGGATGTATGCTGCCCTGTCTTTGGCAACCTCACTGTGTTATAAGGCATGCATGCAAGACACAGGTTGAGAAATGCATATGCTTATGCAGCAGCATAGCTGGGTTACAAGTTAGAAATACAAGTTATGCTTTCAATATATACTTCAGACCAAGCCCAACTTCAAAGTATGTTAAAATGATCTTTGGAGAAATATCCATCCAGCAGTGACAGAGAATTTCTTTGGAATCTTTTTTTTAAATCTGATAGCAGTGTAATAAATCAGAAAAAGGTCTACCCCCCCGCAAGTCTGGGATGTAAACCTTATTATATGTACTCTATAATTTACAAATAGGTTTTTATATAGCTATATCAAATGTATATTTTGAAACTTTCTACAGAGATAAAAATAAATAAATAATAAACAGCACATTACATCTCTGTTATAAAGAATAACTTTGACTGATATAAGTAGATTGGTTGCCCTAGGAGCTTTACAAAATATAAAATGATCTATGTATACAGTGTGACATACATAGCCAATTCTATTTGTAACTACACCCACAATTTAAAGATGTGCTCATGAAAAAGATGATCCTTTTCTTATATATTTATATATAGTATAAAAATACATTATTATTTTTCTCTCAAAAATTGAAATCTGCACTAACTATAAGTGCAAGAGGAAACGTATGTTTAAAAGCAACATGTAATCTATATATCCTAAAACACATCACTTGTAGGTGATAGAACCTGATTTATGTTTTCATACAAAAATATTTTCTAAATTTCATCTAACTAAACACAATTACATAAACTGTAACTGCTAACCATATCCTACTCAATGCAATGATATTTGTTAATATGCAACCCCCCACAGCAGCGGATTCTAAGAACAAGGCCACGGAGGGAAGTGTATTTTTTTTTCCTTACTTTTTTTTGTTATTTAGCTCTTTAAACTTCACCCAGTACTGAATGTTTGTTATTTATATGTAGTTATTCTTTTTGTAGTAGACTCATCTTTGTTGTTTCAAGTTGTGAGGAATTTAAGAAGCAGCTTTACTTCCATTAAAAGTTAATTTTGTTGGTTAATCTAAACTATTATATAAAATATATTTGATATAATAAACACGTCTAGACAAAATAGTGTTTACATTCATGAATACAGTATAGTTCTTTGCTTTAGAGGTTTAAAAATATCAGAGCCCATTTAAAACTTTAGTTACTGTATCTACTTCATCTTTTTCTAAGCAGTTTTACCAATTTGATTGACAACTGATTGACATCTATTGAACAGTGCTCAGCAGTCACATGAAAGGCAGATTGCAGAAAAAAAGGGCTAGTACACACAAGTCATTTTTGATCTAGTGCTATAGTGATTGTAATCCTTTGAAAGTAACTGTCTTTTTTGCTATGTGACTTTGCAAGTTGTATTCATCTGGTACCATGATTGATTTCTTACATTGTCAAAATTCCATTGTTACTTAGCAAAAATGTCATACCAATAATCTCATCAAAACTTAAACATACCAGTTGATTATCTGCATTTTCACAAGATTGTTGGGTGATTTTGCTTTTTTGCGCTTTATGTGTACAATTACAACTTTAACATGCAGCCAACTAAAACTGATCACTTTTTCTTGATTATATGGATTGAAACACTCCTTAGCT
The DNA here is from genome assembly GCF_062004578.1 of Staurois parvus. NCBI lineage: Eukaryota > Metazoa > Chordata > Amphibia > Anura > Ranidae > Staurois > Staurois parvus. The sequence continues at coordinate 15,873,903 of NW_028318430.1, read as the reverse complement.
ACTAATAATTTCATGGGCAAATGAGATCTCCTTTGCTGGCCCCTATGGAGAATTCAGCTGGGGGAATAAAAAGACAGCCATGTGATGACCAGAAGCATAGAGCATGAACCACAGCGTACTCAAATCACCAAACAAACTTGGATAGTCATAAACATCAGCAGTCAGTATGCAGTTTTACATCCAGGTAATCATAAATCTCTTTTGTAGTTTAGCGTGTATATGGGAGGAATTATTATTATTATTTTTTTTTTAGTACTATTAAAATAATTAAATTAAAAGTCAATAAATAAACACTAAATATAAGATACTTTTTGCAATGTCATGACAAAATGTTTCACATTTTTTAGCAGAAGCAAAAAGTGTATTAAAAATTCCAGTAAAGTCTTATTTACCAGTAATACCATAGAAATATACAGCAGTTCCATAGTATTCAAAAGTATATTTGTCTTTTGACAATCCAAAATACCATTTATTGATATGAATTTATAAGAACCTTGCTACTGTCATGGTGCAATATGTAAAAAGGTAAATGAACATGAAACTGATATGACACATAATATACACAGCACAACACAGAAAGAAAAGACGTTGAATGGCCTTTGCCCAGCAGAGGTAGATAAAGGTTATAACAAACTGTTTACTGACCATACATAAAGGTACTTAAACAGTAGATCAGTTGAACAAGAGCTCAGCCAGTAAGTGCTTTTTATACATTGCTCCCCCTTTGCTCTTTTCTAAAGAACTAGTGTACCACCCAGTTATTGCTCCACTATATTTAAATATTCTACCTATCTAAAATCTACATTCTACCATTATTTAAGGCTTTTTATAATTATTCATTCTATTAGTCTTATTTTTGCAATGTGTAAATAAAATTACAATGTATTCTAACACCAAGAAAAAGCACCATGTATTCCCAAACATAAAGCTGTTCTTGAAAATAAAACACTGGACAACGTTATATATAAATATACATTTTTTTTACTGGTGCATTTTCTTAATATTGCGCTATTATGTGCAAATGCTTTGATTTTATGTTTATTAGCGCATTTTTATGAAAAATCAGGAGAGGAATTAAAATGATAAATGCATAGTATTGGTCCTTTCTACATAATCTCAGGTAATAGATGAGGCAGAGACTAAAAGAAAAGACTAAGTCTTAAGAAGGGGATGCCTTTTAGCAAAGAAGCGGTGTTTGCTTTAAAGTATTTTCCTTCGTATCCCTGCTACACAGCAAACATTTTTGAAGTGCACTTCCCAAGTGTAGAAAGAGAATAGGAAGGAAACTGAGTTTATTTATTTTAACAGCCCTTATATATCTTCCTTCCTTTACTATTACTGGAAACAATAAACAACCTAAAACAACATACCTAACATGGTAGCAATACTAATAAATATGTAAATTTAATGGTTTACTAGTCAGGAACATAAAAATCCTACACAATGTTCTTTCTGAAAGAATGCACTGAGCCTTTCAAGTTACAATGAAAATCAACATTCACAGAAACATATAGATGGGTCAGTCACCAGTGTTTAACAAAATATCAGATCACTAGTGTTGCCAGAGAATGGCAAGATAATCGCAAAAAAGCTTTAATAAAGAGTTAATTTGATTCATTTTGTTTTTCATACTCTATGTATTACTTTATAAAAGGCTTGCTACACTGTATCAAGGGGTCATTCGGGTTTTTGGGTAATTACTAGGCCAGATTTGGCAGTTTGTAACTTTAATTTCAATTTTATAGATATATAGTGGGTATAAATAGTTGTTTAGAACAACCTTTTCAGGATTTTTAAATCCTGAAACTGGCTCCCTGCAAAGCAAACAATTTACTCTTACCTGCCCCCCTGCTTCCACCGCCAAACTCAACTGCATTCAAAAGTGAAGCTTGCTAAAGCTCTTCAAATTTCCAGATGTGTCAAATGGCTCATTCCTCTCTACACTCTGTGGTTTATTCTGCCATTCCTTACGTCAATATTGAATCCTGTACTGACATAGGGATCTAAAGATAGAACCCTGAATTTGGAATTTTGAGATGGGTCATACGTAGAAAATCTTTTGATAAGCTTCCCTATTCATTGCAACAGAATTTGGCAGTGCAGGCAGCCAAACAAGTATCAACACTTTGCTTTACAGAGAGCTGGTAGTTTCAGGTCTTAAAAAATCCTGACATTGTCACTTTAACAGAAACCTGGACTAAGCAAAATATATTAACTTCCAATGATGACCTCCTTTTGAAAATTCAAGTAGCTTGGTAGGCAGCCAGGGATGTCAAAGCAAAGTCAAAACTTCTGATCTTCATATTTGTCTGGGTCATTATTTCTTGGTATTGAGTCCATTGGTTCAGCAAGAAAACCAAGCTACCAGCATTGTCAGAATAAATCATCAGCAGTGGAAGTTTCCATATTTATTTCAGTACAGGTTCCCTTTAAGGGGGGAGGGCAGTAAAATCTACAAACAAGTCACTCAGTCAACCGAATCAGAAATAACAGCTAATTAGCATTTTTAAGCTGTTTTTGCTGAACACATTAAGTTTAATCCTCATTGTTCTAACAATTTAATTGTAATTTAAATAAGCCTCAGGGTTTTCCTGGGCAAGACTTCCCATCTTGATATGTTTTCATCATATCTACAGTAAACTAATATATATTGACATTTGATTAAAAAAAAACTGCAACTACAGCAGAAATAAAAATTTAATTCACAATGAATGCCAAAATTTACCTCCAATGTGAAGGCCTTCAACTAAATTACTCACTGAGCTTAACTGGTTCAACGTACTGAATCAAAAGGCTGCTCCTGTTCAACTGACCAGCAAAGAGACTGGACATTTTATTTTTCTTAGATGGGACCTGGAACAACACAGTTTGTTATAGGTTCACGTAAAAATGGGATAATTGCCCAACTCTTTAAGGAGAGCATTAGTCTCACTGTTTTCACCATCATCCAGCCCTAAGACACGTAGTTTCCTCATTCAGTTGTCTGATCCTACAATGACAAAAAGACACCCTACTGTAAGTGCGCCCATTGCTTACAAATAAACAGTTGAAACTATGCTGTTTCCTACATTTTTTTTTACGGTTTTCTCTTTTTTTTTGCTTTAAAGAGATGGGTATAACAATGTTACAGATGGGCAGAATGGATATTGGTGCTGTTATTGTTTGCTATGCTTGCATTCATAGCACTGCCATTGGAGTAGAAACTGACAGGACATAAATGATGAGTACAATGACTAGAAATATATAGACAGTGAAAAGACTCAGTATAGCTTTGAGAAACCATCCCAAAAAATAAAATCCTGTATTAACAAGTGCAAAATCAAACAGAAAAGAAAAAATCCATACATTAAAACACAGTGTATAAAATGGTGTGAGAAATTTAAGTCACCATACAGCCTTTTAGTCAATAAAAAGCTGTCCCATGTTGTCCTTGAAGTTTGGAGTCTGGCCCATCTTGACATTTTTATTCGGACTAACTTGTAAAAATTGGTTGTAAGGTACAAGCACCTCGTTTCTGTTACATGTGACTGTAGCGTTTTGCTGGAGTGGGCCAGTGGCATGTCTATCCAATTGAATACTTCCATAATCCTATTCCTCATTTGTTGAACGGTCTTCCAAAATTCTTATGTTTTCAAAACCCAGTCCTGTTGAGTTTTGTGCTGCTGAGACTGCTAGTACGGTATGTAATAGTATCAGTACAAGAACACACAGTTTAAGTCTGCTATTACACAGTCTGGATGCTGATGAAGCTGTGAGTGACGTCCTGTGACACAACGTTGAATCATGTGATTTTTTAGTCCCTTTGGATTGGTTATCTGTTGATAATTCCCATCTGACATCACAGCATTCTGGTTCTGCATTGGTTGGATAGGTTTCATACAGCCCTGTAGAGCAAGATAACAATAATCAGTGCTTATTATTTACAAAAACAATTTCATGTCTAAGTCGAAAAAAAAATATTTTCCCTGCTGGAACTGGATATGGATAAACAATGCAGCTTGTGGCTATTTTGACATGGCAGCAACAAAGCACTTCAATGAGCACTTCAATGTTTATTGAGCTTTTGTGCTCAATATTGTGTTCTGTACACCAAGCAACTGGAAGAGCTCTACAGGCAGTCACAATCATAGCTGAACTCCAAGCAAACCACTAAATAAACATATAATACATATATGGGAACTATCTTACCTGCCAAAGGATTTGTATTTGTATACATTTAGGCTAAGTTTGGAAATGCAGCAGCTCTTAATGTGCCTCTGAAAAGTCATCCACCAAGAGCATTTTACAGGCATTGAGTAGATGATATGTCAGTGTTGTAATCCTGTATGGCCAGCCATTGGCTCCTGTTGCCATCAACCACAGACAGTGAGAAAGGAGCAGGAGCAGGGCTGAGCCATGCTCTGTGTGTTTCATAGACACACAGAGGTGGCTCTGGAGCAAGCACGTATGAGTGCCCCCAGAGCAAGAAGCTTGCTCTAGGGGCACTCAGCAGTGCGGAGGGGCCAGGAGCACTAGCAGGAGACTCAAGAAGAGGAGGATTGGGGCTGCTCTGTGCAAAAAGGTTGACATGTTATTTTTTAAAAAAGAACATCTGAGCCTTTACAAATCTTTTAAGGTTTAGCTAACTCAGTGTCATTGCATATGTCTATACTGCCAGGTTGCTGTGCCCTATGTGGACATTTATCTTCAATTCCTGTCTTAAAGTGGAAGAAAAGTCTAAGCTGGCCATAGATTGATTGTTTTTTTTTTTAATCTACCAGTGGGTGAGGTGGATGGGCGAATCCTTCCCACTGTGCTATTATATTCCAACAGAGGGGACTCCTCTGCTGTCAGAATACACTGAACAGTTGTCTGCTTGAGCTGATCAAGTGAAAGTTTTCCAAAATTCTCATTTGAGAGAAGCAGATCATTAGATCTACAAGTGGGAACGGCCATAGATGGACTGAAATTTGTCTGGTCTTTGCTGAATTAGTTGATTCCCAATCCATCTATGGAAAGCTTAACTCTAACTATTTATAAAAACATTCCCTCCCCCCTCCTCCTACCTATCCTGCATACCCTGCACAAAAATATCTGTTCACTTACCTCTTTATAATCCACTGTGTTCCGGTCACATGACCCTACAGCTCTAATTACCCTGCGTAAGGGGGATTTCTGTGTAAGGAGGGTTGATTTCCTCTTTATTCCTGTTCTGATGACAACCTAAAATGTGGGGTTTCTTTCACTTTCATTTTCCATAAGGGTCACCAGGACATATGGGACACTGACAGCAATAAAAACCTGACAGATGTTGTAACCCCTCTTTGCTCTGTCTAAAACAAAAACAAAAAAAGTGTTGCCTTTGGCTATATTTTGATAAGAATATCAACCCTTCCTTATTTTATCCAACAAGAAAAATAAATTATTTTAGATACTGGCTTTAGATAAAAGGCTTTAGATAGTATTTAGTAGTATCTTTACGGGTAATGAACATTAAATCTAGCCATAGATGGATGCAGGAAAGAAAATAGCTTGATTCCCCCATCAACACTGACTGACTACCTCTGTGGAAGCCACTGTGTTTTTGCGATGGGGGGGGGGGCAGTGGGAGCCCTCCCTGCTGAGAGAACAAATCAATTACTACTGACACCTATAATAGCAGCTAGCAATAGTTGCATGTAAAATCCGGCAGGCTAGTTGTACCCAAGTTGATCAGTCAGCTTGGGGTACATTCAGCCAGCCCATACATGGTTTGAATCTCAGCCAGTCCCTACTGAACTGGCCGAGATGCAAGCCATCTATTGCCGGAATTACAATTTTCTGCAGTTGAAGCAAAAAAAACAGAATAAATCCTGTGTTAAAACAAAAGCACACATCTTCTTGAAAGAGTTATCAAGAAAAGGTAGCTACTGCAACCTCCAAGATCTAAAACTATTTGCTAAATAACATGTTACAGATCCATGATTCCAAATGTAGTCTAGATTTTCTGTTTTTGTTTTTGATTATGTGCAAAATGCATTTCATCTAGTGTGGCATATCATCCCTTGGCCACAAGGTGGTGCTACATACATATGTAGTTTGATTTTGGAATAAAAGACTGAAACATTTAAAATGGGGAAAAGAGATGTGTGTTAGGCCAGTCAATTCAAATAAATCTATATTGATAATGCATTTGATAACAGCTATATTTTATGTTATTGTTATTTTTTTTTCATTTGAAAATAAAAATTTTTTTTTCTTTTTCATGGTTTGTTCTGCAGAAAAATGAGAAAGAGAAAAAGAACAGAACAAAACATAGTTTGTGGAATTAGTAAAGAATTTGAATTCCATCAGGTCCTAACCCTGAAATTGGAGATTTATGTACCACTCATAAACAGGTAAATGAATCTGTCAGGCGGGAACTCATACAGGTGCATGACTAAGCAGTACTGTAGTGGGGTAGCCTGATGGGGTGCAGCCTGATGGGGAAGCTGAGAGACCAGTTGCCCATGGGGTCAACCTTGCTTTTGATTGATAGCACATGGCAGTTTGTGGATTCCATGCCCACTGCCGTGTGCTGTCAATTAAAAGCAAGGGAAACCTGATGAGTAACTAGTCTCTCTGTCTCCCCATCAGGCTCTGCCTTCCCAACAGGCACTGTGACTGTGTAGACTTAGGTCCACCTCCCCTGTGACTTGTCATTTCCCAAATATGAGCATTTCCATATTTGGGTAATGACATCACCAATATCCCAAGTCCCTTTGTTTACCTTTAGCTGTCAACAAAGGGATCTTCTGGCCAACAGCTGAAAGGGCTAGGGATAAAGCCTGTGCTGGAAGCTGTCACATTTTTGACAGGATGGGTAGAAGAGGGGGTGAAGTATGTCAGGTACCAATCTGAAAGTGAATTAGAAATGGTGGGATAACAGGGCAATGATAATTATATGGGGGACTTCAACTATCCTGATACTGATTAGGTAGATGGGACTGCATACTAAACTGGGGCTTGTCATTTTTTGGGCATATTGTAGGTCAACTTCATGTGTCAAATGTTTGAAGCCAGAGACGAGAAATAATGCTCCTTTGCATTGATTATTTCAAACATCATAGGGCAGATGGTACCAACTGAGTGAAGAAAAGCAAATATGGTACCAGTAATCAAAAAAGGACCAAGATGTATACTGGGAAACTACAGATCAGTCAGCCTAACATCAATAGCATGTAAAGTATTGGGGAAAATTGCAAGGGGCCATAACCAAGAATTTTCCTGTGAAAATTGTATCATTAATAGCAACTAATATTTATTCATGAAAGACCGTTCTTGTCAGAACAACATTTTAACATTCTATGAGGAGGGAAATTCCACAATCTGTATTTAACATACAAGAACTTTACTCTTTGTTTCTATACCTCAGTGTAACAGCACCATCGACCACGGATCCTGTCCACTGCAAACTGAGAGATGTTTGCTGCCAAGGTATTTTGCGTAAACAAGTCTCGAAAAATTCAGTGGGATGTGTACCTTCTGCATGCTCTGAAATACCAATAAATCTGAAATTCTTTGCATCTGAGTCTATTTTCCAGATCTTCCCATTTTGATATCATGTGTATTTGTTTGATCTGAGCAGAGCCACATCTTGTTTTAAGGGTATAGCATTGCCCTCTAAATCTCCAACCCAGGGGCGGACTGACCATTCGAGCACTCGGGCACTGCCCAAGAGCCCGGGGTCAGTAGGGGGCCCCATGAAATGCCCCTGGTACCTTTTTTATAGGCTTTTTTGAGTGTGGGCAAGGACACAGGGGCCCCATGATCCCCTATTGCCCGGGGGCCCCATGAGTTGTCAGTCCGCCCCTGCTCCCACCATACCTTCCAGAGAAGAGGAGTCCCACCTTTTTAATTGAGAGCAGGACTTCTGCCAAAGTTGGCTCAGCATGGGCAGCATTAATGGCCCAGGCAGGATAAATGTCAGCATATTTAAGCTACCCAATAGAGGACCCTTACGGCCCCTCGTTTTGTTTCACTCACCCCAATGGTATGTGTGCAGGTTCCTCAGTTATATGTACAGGGCATTCTGGGGGCACAGAGGATTGTGTATTTACATGTTTGCCCATGCCTCCTTCTTTGCAGGTGTACAGGCAAAGTGCTCCAGCAGGATTGCAGTGTCCTTGTTGTTGATGACATCGGAGCTGGTGTCATTTTGGGATACAAGGTCTGCGGCAGAGGAGTTCCAAAGTTTTTCTTTCTCTCAAGTAATATGGAGCAAAGATGTTGGTAGGCAGGAGGAAGAGTTCCTATGTAGATGGGAGCCCACAAAGCAGGATCAATGCAGCGGTGGAAGGCTCAAGATCAGAATCAGCAGCAGGAACTCTGCAGTATGCACCCAACCACATGGATGGTTAGCCACATTCCCCATTATTGTTACTTTTGTAAACATTGAAACTGTAACTAGTGAAAATGCCAACCAAGCAGCAAAATGCACAGCTTAAATATATACATTTTTATCTGACACATGATTTGTAATTATTTGCAGCTAGTTCTATGTTAATGGCTCCAAAGCATAACCAGATCCTAAAATTCTACTACTGCAGCTTAACAGCTGTCATGAACACTAATCAAAGAACTCCCTCAGGATCGAGGTTGGACAATGAAGTAGTACAATTATAAGGCCATTCCTCAGTTCACACTGCTGTCTATTCTTATGAGCTTTTTTACCTGTTGGCACATGTGCATTATGGGAGAGTCTGACTGGTTTCAAGTGATGGCCCTCCCTCTCCTAATCTGAGTGAAGCTGTGCAGGGCACTACATGAGCCAAAGTCAAGACAAGTTTAGGTATATAATCTTGTTGCAGTAAGATATATTTAAAAAATACAGTTTACATTTTTTTAACTGAATTAACTCTATGTTTATACACAGTATCTGCGTAGATTCCAACATTAATGGGACTTATGATGACAACACTATAGCAGTTGTTGTTTTTAGGCTTTGAAGCTGTTATCCAGATCTTGGCATCACAACCTTCCATGCTGCAGTAACATTTTGCTCAGCTTTTAACTTGTGTTTAATGTACTTCCAATATAGCAGACCCTTCATTTATATACCTGAGACAGTCTGTGAACAGAGATTGGCATTAATGAGAACTAGCCATGCATGATATGCCCTTATGTTACAGTGCAGCCATATGGAAATGTCAACACAGCTGCCCATTATACAATACTCCACCAGAAGCTTCACCTGCAGAACATCACAAGTTCAGCAAGGTGTTGGCAAGTTACAGTGCAACATAGAAGCAGGCACAGTAGGGGGTCTATTTATACATTTTTTTTCACACAGGATTCACACAAATTTTACTTAAGCTTCACACTTAACATCCAGATTAGAAATGTGTACATCTTGGTTAAAACACATAAATAGACCCCCTTAAAGTGTCACATTCCTTAAAGCCATTGTTGATGCTGCACTTGAATGATTAAATGCATGGATTGATCTTAGAATCAAAAGGCTGAGAAAGTGGAAGAAGTACCGTATATACTCGAGTATAAGCCGACCCGAATATAAGCCGAGGTACCTAATTTTACCACAAAAAACTGGGAAAAACTATTGACTCGAGTATAAGCCGAGGGTGGGAACACCAGTGGGAAGAATCGTGCCTCATCATTGGTGTCAGTGGGAGGAATAGTGCCCCATCATTGGTGTCAGTGGGAGGAATAGTGCACCATCATTGGTATCAGTGGGAGGAATAGTGCCCCATCATTGGTATCAGTGGGAGGAATAGTGCCCCATCATTAGTATCAGTGGGAGGAATAGTGCCCCATCATTGGTATCAGTGGGAGGAATAGTGCCCCATCATTTGTGTCAGTGGGAGGAATAGCGCCCCATCATTGGTATCAGTGCGAGGAATAGTGCCCCATCATTGGTATCAGTGGGAGGAATAGTGCCCCATCATTGGTGTCGTTGGGAGGAATAGTGTCCCATCATTGGTGTCAGTGGGAGGAATAGCGCCCCATCATTGGTGTCAGTGGGAGGAATAGTGCCCCATCATTGGTATCAGTGGGAGGAATAGTGCCCCATCATTGGTATCAGTGGGAGGAATAGTGTCCCATCATTGGTGTCAGTGGGAGGAATAGCGCCCCATCATTGGTGTCAGTGGGAGGAATAGCGCCCCATCATTGGTGTCAGTGGGAGGAATAGCGCCCCATCATTGGTATCAGTGGCAGGAATAGTGCCCCATCATTAGTATCAGTGGGGGGAATAGCACCCCATTATTGGTGTCAGTGGAATAGTGCCCCATCTTTGGTGTCAGTGGGAGGAATAGTGCCCCATCATTGGTATCAGTGGGAGGAATAGTGCCCCATCATTGGTATCAGTGGGAGGAATAGTGCCCCATCATTGGTGTCAGTGGGAGGAATAGTGTCCCATCATTGGTGTCAGTGGGAGGAATAGCGCCCCATCATTGGTGTCAGTGGGAGGAATAGCGCCCCATCATTGGTGTCAGTGGGAGGAATAGCGCCCCATCATTGGTATCAGTGGCAGGAATAGTGCCCCATCATTAGTATCAGTGGGGGGAATAGCACCCCATTATTGGTGTCAGTGGAATAGTGCCCCATCTTTGGTGTCAGTGGGAGAAATAGTGTCCCATCATTGGTGTCAGTGGGAGGAAAAGTGTCCCAACATTGGTGTCAGTGGGAGGAATAGTATCCCATCATTGGTGTCAGTGGAGGGGGTGGAGGAATAGTGCCCCATCGTTGGTGTCAGTGGGGGGGAGGAAAAGTGCCCCATCGTTGGTGTCAGTGGGGGGGAGGAATAGTATCCCATGATTGGTGTCAGTGGGGGGTGGAATAGTGCTCCATGATTGGTGTCAGTGGGGGGTGGAATAGTGCCCCATCATTGGTGTCAGTGGGGGGGGGGGAATAGTGCCCTATCATTGGTGTCAGTGGGGGGGAGGAAAAGTGCCCCATCGTTGGTGTCAGTGGGAGGAATAATGCCCCATTATTGGTATCAGTGGCACCAATGATGGGGCACTATTCCTCCCACTGACACTTGCTGACCCCTGTTCCAGTATGGTGCTGCTGCAGCCAGCATATGTGGTTGCAGCAGAACCTAAGCACGGCACACTTACCTGCATCTCCTTCACTCGATTTTCGCGGGGCCGCTCAGCTCCGCCTCCTCGCCGGTGATTGGCCGCCTGTGTGCCTTTCCTGAGCTACAGTTCTGGCGGCCAATCACCGGTGAGAAGGCGGAGCCGAGCAGCCGAAGAAAAAAAAGTGGACGGACCGAATGAAGGAGCAGCCGCACTTCCTGGACTGGATCGTCGTGGGACCGGAGCCAGGTAAGAGACAGCAGCCCCCTGCCCACCCCTGTACTTACCGTAGTTTCCCTTCTGTTGGAAGGGGGGGGAGCCATCTGCAGACGTTGACTCGAGTATAAGCCGAGGGGGCCGTTTTTCAGCACAAAAAATGTGCTGAAAAACTCGGCTTATACTCGAGTATATACGGTATCTGAGACTGCTGTACTGCAGGAAAGGTGACAATGAAGTGAATTGCCAAAACTGCCTTTTATTTATAATCATTATATTTAACATAATGTGATGATCAAGAGCTACCTTCTTTTTGTTACTTTTTTTGAGGTTTAGTGGATTACTTCATTAAGGGTTCATAAGAGTGGTTTCATTATTAAAATACAATTCCATAAAGACCAGCGGTCAAAAAAAGACAATATCTTCTTTTACCTATGGAAGGATTAGTGTGTATCTTGATGTGTTAAAAATTCTAGATTACCAAGTTAGGAAAATTAGGAGTTTAAGGAAAAAACTTGCAAGGCACAGCTGGTAGTAATTACTATTTTACTAAAGTAGACTACCTGGATTACAGCACAATCACTATATGCTGTGTATATATATATATATATATATATATATATATATATATACAGAATATATATATATATGGTATATATTCAATCCTTCATTTGTATTCCAAACTGGACCATGGGATTATTTCCAACCCAGCATGAGGCTGTATTTCTGTTAGACTTGACATTTTATAAAGGAATAATGGAATGCAGGAAATGTGATGTATAACTCAACTGAAGGAGGTGTATCAATCAAAAAATAAGAATTGTAGAATTGTAGCACTGGGACTTTATGAGTGTTGGAACAATATCTAAGCTGTTAGTGGAACAAGATATTGTCTAAAATGTTCCTGCTCACGTACTATTACAAACTATAACAGTAAAGTCTGTACTTAACCATTTAACCTCCGAAAGGGTTTACCCCCTCCATGACCAGGGCATGTTTTTGCTATTCAGTACTGTGCTAATTTAACTGGAAATTGCTTGTTCATGCAACATTGTACACAAATGAAATTTGTATAATTCTTTTTCACACAAATTGAGCTTTCTTTTGGTGGTATTTAATCACCACTGGGTTTTTTATTTTTGCTATATAAATTAAAACATACCAAACATTTTGAAAAAAAAATTCTTACTTTCTGTTTTAAAATTTTGCAAATAAATATTATGTATTCATACATTTAGGCCAACATGTAATTTAATACATTTCTTTGGTAAAAAAAAATCAGTGTATACTATTTAGTCTGTGTGAAAGTTATAGAATCTACAAACTTTGGTATAAATATTTGAAAATTGATAAATCCTGATGTACTGATGACCTATGTCATTTCTTGAGGGCCTTAAAATGCCCCCCCCCCCAAATCATCACTTTTTGGAAAATAAGCAGTCCAAGGTATTTAGTAAGAGGCATTGCAAGTTTTTAGAAGTTTACATTTTTTAGCAGTTTTTTGTGAAATGAAGAAATTAAATTAAATTTATTTTTTTCCCCCACAATTATTTCAATGTTTTTTACATACTGTCACCAGAGCAGTACAATTGCACCATATGACTGGCATGGTAGTGATTAGGGATACTGACTGGTGACAGCATGTAAAAAAAAAGTTTAAATTTTTTAAGCTTTTATTTCTTTTTTTTTTTTTTTACATCCTGTCATCAGAGCAGTTCAGTGTCACCATAACAACACTGTACTACTCTAGGGAAGGGGGTGGGGGGGTTGTAATCAGGGATTTTTCAACACTGTTATTGCTTAGAACAGCCATGATCACTGTTATAAGCAGTAGTTAACTGTCATGAATGGAAAGCCATTCATGACAGCTTGCTTTCTGTTGACATGCTGCAGCTAATCACATGGAACAGGGTGTCAGGTACCATGTGATAGCTGTGGGCCAATTACAACTTCACAACACTAAGCAAGCAGTCATGAATGGAAAACATTCATGACTGTTTAGTTTACATTGTAATCATTTGATTGCTATGATTGGTCATAGTGAACACATGATAACCTAGCCATTCACTGGCGTAACCACAGACCCGCTAGTGTGAGTGTGCCAGGCGACATACCAGTATGTCACATGGCCTGGCTGTGACTCCCACTAGCAGTATATGCACTGTTAGCAGGCAGCAAGTGGTTAAAATGAATCTGTGCTATGCAGTGCAAAGCAATAAATTCATTATCAAAGCAGAAATAAACTCTCCTATACTCTTATCTGCCAAGGATGGTGCCATCTTAACCTCTTTTTTCAATCTGTAGTTGCTATGGTGCTGCCCCAGCAGTCCTACATTGTACATTAGGACACCAAGAGTGCCGTCACATCCAAAGAGTGTCAGAGAGTGAAGAAGACTGCCGATTGACAGGGGAGCAATGAATTAGATCAGTATTGTGCTTATTCTAACCAACCTAAACAAAAAGAGTATTTAACCCTTGCAGTTTAGGTAAACTTTTAGAAACACCTGGAGTTCAGATTTAAATGCTAAATAACTGCATTTGTGTACACATGTTTACATATTATCAAAAGCTCTTTTATACGATGTTCACAATATAACCTTTTAGTTCTGGGTATAGGGACAAATAAATGTAGACCACAGTGACAGATCAACCTGATCTAAGAAACAGCAGGCTGTTTTATGTGCCAAGGTCTATGTGCTTCTATTGATAATAAATTGTATTTTTTAAGCTGTATTTGCTATCTGGGTCATGGAATTTGTCCAGCTCTGTTTAAGAGTTTATTCAGCGAAACTACTCTTTCACATCCTGTTTTAGTTTTTCATATACACCAGCCAGAACAGAATTTAGTCAGCAGCATTTATCTGTTTTGTGTCTCAGTCATGTTGGTGGCAAGATGGTCTTTTGTCCATAGCACTCAGCACATGAGGCATTCTTCAATACATACAGATTTTGCTTCCTCATCACTTTTTAATGGATGAATAATTATAATACAATAAAATGGAAGTAATGCAAAAGGCTAAATGCACAGTTGAATAAGTAAGTATGACCTGCTTTACCTGCCAAAAATATGTGATTTTGTTCAGTGACTGTTCTAACCCAGCTATCCCTGTCAGAGAGTGGCGCCAGAATCTGATCTTACAATTTAAGCAAAATGTGGCTTTTGCCACATATATAGAGGATAGAATATAAGAAAGTAAATTGATTATTATATTTTTAATGAATACAAAAATGTAGTAAATGGAAGAAATACTCTCTCTCTCTGCATATATATATATATATATATATATATATATATACTGTATACATTTGAGTATTTCAAGAGCCAAGTCAAAATTGTTTTTACTGTGCAAATGCTATAGTATCTTCAGAAAATGTAATACTCGAATACCCGATCATGAGTTTATTAACAGCTTACAAGGGAGAAACAGTTAATCATCAATTACAGTATAAACACCTGGATGTGTTTAGCACTTGAAAACCCTTACTCAAGGTTATCACATTGATGACTGACTGGTATATGAATACCAGAACTGAAAGTGTCCTTTACAGTCTCTACCTATGCTATAGGGGGATTACTGTATACACTGAACACCAATAGAACTGGGGTTATTACATTAATGACTAAGGTAACTGGCACAATAACATTGACCAGAGATGTGCAGTATTTTTCTGGCCATCAATGCACATGGGGCTTTTACTTGGGGGGTGGGTTCTCCACTTGAAATGAAGGTAAAAGGGCTAAGACAGCATATATAAGTGTATAAGTCAAAACAGGGAGCACAAGTATACAGAAGGTATAATAGTTGTCAATATAGGTCATTGTCCACCAGAAATAAAATTAACCTTTCATTAGCAGTGTAAAATTAGATGACTGGAAAGGAGGGGGGGTGCAACAGGGATGGAAGCTCCATTTAATTTTTTGCTATGGACCCTTAGATTTGTAACACCCAGGAGTAGTACAGATCTTTCATAATCCTATCATCACCCCTAACATGATGCTACACCACACCATATTAAAGTAGCTACCATGTGGAAAATAGTAGAGAAGAGTAACCAGTCACTTGGTAAGACCAGAACTACACTGTTCAAAAACATGCTCAATAGCAGCTTTGGAGATGTTGCTGTACAAGAAAGTAATTATAATGCTTTAACAGCAACATCATTTAAAGTTGTCATCTCCCCAAGCAGTGCCTGTTTGCTCCATTTTACAGTGAAAGAAAGACTGCAACAATTACAATAACATTAGATTGCCCCTCCATTCATTAAAAAAAGATCACAGTGAAAAGTCTTCTTGCACCTGTACTCTTACACTTTTTTCCCCACTGTATAAAACAGGTTAAATATTTGTGAATAATGGTCAAGAGGTTTAGTGCTCAGAGCAAGATTAATCATTCAGTGTCTACTATTTTTGAATCACTCTCCTGAAATTGCTAAACTAATTTGGTAGAATGTTTTGATGGCACAGTACTTTATCTGTGAAAATTGATGTTAGTGACAAATACCATGGTACACCCAGGCCCAGTGGTGTATTTAGGTTTTGTGCTGCCCTAGGCAACACAAAAATTGTCTGCCCCACGGACACCGACCAGAGAGCCTGACATTGACAAACAACACCCCTGCCCCCCACCTGTCAGAGCCTTCTACTAACCCCCCCCCAGTGATAAAAAGAAAGACACCCATCTTCACAGCTCCCGGGAATGAGAGTCAGGCTCTAAATACACCATCAAGCAGCCTGCAGCCTCTCTCAGATCCCACCTGGTTCCCATGGCATGCATGTCCTTTCTTACATCTCTTTTTTTGGGGGGAAGTGCTGCCCCCCTGAAAAATGCTGCCCTAGGCAAGTGCCTTGTTTACCTTGTGGTAAATACGCCCCTGTCCAGGCCTAGACTATAGGAAAGTGTGCAATAGTCAGGACTGAGGGAGGACAATTCCAACACGTGGCAAACTGTCCCTTGTTTTTACTTTGATTTCCCATGTGCTCAAGTTGTAATAAAACAACAATATATTAACATTAACTTGAATTCATAATAACTTTATTTCCTTTTTATGACTTAAACAACTGATATTGTCATGGGGTGCTGCAATAAAATCGGCCTTGGGGGTTCCAAACTAAACTGGGTACTGATTGCACTTCTAAGCCTGGTTATTAAAAATAAAAGGCATATTATCAAGACGGAAAAGCATTGCCATTTTTTCAGTTAATCAGACTTTCTTATTTGGTCCTGCAGGTTTGAAAAAATAAAGATTAATATTGCATCAAATTCATGTGAAAGATATAGAAAAGTGTTACCATGAAAATCTGTGGTCATATCAGTCATAACATAATAGGCTGCCTATCAGGGTGTATCATTCACACATGCACCTCAGTACAAAATAATTAAACATTATTGAACTAAATATTTACGTATATTGTTATATAGTATCAAAGCAAGGCAGCTCTACATAACTGGTGCTGCCCTAGATGTAAATGGATACTAAGAATAATGAGCTTCAGCATTAAATAAGTCTGAAGCAAGTATTGTTTTTAATGCTATACTAGATAATCCCTTTAATTTTCCTTTGTTGCATTGCAAAAATAACAGAGGAAACTGCTTATACTAAAAGCAATGTTACTAATCAGTATCACTTATAATATACAATACCGCTATATTGTATATGTAATATTAATTTACATTATCATTACTTTCTTAAACTAAAACAAAAAACATCTCCTGAGGGAAATAGGGATGCTGCTGCTCCTAAACTCCCATAAATAACAGACTCAATGGAAAAACTACCACTGCTTGGGGGAACCAACACAAATCCCCACTAGTACTAGCTTCGGCCTTAGCCTTTGCCTGTCTGTAATAGTATAAGAAATTATAAATAGTGCCTGTAGTGATCAATGTTTTTGGGGTTGTGGCCATCGTGGAGATGTATTGCATATCTGGTGGTCATGCCCGAGACTGTTTCATTTTTGGTCTTGTGTGTTTGGCCTCCTTTTCACCTTGTTCCATCTCTCCATACGCCGGGATGCTCGGTATGCTTTGCTTCATTGCCCCATACCGGGCCTCTTGGCTCACTAGCAGAAGTTGGCTTCCTATCTGTTTTTATCCACCACTAGAACAATTGATCAGGCCTGGAAGAGTCCGTTTGTCCCTCTTCAGGGGGTGCGGGATCGTGTGACCACTATGATGCTCAACGAACAGATGTCGAGTATCCGCAATGACTCCCAATGTAAATGTTTGAAAAAATGGGAGCCGTGGTTGCAATATGCCTTTCCCTCACTCCCCCCCGGCTAGTCTGGGGATGTAATGGCGTTCAGTATTGGCGCTCTTGGATCCCTGCTCTCTGCCCCCCCCCTTTTTTTTTTCTTCTCTTCTCTCTTTCTTCCTTTTTCTCTCTCTCTCTGTTTTTGGTGTGACTGGACAGCTGCATTTAGTTGTTATAGTCAGTTACATTAATGTTTTGTACCTTATGTGCCATTGATAGCCCCTGCGTGGGCGTACCTTTTGCCCTGTTGGCGTTAGAGCACTGTTTTTCCTTTTTTTTATTTTGCTTTTTTTTTTTTTTTATCTGTGCAATTGATAGCCCCTGCGTGGGCGTGTTTTATTGTCTCTGTTTTATACTGTTTAAAAAATTTATAAAAACCATTGAAATAGAAATTATAAATAGTATACCAGAGTATAAAATAAATTATTAATTCATGGCCAGATGCAGAGACCAGTGTGTTTTTGTTCAAAGCATCATTCTGATGAAAATGATTATTCACAAAATGCCTTGACACATTTTGCACAGCAGTGCTAAAGTATGAGGTCTAGCAGGGCAATTAGTGTTTGCAAAAATAAAAGGGTCATCAGTTAGAATGGCTTTATTCATTTAGGGCTTAAGTAAGTGTATCTTACCTGTACAAATGAAACTTGATAGTCCACCATATACGACATCATCGTTGTCTGGTAATATAAACGGACACCGCGTTTGAACCTCCAAACAGTATTGCTTGCAAGGAATTTTGCTACTGCATTCGAATTGTGTAACTTGAAAATACTGGGAACACAGCCAGGACTTATAGACAGTCTGAAAAGGAAAAAAAAAAGGTAATGTTATATAGCAATTTATTTTGTTTACTTTAACTATAAATACATTAATGCAGCTAAGCTTTAAAAACGATAAGTAATCATCACACAAGGGATTTATAATAATCATTATTTTGACATGTCCACTGTGCAATTTAGAGCTTTAACTAATTGTATTTCTCTTCTGGAATATCAGCTAATTTACATGATATATTAGTCTACATACAATGCCAGTGCAACAGATACTGCATATCCATTAATTTAATGAGTCTAATGGCTACTACAGTGCAACTGTTTGATCCACATTTATTTTGCATATTACACAGGAGACTCTATGGCCATTGGAAGTATGCCACATAACATACCGATACCAACAGTCCCTGACAAAGCATAACAAGCAGTTATGGTCATTCAGCACAAATAATTAAAATTTAATTCACAATTAGAGTATAGCTCCACTTTTCCAAAAATATTATATTTAAAAAAATGGCAGTAAAAGGTGAAATGGCAGTCAATGAAGTGGGCAAATGAAGGGCTGTAACCATAACTATAGACATGTGAAAGGGACTTCGCCTCAGTTTGTGTTTTCGTAACTCAGGTCCTGTGTGTCTACAAATACCCCACAACAAGCAAATGTAATTATTTCCCATAAATTACCCTGGATAAGAGCCCACATAAACATAAAGGAACAAGACAGATAATGAATACGGTTTTCAGTGTTGATTTGATTGCAGTGCTGCTTAATGATATCACAATTTCCAGAAAAGTGGAGAGTGGCTATAAGGTTTACACTATAAGGGAAGCTACTAAAATCAACACGATTTTACTGATTTGCTCTTCAGAAAATAACATATAGCACGAGAAGAAGAAATGCATCCAAACCCTGTCGCCTCACATTCAGCTAGGATCAATTCAAATGGACTGGATTGCATTGTAAAATAAGGTCAGATGCCACAGTTCAAATTGATACAGCAAATCAAAAAAGCAAAGTGAGCACCTTACCACACCAATATGTATTTAGCTACTATGCCTGTTTTTGACACCCATATTGTGGTGTTTATAGAATGTAGGCTCATATCATATTAAAGACCCATAGTTCTATGAAAGGCTGTTTTTTCGATATTATTTAATGGCACATTAATTTTGTGATAAAATGCTATTCTCAGCACAAGTTTACAAATTCTCCAACGTATGCTTATGCTGAAACTGTGAATACAATATAAACATTACTTCAGCAATCCAAACATTGCATACAAAGCATTATGTATTCATTTGTGTACTGTGATGTTATAGCCAGCAGAGCCTAGACCCACAATAAGTATCTTCCAGGGTGCAGCAGTCAAGTAATAGCAACCATATTATGCTAACCACCTGTCAGCAGCAGGTAGTCACCACTTTCTGCCATCTGCTCCCTCACAGGCTTCAAATCATGAAAACTAGCTTGTTGTCAAATATATGCCAACATACATGTCCTATGAGTGCTGCTCTTTTTTGTTTTGACGCTCAGCAATTTCACATTAAATACTTAAGTATTATTTGGATTACACATGGATGGGTTTCTCAGCAGACCATGATACAAACAAAGCAATATTGATCCATTATGTTCCAGCAGTCAGAGCAGTAATAAAAACTAGCAAAAGAAATGTGTCCATTACAACCAGTTTAATTTCATGTGCCACTTTTCTAGTGGCCACCAGAAGATCAATGCTAATGCCTATTCATTGTTAGGGGCCTTATATGTCCGTGGTCCATTTCTTACATATTAACTTCTGGGTGTTTTGTAGTAACAATATTGGGTAGCAATATTTGTTTGGTGCACGTGCTGCTCTTCTATTGGTCAGAAATAAACAACTATGGTCATTCAGTTTAGCTCAATATACTGTAGCTAAGGCCAAACACAGTCAATGCAGAAGGATGTGTGTAAATGTACATAAAGGATCTTGTCAATTAAGCGTACAGAGTTCCACATCTAAACTAAGACCTGTGAATGCTATGAGATTCCAAAACCAGCTTTGCAAAATGTATACAGCAGATACAGTAAATACACAACCAGGGGCGGACTGACAACTCATGGGGCCCCCGGGCAATAGGGGATCATGGGGCCCCTGTGTCCTTGCCCAAACTCAAAAAAGCCTATGAAAAAGGAACCAGGGGCATCTCATGGGGCCCCCTACTGACCCCGGGCCCTCGGGCAGTGCCCGAGTTTCCAAATGGTCAGTCCGCCCCTGTACACAACACAAAGACAAAATGCAAAGAAAAGAGAAATCATTTTTTGTGACATTGTGAAACTGAAGGCATATGATCTTACCACAAAAGTCAACAGATAGAGGAAAAGTCAAACTGAGTATCTTTTTATGAACACTGTATCACATCAGTGATAGTGTGAAATTACATGACTAATATCAGCTCCAATATACTGTATGCTTTCCTGGTTAAAGGAATGCACTCCACATGTGCATTTATGGCAGAGTACGAGTCAGGAAACCTACAAAGGTAAGCAGTTCATCAAACCTTCCTTTTGATCCCAGTAACTATAATACATTCATTACAAAGTAAATCTAGTTTCAGCCCATTTTTGTGTCAGATGGTTTCTATGTTTAGTAATCAAGAAAATCAACTGACCAAGCGTGTAACTTTAGACACAGCAGACCATGTGAATGCTATGGAGTCCATATGCAGAAGGGACATAGCACAGTCATGCTACCCAGTATTTATTCACTTATTCGCACTATAATTCTGGAAATATATTTTGATTAAATATATGAGTATAAATAGTATAGGACTAGTTGCTATGAACACAGTTAGTATTTTGTCACACTAGAGGGATGGTCTTTGGGTTAGAGATGAAAGAGATCCTATTGCATATAATTACAGCCTGTGATGCCTGTTGCTTGATGTGAATAAAGAACAAGATTATCAATATACTAAGGTGTGCTGCTGAAGATCATCATTTTAATATTATTGTATGGTGGCACCATCTGCCAATTCACTACAGCGCCCAACATGAATAGTGGGCAAACTTGTAAAGAGTGCAACATATACAACTTCGCAGTCCTGCATCTGTTGCAAACACCAAATATGAATGATACTAGTTCATTTCCATTTCATTTGTTGCATTAATTGAGATACCAAACTTCCCTGGATCCACGGCAATTTGAGAAGTCCAGCTAAGAACCTAATTCCAGTACATTTGGGGACTAAATGAGAAAGTCCAAGTGGACCGATTGATTTTTTTTTTTTTTACCCTGAAAATGTCAAGACAAGCATATTTTAAAGGATTAATTAGTGCTTTTGAATACCGGTACTTATACTTAAACAGGAAGTATAGTCAAATACTAACTATGCCTAAACCTACTCTCACTCCCTTTCTAAACCTCTTATAACTACCCTGTAAAGTAAAGAAGTTTATACTTACTTATGCTGAGGGAGACCCTATCTGGCCACACGATTTCTCCAGTGGCCAGCTTCAGTGAAGAGGAGAATCTGTCAAAAGAGCTCTGATGATGTCAGGATGTCATCAGATGTCACTCGTTTGCTTACTATGGGGCATCTATGGTTAGCTGTCCCTCCACTACACTGAATCTGGTGCTGGGACCCGCTCTTTTGACCGGACTGGAGTGGCCTTTAGAATAGGTAAGTATACAGATCTTTCCTTTCACTGGGGAGATAGAATAGGCTTAGAATATGGTGGGAGTAGGTTTAGTTAGTATTTTACTGGAATTCCACTGTAATATATTCCCTAAATAACATCAGTATTTGACAATGATTCACCAAGCCATTACTGAATTCTGATCATCACCTTTAACTTTGGGCTTGCAAATGTTTTGTTAGATCCCTAGAATAATGTCATATACCCCACAATATATTTCTGTACAAAGCTTACAAATGAACTGCACACTCTGTACAAATATGTCATTATTAAAACACTGAAAGGCAAGACAGTCTAGATGTGATTTAATCTGACAGTGACTGCTGCAAATTGTGTTCTTCCTTTGGGAACTAGCTTGCTTAAAGCACTAAAAAGCTCTTGACTACAATGAGGAGTTTTGCATGTTGTGTGTTATATAAATGTCAGAATTTATGTATATCCTTTAGCAAAGAGGTAATATTTACCTTTTATGTTTTGTGTGTTATACTGCTTTACTCTGTTTGATTTGTTGACATCAAACATGTAGGATACAGTACAAATCAGAGATCTGCCAAGCTATGCTTTTCAAATATGTAACAATATATTTCTTTTAAAAAAGAGATTGACACAGCAGTTAAATATGTGGTTTTCATTCAAATGGCAGATGATGAATATTCTGGGCTTACTCACAACATGTCTCTGCAAGGTTAAAGCTTCTTCATCATATTTTTGGCTTGTTTAAAGATACAATGTCACCTTACCCATGCAGGGTAAAAAGACAGCGTCTCTGCAATGGGCCCCCCTGAAATCCTTTTACTCAGCTAGTCTGCACTCCCTCGTCACTCCTTCATCGGTTGCAGCTGGCAATACTACCCAAAGCTTCCAGGTATGAGGGAGCATGTGACCTGCTCTCCAGTGACAGTACTGAGGTCTAGCAACTAATGGCGACTAAGGGAGTGATGTCACTGTGCCCCTGGGTTATTGTCAGGGTTGATTTTTAGAACCATCAGCAACAGAGATGAGTGGCAAGGAAGGACAGACAAAGTGAGCGTAAGGGAGTTGGGGGGAAGGTCCTTTGCAAAAACTTGCCTAAACAATAATATGCCATTGTAATTGAGGTACTGAAAACTAATTTCCTTATGCCTTTCATGGCCTTTGAGACTCTGATATTTGGCAAATGAATATCAGGACAGCATGGGCCTAAGATGTACATGGATTTTCACACAACTCCCTGGGTTCCTGGACATACAGTAGCATGGAAAATACATTTCTCTTTTTCCCTCCCCTAGCAGTTCAGAGAGGCCGCACCTGATGAGACAGAGGTAGTTGAGCAAATGACCTACAGCCAGGTGAGTGGCCCTCCACTGTCAGCATTGGCGTGTTGGCAGCAGACTAACAGCACGCAGCTTCTCCAGAAAACAAAGTTACTATGAGGAGCAACACACCAAATGCTACATTCCAGATGCCATGGGGTGGCCACTCTGTGTCCCTAGGCAAGAGATCCCTCCAGCTGTTCACCTTGGTTACCAGAGCTACCCTGAATGTCACTGGGAGGGATACTGTTGATGAAGATAAGCACAAGTATCTGCTGTTAGTGTCCTGAACTGTTTACTGAAGAAGTGATTCTAATATACTGTATGTATATATATATATATATATATATATATATATATACACTAAAATATAAATATGCTAAAATATGTTGGAACTGTCTTTTTTAGGTTCATATTCTGAGATTTTCATTTTGATCATGGCTTTCCTACCTAGCAAGCCATTGACCTGAAAACATCCTGTAGCCATTGGATCCTAAAATGTCCACACTTTCTTGTGTATTTGTCTCAGGTCAGGTTTTGAAGCTATAATCATAATCTCAGTATTAGAGCAAACACCTTTACAAGCAAGTAAGCAATACCAACTCCTACATCATTTCACCAACAGCGCTCTTTAACCACTTGATCTCTGGAAGGTTTTATCCCCTTCATGAGCAGGGCATGTTTTGCTATTCAGCACTGTGATACTTTAACCACTTTAATACAGGGCACTTTGACCCCCATCCAATTTTCAGCTTTTAGTGCTCTCATATTTTGAATGACAATTACTCAGTCATGCGACACTGTATCTCAACAAAACTTTTATAATTTTTTTCACAGAGATAGAGCTTTATTTTAGTGGTACTTAATTACTACTGGGTTTTTTATTTTTTGCGAAATAAGCAAAAAAACGGGGCGAACATTAAAAAAACATTTTTTTTTCATTTCTATTAAAAAAATTGCAAATAAGCTAATTGTCTTCATAAATTTAGGCCACAATGTTTACTACTTCATTTCTTTGGTAAAAATAACCCAAATCAGGATATATTATTTAGTCTGTGTGAAAGTTATAGAGTCTACAAGCTATGGTACCAATCATTGAAAATTGATCACACCTGATACACTGACAGTCTATCTAATTTCCTGAGGCCCTAACATGCCAGTAAAGTACAAGTACCCCCCAAATGACCCCTTTTTGGAAAGTAGATGGTCCAAGCTATTTAATAAGAGGCATGTTGAATTTTTTGAAGTTGTCATTTTTTCCATCAATTCATGGAAAATGAAGAAATAGTTTTTTTTAAACACAAAATTGTCATATTAACAAGTTATTTCTCACACATATGCATACTTGCAATTATTATTATTATTAGACAGGATTTATATAGCGCCAACAGTTTGCTCAGCACTTTACAATATAACGGGAGACAATACAGCAACAATACAGTTCAATACAAGAGGGATTTGAAGGCCCTGCTCCTTGGAGCTTAAAATCTAGGAGGGAGGGGATAGTGGTACAAAAGGTAGTAACTGTGGGGGGTGGACTGATTGGAAGAGTATAAGATTCCATTATTAGCTGAGGGCAGGATAGGCTTCCCTGAAGAGATAGGTTTTCAGAGATCACCTAAAAGTTAGCAGAGTATGGGAGGAGGAGACAAGGGAGCTAGAGAGTAGGAGGTCTTGCAAGGAGCGGAGAGTACAGTTTGGGTGATATTTAGAGACAAGATCGGTGATGTAATTAGGGGCAGAGTTATAAATGGCTTTATACGTTATTGTTAGTGTTTTGAATTTTATCCGTTGGGCAACGGGAAGCCAGTGGAGGTATTGGCAGAGAGGGGTGGCAGATACAGAACGGTTAGTAAGGTGGATGAGTCTGGCAGCAGCATTCATGATAGACTGAAGAGGGGATAGCCTGCGATGAGGTAGGCCAATGAGGAGGGAGTTACAATAGTCAAGGCGAGATATAACAAGGGAGTGAATAAGTTGCTTAGTGGTTTCCGAGGTTAGGAACGGGCGTATCTTGGAGATGTTGCGAAGTCTACAAGATTTGGACAGCGATTGGATTTGGGGCTGAAAGGACAGATGGAAGTCTAGGATTACACCTAGTACCCCGGCATGAGGGGAGGGACTGATGATTGTGTTATTGATCTTGATGGAGAAGTCAGGGGAGGGGTCATGGGCTTGAGGGAATACTAAGAGCTCAGTTTTGGAAAGACTGAGTTTGAGGAAGTGGAGTGAAATCCATGCCGATATGTCACTTAGTAGGTTAGTAATGCGAGTGGAGACTGAAGGGGTGAGGTGAGGGGTAGAAAGATAGATTTGTCTGTCATCAGCATAGAGATGGTACTTAAAGCCATGGGAGTTTATCAAGTGACCAAAGGAGGAGGTGTAGATGGAGCAGAGAAGGGGTCCAAGGACAGAACCTTGGAAAGAGGGAGTGAAGAGGAGTAGGCAGCGTTATAGGTAACACTGAAGGAGCGCTGCGATAGGTAGGAGGAGAACCAGGAGAGAGCAGAATCTCTGAGGCCAAGAGAGTTGAGTTTTTTGAGGAGGAGGGGATGGTCAACCATATCAAAAGCCGCAGAGAGGTCAATTAGTAAGAGTACGAAATAGTGGCCATTGGTTTTAGCTGTTAGTAGATTACACCCCAATTACATTCTACTACTCCTCCTGAGTATGGTGATACCACATATGTGAGACTTTTTCACAGCCTGGCCACATACAGAGGCCCAAGATCCAAGTAGTACCATCAAGTGTTCTAGAGGCATAAATTACACTTTTAATTGCTGGAGTTTTTGAAAAATGTGAAAAGGAAATGAAAACATTTTTTTTTGCAAAAAGTTGTCAATTTAGACATTTCTAACATATTGCATGTACATACCAAGAATTACACCCCAAAATACATTCTGATACATGTCCTGAATATAATGATACCACATGTGTGGGACTTTTACACAGCCTGGCCACATACAGAGGCCCAACATCCAAGTAGCACCATCAGGCTTTCTAGGGGCATAAATTACACATCTAATTTCCTGACTACCTATCACATTTCTGAAGGCCCTGGAGCACCAGGACAATGAAATTACCCACAAAATGACCCCATTTTGGAAAGAAAACACCCCAACGTATAGTCTATTCAGCATAATTTGTCTTTTGAACGTGTCATTTTTTTCCCACACGTTTTTGAAAAATGTGGAAAGAAAGTGAAAAAAAATTATTTTTTACACAAAGTTGTCAATTTATAAGATATTTCTAAAAACACAGCATGGGCAAGAATTAGACCTCAAAATACATTCTGCTACTCCTCCTGAGTATGGTGATAACACATGCATGAGACTCTTTCAAAACCTAGCTAAGCAAAGGGTAAACAGAAGATTACCTGTGGTTGTAGTAGAGAAGTTGTCTGCAGAGGAGAGCAGTGGTCCAGGAAGAAGGCAGAGATGTGGGCACCATTTCACAAAAAGAACATTGGGGAAATGGAGAAAGTACAGAGAAGGGCAACTAAACTGATACAAGGCATGGAGGAGATCAGCTATGAGGAAAGATTAGAGGAACTGAATATATTCTCTCTTGAGAAGAGGAGATTAATGGGGGATATGATCAACATTTATAAATACATCAGTGGTTCATATAGTGAACTCAGTGTAGAGCTATTCACCCTGAGATCATCATAGAGGACAATGGGGCACTCTTCACGTCTGGAGGAAAAGAAATGTAATCTCCAAACACGGAAATGTTTCTTCACAGTGAGAGCTGTGAAAATGTGGACTAGACTCCCTCAAGAGTTGGCCAGCTCAGTGGATTGCTTCAAAAAAGGCCTGGATTGTTTCTTAGATACACAGAATATAACTGAATACTAACATTTATAGGTAAAATTGATCAAGGGAATATCCGATTGCCTCTTGGGGGATCAGGAAGGAATTTTTTTCCCAGAAGGAGCAAATTGGATCATGCTTTGCTGGGGGTTTTTTTTGCCTTCTGGATCAACTGTGGGTATAGGATTATAAATTTTTTTTCTATGGTTGAACTGGATGGACTTTTGTCTTTTTTCAGTCAGACTAACTATGTAACTATAGCAATAGCCAAAGGAATAGTCAAGGCAGCAGGCAGGAACATAGTTAAAAAAAAGTCCTGGGTCATTACAGGCAGCGATATGGTCAGCACAGCCAAAGTAATGGTTCAGGTAGCAAGCAAGAACATGGTCCATAAAAAGTCCTGGGTCATTACAGGCAGCAGGCAGAGATATGGTCAGCACAGCTAAAGTACTGGTTCAGATAGCAGGCAGAAAAAGTCATTAGAAGCAGCAGGAAGAGTTGTGGTCAGCACAGTATTGGTCCAGGCAGCGGGAAGAAACATAAGGCTTAGGGCCTCAGTCAGGTAAGACCTGGCCACAGGGGTAGACGCTTTGTCCCACCCAATCTCTTTGAAGCTTCCTGACTAACAGACCCTCATACGGGAATAACAAAACCCAGTGAAAACCAAAAACTGTTTTTCTCTACTCTGAAGCCCCTCACATATGTGAGACCCCTGTGTTATCTTGCATCCCACTACTACAGTAGCAGGGCAAAAGATCAGTTCAAGCGGAAGGCAAAAAACATGATCGATTAACAGGCCGAGGTTAGTGCAGGTGGAAGGCAGAAACGTGGTTTAGAAACAATCCAGATGGCAGGCAAAAGCATTGTCGGTAAACAGGCCAGGGTCAGTTCAGGTGGAAGGCAAAAAAGCAGTTTAGAAACAATCCAGACGGCAGGCAGAGGCATCGTTGTTAAACAGGCCAGGGTCAGTTAACATGGACGGCAAAGCATGGTCAGTCAAGGCAGCAGGCAAATGATCAGCACGGATTTTAGAAACTGGGAAATGGCAGGCTGTTAAAAATAAGGGGAACTAATATTTTAGTGATGTGTGATAACATCGGAAGCAGCCTCGATGCATAGGCCTGGTTGGGAGGGACATTCAGGACAATTAACACTGGTGTCTTTCCTAACTACTCTTCTGCTGCATACCCAAATTTTTTTTTACATCTTCTTCCTGATTCTGTGGGTGGAATGTTTTCTGGAAAATGACACTCATGAAGTCTGCTCACACAATCAGAGCAAATGTTTTCTGGAGGGATCCTTGCTGATAGATCAGGGCAGTGATAATTTCTTCATATATTTGAGGAAGGTGGTGGGTCTTTCTGTTGACTTTTGATAGATGACAAATGCATTGTAAATGGCCAAATGGAAAAAATAAATTGCAGCTTTTTTGTACCAGAAGAGGGACTTTCTTGTTGACAAATAGGGCTGAAGCATCTGGTGATTTACCCCCCCCCCCATGAACCGATTATAATCGTGGATACATTCAGGTTTTTGGATGGAACTGTGTCTTCCATGAATTTCCACCGAGGTGTCATTGTGGATAGTGGACAGGATGTAAACATCTCTCTTATCCCTCCACTTCATGGCCAACACTTCCTCGTTTCTCAGACTTGCGAATTCCCCCCTTTGTAGTCTTCTAGTTACTATACTTTGCGGGAAGCCCTATTTTTTCGGATGGTACCAGAGGCTAACATTTTCTCACGGTACAGATGCCGGAAAAGGGGCAGACTGGTAAAATAGTTATCAAGATAGATATGATAACCTTTTTGGAACAGTGGGAATACTAGGTCCCAGACAATTTTGCCACTTGTGCCAATGTAGGTTGCGCATTCAGGGGCCTGGAGCTGGGAGTCTTTGCCTTCGTACATGCAGAATGCATGCACATATCCTGTAGATCTTTCGCAGAGCTTGTTCAGCTTCAATCCATACCTGGCCCTTTTACTGGGGATGTATTGCTTGAATCACAGCTGGCCAGTGAAGTGGACAAGGGATGCATCCACACAAATTTGTTGCTCAGGGACATAAAGTTCCGCAAATCTCTTAGCAAAAGAATTTATTAGGGGGCGGATTTTGTATAGCTTGTCATAGTTGGGATGATCTCTGGCAGGGCACTGTGAGTTGTCATTGAAATTCAGGAATCGCATGATCAGATCAGATCGTGACCGGGATATTACAGCAGAATAGATGGGCATATGATGGATGGGATTGGTGGACCAGTAGGCATGCAATTAATTTTTTTTTAAGCCCCATGTCAAACATAAGGCCCAAAAACAATTTGAACTCCTCCACTGTGAGAAGTCTGCATAGAAAAGTATGAGCATAGGATGTTCTGGGATTGTTATTAATATACTGCTGAGCAAAAAGGTTTGTTTGGTCTACAATGTATTCCAGTAAATCGGCAGGGAAAAACAACAAAAAAAAATCTATTTCAGAAAAATGTTCAGTATTGGTCTGCACACCTGGCTGTGCGGTGAAAGGTAGGATTGAAGCTGGTCCTGAGCTGGAAGGCAGCCATAAAGGGTTTGCCAGGGCGTCAGGAAGATATATTTGGGACCTAAATCAGGAGGTTAACTGTGTGCTTAGCAAGTATAATGTGTGCTGTTTTAACTTACAGATTTGGCTGTTTTTTTTCTTCCTGTTTTTTAGGGAGAAGGAACTGCCAGATCAGTGTTCTGTGTACATGGAGATCTGTGTGTTTTTAAACTCTGTGCTGTGATTGGGCATAGCCAATCAGTAGATTTCAGGCAAAATCATTGGCTGAAACCTGAAGACAAACGCATGCTGGGTCCAATCATAGCACAGATCAGCAGGGGGCACGCGCCCGAAAGCAAGGCTGCGATGTACGGGTATGTTGCCTAGCCTAGCTTTGCCGTACGCCTGCAGAAGAAATACTGTGGGTTGGCGGAAAGCCGGTAAAACCTATTTTTCAATGTAAAACACTGTTCAGCTGAGATATAGTTTGGAGAGGTGAAAATAACTCTGTGGAAAGAATCACATTCCATCTGTCATTTTCCAGCACATATCAAAAAGAGAAAACAAGCATCTGATCAATGGCTACCAACAACACTTTCAATATCTTTTCTTCCAGTTCTTATGACAGCTATTGTAACTATAATTTGCATATACTGTATTACATGATACCTCTCAGCCCAAAATTGTTTGAATAAGGCACCTCTAAGCTCTGGAAGCTTTAAATCTTTAAGGAATTTGCTATCAATTTCTATCAATTAAATACTTTTTTGGTGACTGCAAAGAAACACATTTGCGTTTACCTTTTATGATGTAAATGCAATTATTTTCTTCACATGCGGACACAGATAACTCTTTCACCAGTTGGTGCATAGATTTTCAAAGATACATTTTACAGCAATTGATAATATTTAATTAAAGAAAAATCTGTTTTATCTTCTTGCCGATTTCTTCGTTCAGTGTGTCTGGGTTATCATCATGATACTGATAATTTGACCATCATTACATGTTGTATTCACCAGGGATCAATTTGCTAAAATTAATAGGATTAAACATTTCCTAGCATTAATTTACACGTAGCAGGCTAAAGATGACTGCCTGTAATGTCTGTTAGCAGAAAAATCATGTTGGGACTTGAGGACAATATTTGATCTTTATTGCAAGTTGTGTAGGGGGCAAATTACTGATCCTTCAGTGGAGGCGATTATGAGGCAAGTGTTTGTACTAATCTGGGCATGGTAACAGCAACTAACAAGATGAATTATGAGGGAAAATTGTCTTCTTTGTTCCCTTGCTTATTTATAAAGCAACTTTATATTTTTCATACCCCCACAAAGACCAGATAAAAAAGATGTTACAATTAAAGTGGCTGTAAACCCTAGCCAAATGATGCACAGAGATGACAGAATCCTCCTAGATAAGTTGTACCTGTTTATCTTTGGCCATCTCTCCTTCACATTTGTTTTAAGACCAGAGCTTACACAGCTTTCCTAAGGTTTTAGAGGCAGGGGTGGGGAAATTATGTCATGCACTGCACAGGTTAGAGAGGAGAGCTGAGTATAAAAGACTGAGTATGTAAGACTTGACTTGAGTGGAGGGAAGGAACAAACCCTCCCATGCACAGTCTCCTAGGGAAACATGCACAGTTGATGCTGTCAATCACAAGCTATGTGCTAGAGCTCCCCTCCAATGTCCACCTTGATCCCCTGGTTTTGGCACAACCTGCCAGAAATGATTAATGTAGATGGCAGAGGAACCTGGCTACAGACAGAAATCATACTCAGTGCTTTGGAAAGTACACATTATTGAAGTATATGCTTTGTTAATTTTCCATGTCAGATATTTACAACCACTTTAAAGTTTTTTTCTAGTTTTGGATAAAGTTGGGAAGGAATGGAACTCCTGTAATTTTTTACTGCAGTCAGAGGCTCAGCATATCTTAAAGCAGAACTTAAGGCAAACAGCTTAATGTACAGATAAAAAAAATGCCAATATAGGAGCTGTCTTACTCTTCAAAGAATTTGTATTTTCATTAATCCAGTTCTGAGATTTACACAGCCCTGCCATAACTCATACACAGAAGAACTTATTTTTTTTCTAATGCCTTACTGTAAGTATTGCTTACTGGCATTGCCCTTCCTCCATTAAGGATCAGGAGGCTAAAACCAGGTCAATTTCAGGTACTTACAGTGTTTGCATTAAAAAATAAATGTAATTAATACAGGACTGCATTGATTGGTGGGAATTTAATAAAACTGCAGCGGCAGCACCACTTTCTGGAGCCAATCCCTCTTGTTAATGTATTGTGCCAAATTTTTGGGGCTGACAGGGACTCGTGCACCAAAATCAGGTAGTTCTAAAATGTGCCACTTTTACATTGTGTCTCATTGATTGTGCCAAATGTAAAAGTGGAGCTATTTATTTATTTCAGATACTTCTATAGCGCCGTCAATTTACACAGCACTTTACATATATATAGTACATTCACATCAGTCCCTAACCCTCAAGGGGCATACAATCTAAGGTCCCTAACTCACATTCATGCATACACATATTAAGGCCAATTTAGACAGGATCCAATTCACCTACCAGCATGTTTTTGGAGTGTGGAAGGAAACCGGAGTACCCAGAGGAAACCCACACAGGCACAGGGAGAACATGCAAACTCCAGGCAGGTGGTGCCATGGCTGGGATTCGAACCAACGACCCTAGTACTGACAGGCGGAAGTGCTAACCATTTAGCCACTGTGCTGCCCAAGACCAACTCTCTTTTGGCGTATAGAGAAAAACTGGCTCAGACAGATTTTGCCAAAGTGTCTTGAGTGCATTCTAAAAGTAGCACAGTGTGACCAAATTCAAGCACAAGTTCTAGACAGGTATATGAATTTGGCACATTCTGCACCAATTTTAGAACACAAGAGAGGCATTTTCGCAAAATCTGTTTGACCCAGTTTTGAATGAATTCCAGGAATTGAGTCCTTTATACTGCCTGGAGTTCAGGTTTAAGCCAGATGTGAAAACTTGTTATAAACTGTTTTCTACATCAGGCACTAAATAAAAAGAAACATTATACTTAGGCTTAGACTGCGTTTCTGTGCTTTATTAGTTCTACTCTTTGGAGTTAATTTATTAAAACAGGAGAGTGAAAAATCTGGTGCAGCATGGTAGCCAATCAGCTTCCAAGTTCAGCTTGTTTAATTAAGCTGAACAACCCCAGTGTTTGCAACTTTTTCAAAATGCTGTAAAGAAGTTAAACTTCCAGCCTTAGGCAGGTATGCCAATTCACTGTCTCTACAATGTACAGAAGAATGCCTTAAGTTTCATTTTTAATTTTTCAAGGTTGATCACTAGGACTTTAGCTGTCCATTTACTTTAAGCTATGATTTATAAGCGCAATGAATTGTCATGTCTGAAACAATGTACAATAAAATGAATAAATAATTGACACACAATATCCAGGAAGCAATAAGATATACTATGTATTATATAGTCAGGACTGAGTCTAGGACAAGACCAATGGAAGAGACATCCAGTATGCAGTGAGAATGGTCATTTTAAATTTAGTGGTCAGATGATATTACGCTAAAATATTTGAGAATGTCTGCATGTGCTATTTTGTCTTGAGTCAATTTTTATTTGCATCCTTCATCTTTAGACTACATCTAGCCTTCTTCATCCTTCATCCTTAGAATTCCTGTTCATTTCCAAAGTTTGTTGCTGCTTTGTACCACATATTTATTCCCATATATGATACATGTAAACTACCTCCACACCTAGTGACTACAGGGGCAGAAGTCTGCACTGCATTTTGGCAGAGCACATTGTAAAGAAAAAGCAGGTCTGTAGGTAGTTAAAGAAATATGAACATTTAACACAGTAAAATTAAGTGTGCTCAAAATTCCACAAGTGATTAACTATAGTATTTCCAGAATATAAAAATTGCCAATTCTCCTATAGGAAAATGCTATTTGCAGTTCACTATGTGGTGAACACAAGAGGTGGGGTATGAAATATTATATTAATGCAGGGATGAAGCATAAGGGAGGGTGGATATTGTAAGGACAAGTATTGAAAGAGGGTAGAGCTACAATACACATGTGACGCTATCATAAGAAAGTGAAAAGTTGTTAAAACGTTTGTAGCACATACCCCGGACGATAGTTCACACTCAAATTTGCTTTTTCTTAAGGATGGGCGTAGGAGGGGGTTGTATCCTTTATCCTTTCCATTTGCTGATAGGCAAATGGCAGCCAGGCACACGATAGTTCACACTCAAATTTGCTTTTTCTTAAGGATGGGGGTAGGAGGGGGTTGTATCCTTTACCCTAATGCAGAGAATGCATTAAGGTAAAAAAAAATAGACTTTCGAACCATTTTAATACTTGTGTTATTTTTAGCATAGATATCATATCACTTGTACCGATAAGCATGTAGCAGAAGTATACAAACCCAAAGCCACAATTATAATCGTATACCTGTTTGCAGATTAAATTACTTTTTATATTGTTTGGACATACCTGCAAACAATGAAAAATATACATATGCACAATTACATTTTGGCCATAAGTTAGAGTAAAAAAATCTTATTAAATTGATCTATGGTTTTAGACAAGAGCTATGAAGCCTTTGAGGGGATATATTTGTACCTTACCATGGCTAAGTACTTATTTCTAAGAAATACTGCATATTCCACATGCATTGAAAGCTAGCAATTAATCAAACTATAATATTTTACTGTATCTGCACTTGAAACACTTTAACAATAAACATAATAGCATAATATAGCAGTAATATCCTAAAGTCTATATCAAACCATTTTAATCCTAATGCTGTTCTAAAAATGTTCTAGAAATGCTGACGAAGAAGAAAAAATAAGTCCTCAATCCTTGATCCAGTCAGTGGCAGTCAGATACATTCTTTATATCAGTCAGTCTACTGATGAATCCTATTAGTTATGCAGAAAGTGTCAGACATGATATGCATGAACCAAACATGTCTGTACATCTTTTTGCAGACTGAACATGAATGCAATATTAACATGAATATTTATGTCACCTGTGCATTCTTGTCTATGTGATGGTGATGAGAGGGAAGTGGAAGGCAGGTAAGGTGATTGTAAAGTCTATTTTTTAAATTAAAATTATAAACAGGTATTCTTACCCTCTCTGTGCAATGGCATTGCACAGATCCACCCCTTATCTCCTCTTCTGGGGTCCCCCAATGGAGCTCTTCACTCCTCCTCTTCTATATTTGCCCCCAAAGCAAGCCGCTTGCTATGGGGGCAAATGTGTGGGCTCACTCCCAAGCCAGGCTATGTGTGACACACAGATTGTGGCTTGGCCATGCCCCTGTTCCCTGCCCACTGGATTTGACTGGCAGCAGCAGGAGCCAATGGCTTCTGTTGTTCTCAACAAAGCCTGTGATATCAGGAAAAGAGGTTAAAAGACCTGCGGCCAGCCATAGCGTTGGATCAATACAGTACTCAGGTGAGTGTTTTGGAGGGACTGACTGTGTTGAAGGGGGAATCAAATGATTTTCTTTCCTTCCACCTATGGTGGAAGGAAATAAAATTGAGTCATCTATGGGTTGCTTTACATTGAGCATCCATTTTCTGTTTATAACATAGTTTATAAACACAGGCACTAAACACAAGACACTTTGTACATATACACTGTATATGCAATCAATTCTTGAACAACTTGCATTCTACCTGAAGGCACAAAAGGAAACTCCTCAAAGAATTGTAACCATGGTAATATTATCCTAGGATGAATGATATCAGAGTTTGGAAATTCTAAGTTCCTTCTGGGTAGAGACTAATAAGTGTGGTGAAAATACTCTCTGCATAATATTTTATAAACATAGAGATCATTATACTTTACTAGGTGTGAATTATGTAGATATCTGCATAATATTGTGTGCATTATATATCACTTTCGACATAACAGTTACAGGGAATATATTTTTAGACATGTTACATTCACTTTAACCATAATTGTCTTACATGATATCTACAGGTACTAAAACAACTAAATACTCTGCAAATCCACGCACAATATTATTATGATAAGACTTCATTGCCATTTGTATGGCAGAAGGGGATTAGAGTAAGCATTCATTGTCTTTAGGCTGTGATGGATTTTTTTAAACAGGAGAAGCTGATCATGCTAGAGCAAAGGTTGCAGATTCCCCATCTGCTGTATCGTATACTGCTATACCACCATTCTATTTCTAAAATTCATATTCACATCCAGGAAAGAAGTCTGCTTATATCCGCAAGCTGTCTATATGACCAGGTTCATATGGGTGCTGCTCCAGAGCAAAGACATGCTTCTAGTTATACAATCAGTGTCTATGTGCCTAAGGGGATGTTTCAAACTATCAAGGAAGCATTTCGACTCCAAATATTGTCTGTCATTGAAGCAAGCTGTGGTCTGGAATACCACTCTATTATTTAACAGTTTTAGTATTCTGTTCACTTCTCTTATACCTGCAAGAAGCTGGTATCCACTATCAGGAGACTTGGATGGATCTGTTGTTTAAGACAACACAAAATAATTCTGACTGACAACGTAGTGAAATATAAACTAAAATAGAAATTAAAAATCTTGGAATTTCTATGAAGTTTACAAAACTGTATGCAATGAAATTTTACTTATGAGCACATACAGCAGTTATAAATGATCAAGAGCAAATTATAGGGATTTTAGGTCAACTGTAAAATGTTGGAATCTCCCTGTAAATGTATGCAACAGGACTTGCAATCCATATTCTAAATCCATCAAGAGAAAACAAAATAAGGAAATGTGTGGGATTTTTAAGGCGCTCATAATATCCTTAGAAAAAAATGTTCAGAATATACAAATATGTAAAAATATCAAATGTTATTAAAAAAAATATAAAAACGGAGGCATAAATAGATCCGCCCTTACAATATTAAAAGAAATTTGTGACAAACCTTCAATACAGTGAGCCCCAGTAGCTCTCCTAACATTTGTTCAGCAGAATACTTATGACATAATTTGTTGGTATATACTGTAATAATGTGGTCTCAAGTTGGAGAGGTGATGAGAAAGGTTCAACGCTTGTCACCGGGTGGGCTTCTTCAGGGGTTCAAAACACCAGGGGAAAACACCATACTGATGACTGTTTACATATCCGGACCAACCCTATGGAGGAATAATGGGTATGTGTAGGATGAAATACAATTAAAAAACAGACCTGCCAAGGCATGCACGGAGAGCCAGGAGCAGCTCAAGCACGGTGACTGAGGAAGAATCTAAATCAATGCTAGAAATAGAGATAATATCCCTTAAAGATATCCGTCACTCTAAGATCAACCATCCAATTGTTTAGTAGCCCCACAGTCTCGCAGATAAATTGCACCATTAGCATCCAAGAGGCCAAGATAGCCAGGCAAAAAGAGATGTCTCTCTCTATCAGTGCACCCATACGTCTCTAAGGGATACAATGCAACAATTCCAGATAACCCACAAATATAGATTCAGCACATCCACCAACATGCCTACTCAAACCTGCATGTCAACATGCCTACTCAACAACTTAACCATCCTCCATAAACTATAAAGACATCACCTGGAAATTAATATCTTAAGCATGTCTTTTTTTTTTACAAACTACAAAAAAAGGCATAAAAAAATTAAATAACACAAGGTAAAGTCACTTGCCTTTAAGATCACTAGCTGTTTTTTAAACACTATGTAAAGACAAAACTTTTTTATTTTTTTACATTTTGGATAGGGTAAGGAGGGGTTAAACACTCTATCATCTCATTTTGCAGAGATTTTCCTTCAGTTTCTGTTGTGCAGAAACAAAAGAAAATGAGTGGAAATCTTTCGAAAGTGAGGGGATTTCCCATCTCGAACATGTAATCAGAAAGCCCATCTCCACTGGATGATTTAACCTCAATTTTTCTTTTAGTCACAGCTCTAAAACTCTGGATTCTGAAAGGTGAAGATTTTTTAAACATTAAAATGTTGCTATACAGTATATTGTGACATGTTAGGAATTTATTGTACAAGATTTTTAAAACTATTGAAAGATCCACTGAATGTTAAATCTTTGTGACCATGTTTTAGTTACTTTCACATTTAGGGTGTAACATAAAACAAGGTTAAATCCTCAAGCCCCAAATTGCCTCCCTCCACTTACCTCAATGGAAGTGCTGAAGCTGAAGCACTTGTACCGTATCATTCACAGATCCATTCACATCAATCTATGAAGTGAAGGACTACAAGTCCTATTTGCCACCATAGCAGAGGGACCCATAGAATCCAATTGAGCACAAGTGCAGTGACTTCACTGCACTTGTAATCCAAGCTTTATATACTCCAGCTACAGAACAGAAGATTCATATTTCTGGACTGGGGGAAGAGTTTGCAGAAGCCTGTGCATTGCACCCATTCAGTTTTGCAAAAGATGGACTAGGCCTTTAAGTTAAGCAGGCAAGCCCCCTCTCAAGCAAATACATGGTAAAGCATAATCCTTAAGCAAAACTGCACTGAGATGTGTAAAAGAAAGTAGATGATGTACTTGTAGCACCCATGGTGGTTTAGGATAGCCTTCAACCATATAGATTATTTAAATATGTTATATGAATTTTTAAAACAATGCTAGGGCATTTCATATAAATGATCACTTTAGTGCTTGATCTGTCTCTCTTGAGACACACACATACACAGGATTCCACCTACTTTATGTACAATGTTTTTCTGGCCCGTTCAACACCAAACTAGCATAATTTTTTATTTATTACTATTTTTTGTAATCAGCTCTTACAATACACAAACATTCAATAGCTGTCTAAATCAATTTAAAGTGTCTATCCAGTCAGAATACATTGTGCTCTAAAGGTGTATGTGTTTACTATACACAGTTTATTTAGAGATAATGCAGTTTGTTTAAAGCACCAAAAGTAAGCCCTGTGGTTCTTTTCGGTTTGTATCCAATTTCCTATCAGCCACTACTTATATTACTTTAAAAAATCATAATATATCAAACTGATTGTTTAAGACCTCCTGTAATGATAAAAAGACATCAAATATGTTTTAACTTATATAATAGCGCGATTGTTTGACCATATAATTCAAGCAAACATTGGGAGTGTTCCCTCAGTAAGGTGAATGTTCTTCAAATGGGTTATTCGAGTAAAGTTGTGTTAATTTCAGTCATCTAATCCTGTTAATTTGACTGTTATCAAAATGAGCCATGTTACTCAAAACATGGCTCAGAATGTGTACTGGAGGTGAAACCATCCATTGTCATCCCAACCCTTCCCAATATCATAAAGCATGACTGACAGCAAAAAACTTCCCTGTGTTTTACCTACTGGGTGTTTTTGGAGCAAATTGCCTCCCAGTATCATGTGACTAAATCATGTATAAAAAA
Source organism: Staurois parvus (assembly GCF_062004578.1). Classification (NCBI taxonomy): domain Eukaryota; kingdom Metazoa; phylum Chordata; class Amphibia; order Anura; family Ranidae; genus Staurois; species Staurois parvus. Next base: position 15,834,924 of record NW_028318430.1, on the reverse strand, counting down.
CTAGAGCCTCTGTAGCAATCCATCCTCCTGCATATTTTAAAATTGAAAGTGCTCCAGCAGAATCAGGACCTATTTTTAGAGGACAATTTTATGGTACTTTCACAAACTATTTTTAATTATTTGAAAGTATTAAATGCACATAATGGGGGTATCTCTACTGAACTATGCCTTTTTCCTGATGATTTCAGTTCCTTTTTACTAATCCATTACAGTTTACATATTATAGCACACACATATTCAAGTGGATTAGCAAATTAATATTCTTATTTACATTACTTGATTCCCCAGTCTGCCAGCAAATCATTGAAATGCCACAGAAATAGTCTCCATAGTACAGTAAACCTGCTTTGTGCTAGTACAATGGGCTGTTCTCCCTCTCATAAATAGTAACAAGTAGGGTGATAATAATTTTGTCTTTTTTATAGACCCTACAGCAGATATTGCTATTTTAACACATAGCACATACAGTATACTGTATGTATGTGTATATACACCGTATTTCCAAAAGTATTGGGCTGCCTTCCTTTACACGCACATGAACTTTAACCACTTGCCTACCGGCCACTTTCACCCCTTTCCTGCCCAGGCCAATTTTCAGCTTTTAGCACTGTCGCACTTTGAATGACAATTGTGCGGTCATGCAACACTGTACCCATATGAAATTTTTATAATTTTTTTTGACATAGATAGGGCTTTATTTTGGTGGTATTTAATCACCACTGGGTTTTTTGTTTTTGTAAACAAACCAAAAACAACTGAAAATTAAAAAAAAAGTTTTGTTCTTAGTTTCTGTTATAAAATTTAGTAAATGAGTAATTTTTCTCCTTCACTGATGTGTGCTAATGAGGCTGCAGTGATGGGCACTGGTAGGCTGCACTGATGGGCACTGGTAGGCTGCACTGATGGGCACTGACGAGGAGGTACTGGTAGGTGGCACTGATGGGCATTGACAGGCATCACTGGTGAGCATTCAGAGACATCACTGATGGGCACTGAAAGGCAGTACCTGATGTTCAGTGTAGATGTCCCCTCTGAGGAATGCCGATTACCAGCTCTCCTCTCCTCACAAGCTGTCAGCGTGACAGCTCGTGAGGAGAGAAATGCCGATAACCGGCATTTCCTTATTTACATGCGATCAGCTGTGATTGGACACAGCTGATCACATGACAGAGCCAACGTCATTGGCTCTTTCTGCTGATCGGTGATCCGCTGTGTCCCAGGGACACAGCGGCACCCCCGGTCTCCACGCTGCGCACACCCGGGGGTGCGCATGTGCAGTTAGAGTGGGAGGATGTCATATGATGTCCCCCCAGAATGAGAGAACTGCCTTGCACCCATCATTTCCTTAGGGGAGGGAGGCGGTTAATGGTATCCCAGTCTTAATCCATAGGGTTCAATATTGAGTTGGCCCTCCCTTTGCAGCTATAACAGCTTCAATTCCTATGGGAAGGCTGTCCACAAGGTTTAGGCATGTGTCTATGAGAATGCTTGACCATTCTTCCAAAAGCGCATGTGTGAGGTCAGGCACTGATATCAGACGAGAAGGCCTGGCTCGCAGTCTCTGCTCTAATTCATCCGAAAGGTATTTTATCGGATTGAGGTCTGGACTCTGTGCAGGCCAGTCAAGTTTCTCCACCTCAATTTCATTCATGCATGTCTTTATGGACTTTGTTTTGTGCACTGGTGCGCAGTCATGTAGGAACAGGACAGGGCCATCCCCAAACTGTTCCCACAAAATTGGGAGCATGAGATTGTCCAAAATTTCTTGGTATGCTGATGCCTTAAGTGTTCCCTTTACTGGAACTAAGGGGCCAAGCCTAATCCCTGAAAAACAACTCCACACCCTAATCCCCCCTCCACCAAACTTTATACTTGGCACAATGCAGTCAGGCAAGTACTGTTTTCCTGGCAACCACCAAACTCAGACACATCCATCGGATTTCCAAACAGAGAAGCATGATTTGGCACTCCAGAGAACACGTCTCCACTGCTCTAGAGTCCAGTGGCAGCGTGCTGTACACCACTGCATCCGACGATTTGCGTTGAACTTGGTGATGTAAGGCTTGGATGCAGCTGCTTGGCCAAGGAAACCCATTCCATGAAGCTCTCTATGCACTGTTTTGCTAATCTGAAGGCCACATGACGTTCGGAGGTCCTTAGCTATTGACTCTGCAGAGACTGGAGACTTCTGGGCATTGTGCGCTTTAACATGCTTTAACATGCGCTGACCCTGTTCTGTCATTTTATCTGGCCTTCCACTTTGTGGCTGAGTTGCTGTTGTTCTTAGTTGCTTCCACTTTGTTATGATACCACTAATAGTTCATTGTGGAATATTTAGTAGCAAGGAAATTTCACAGATGGACTTATTGCATAGGTGGCAACCTGTCACAGTACCATGCTTAATTTCACTGAACTCCTGAGAGCAACCCATTCTTTCACAAATGTTTGTAGAAGCAGAATGCATGCCTAGGTGCTTGATTTTAAACACCTGTGACCACGGAGGTTATTGTAACACCTAAATCCAGCGATTTGGAGGGGTGTCCCAATGCTTTTGGCAATATAGCGTGTGTATATATACTGTATATATATATATATATACATATATATATATATACAGTGCTCAGCATAAATGAGTACACCCCTTTTAAAAAGTAAGATTTTAACCAATATCTCAGTGAACACAAGAACATTTCCCAAAATTTTGACAAAAGTGAGTTTTATAGAACATTTGTTTAGCTCATTACATGAAAGTAAGTTACATAATATAACTTAGATTACAAAATCTTCAATTTTACTCAAATGAGTGGATGCTAAAATGAATACATCCCACAGCAAAAACTACTACATCTAGTATTTTGTATGACACCAGCAATGAAATGCAGCTCCTCGACACCAGCAGCACTCATACAGCCCCACAGAAGGACACTGCCACCATCATGTTTCACTGTAGACACAATGCATTTTTCTTTGTAATCCTCACCTTTGTGGCACCATACAGTTTTGGAGTCATCAGTTGCAAAAACATTTATCTTGGTCTCAGCACTCCAGAGTACAGAGTCCCAGTAGTCTTCTTCTTTCTCAGCATGGGCCCTGGCAAATAGTAGGTGTACTTTTTTGTGCATGGGCTTTAGGAGATTCTTCCTTTGTGGACAACACACGTGCATGCCATTCCTCTGCAGTGTACACCATGTTATACAAAAACCTTTTCTTAAATACCTATAACCAACTCCTAAAAGTCCTCACACTAAAATTCCAAGAAATTGTCCAAAACAAGTCTTCAAATAATCCACACAATGTCCATTTCCATTCGCCACTTCAAATCCAGAATACCTCAAAAAAAATAAACTAAATATAGTGTATTACCCTTATAATCTTAAGTATTAATACGTGATACATGCAAAAACAATAAACAATAATCCAGTGAAGAAAGCACACACAAAAAAAAAAATAATAATATAAAAATATAACTAAATATATACACACAGTACTCTGTGAGTACAAATATCAAAAGTGAATAACAGCACATCCAAAATAGATAAGTAGATAACTTTCAGTGAACACTCCGTGACACCCCACACTAGTGAAGTAATAATAACAAACTCCACAGCATGTGAAATTGTGTACAATCAGTGGTGCCACACAATAGTGGGATTCAAGGCCATTACCCTCTTGCAGCATAGACCAGCATAAACCAGCTCCTCTTGCAGCATCAAATAGTATATACCAGCCCTTCAGGGTTTGTATTACCAGCTTCCCCTCTGCAGGTATGCCTTGTTCCCTCTCTCCAAGCCCTCATGAACGTACATAACAGAAATCAACAGTGGAGTGTAGAAGGTAATAAACACATTTTATTAGTATCTTACATTCAAGATTTGGGAAGTCCAACCATCTGTCCCATCAGTTCAAACGCTATATCTCCAATAACCAATATGGCTGCGCCGCTCCTTCCAGTTTTGCGTCTGACGTCACGTTCCTGATGCGTTTCATCACTTCCGACTTCGTCTCGAGGGATCCTGACATCAGGGAAGCGGCTCCTCTTATCCTGCTCTATATTACTGGCATGAGGCAACCGCCGCCATCTTACATTAGGGCAGTCGCTGCCAATTATTGAAAACTTATCGTACTTCAGAATTCTTCCCTGATGGCATGATCATTTAACACTAAATTTCCCATATACCCTTATACACAATAACACACAAAGATAAATACAGTCTAATACTTCATAAACTTTGTATATATTCCAGTACCCTATACCATATCTTAACACCTTATTTCAGGCATGGTCACATTAAACTATATAAGTCCTAGACTTGGTACCTATTAAAATCTAATAAATACCCCTTGCTCTAAATACATAAAATAATAAATTAATAAAATAATTAGCGCCCTCTACTGGTCATATTAAAAGTTCTAATTCCTACTCAATCCATTAAATAAATTTTAAATAAATTACCTATCTAAACCAAAGATAGGTAAATAGAATAGAATAGATAAATATATCTCATAAAACTATATAGGCATGATCTCATTAAACTGTATAAGTCCTAGACTTGGTACCTATTACAAATCTATTAATAACTCCATGCTCTAAATTCATAAATAATTAATTAATATAGTTATTAGCGCCCTCTATTGGTCATATTAAAGTTCTAATTCCTACTAAATAAAATAAATAAATGAATATATAAATAAAGTCGAAATAGAGTCAGATTAAACCCCTCCATATACTAAAAATCATAAAATAATACAACCTACAATATAAAATTTTCTTATACTTTTAACTTTAAAATACTGAAAAGATACATTTAGTATTGCTCCTTAATTACTACCCTATTCAAAATCTGAAATAAAACAATTAAGATCTAGTTCAATATTTAGGCCTCCAGGCTTTAAAGTATGTAGCTGATAAATCCAGAACGTCTCATTTCGCGACAACATCTGTATTCTATTCCCTCCTCTCCAGTGGGCCTCTACAGTGTCAATCCTGCAAAATTTCAATTTGCTGGGATTCGAATTGTGAAATCCTTTAAAATGTCTCGACACACTATGATCTTTTTTCCCTTTTTTGATATTTCCTACATGCTCCTTCGATCTTTCGAAAAGGGGTCTTTTAGTCTTGCCCACATATTGGAGTTTACAGGGACATTCTAACAGATATGTCACATATTTTGTACTGCATGTAATGAATTTTTCTATCTCATATTTGTCTCCGGTTATGTGCGATTCAAAGCCAGAAATAACTCTATTTTTCGTATTCGTATTTCTACATATCCTACATTTTTTACACGGATAAAAACCTTTAAAATCAAACATCATAATTTTTTGTTTAGGAGGTGAAATGATACCTGTAACTAGACTACTCCTTAAATTTGGATTTTTTTCTATAAATAAACTGTGGTCTCTTTGGGAGGACAGGTCCTATAATTTTATCTTTTCTCAGAATCAGCCAATATCTTCTAAAAATATTTTCTACTTCTTTAAAATGACAATGAAAACGTGAGATAAAAGCATAATCTACTTTATTTGTTTTTTCTTTTTTGACCTCATTTTTCTTAATCTTTCCTTCACCCAAATAATTTCGGCTTATTTTGTACCTGGTTTTTTCTAATTTATTGGGGTCATACCCTTCTGGATAAACCTTTTCTTAATTACCTCGGATTGTACAATATAATCCTCCAGCCTAGAACAGTTCCTCATAATTCTTGTAAACTTCCCTTTAGGTATTCCTTCAATCCATTGTGGGTGATGGCAACTATTCTTTGGGATAAACCCATTTCTATTGGTCTCTTTAAAAAAAGTTTTAAAATATAATTCATTATTATACTTAAAAATATTGAGATCTAAAAAATTTGCCGAATCGTTACTAATATTCTGTGTGAATCCTAGTTCATACTCATTCTTACTAATAAATTCCAAGAATAAATTAAGATTATCCACTGTTCCTTCCCAAATTAACAGGATGCCATCTATGTATCTTTTCCATATCTTCAACCCCTCCCATTTTCTTCCATAAATTTCATTCGATTCCCATTTTACAAAAAAAAATATTAGCCAAACTGGTCGCAAATTTTGTGCCTATTGCAACACCTTTTGTCTGCTCCTAAAATTCACCTTGGTACCAGAAATAATTCTTTCTCATACTAAATTCTAATAGTTGCAAAATTAATTTTCTCTGCTTAATATGTAAGTCCTTGTAATTTTTCAAGTCCCATTTGATGGCTGCAATGCCATCATTCTGCTTGATAAGGAGTTTACATCAATTGTTACTAAATATGTATCCTCCAATACCTCCATCCCTTCTAATAAATTGATCACATCTTGACTATCCTTCAAATATGAGGACATGTTTTTTTACCACTGGCTGCAAGAAATAATCTACATATTTTCCAATCCTTGAATGAATAGAACCAATAGCATTTATGATAGGCCTTCCAGGGGGTTTCGTAAGGCTCTTATGCATTTTGGGTAGTATATAAATAAATGGCACTCTACAATGGCCAGGAACTAACTATTTTGCTTCCGTTTCATTGAGGATCTTATCTTCCTTGGCTTTATTTATTTGCAACAGTTTTTTATATGTATGTATTGGATTCTTCTGTATTTTTTTATAAGTATCTTTATCACTTAAAATTGACTCCATTTCTTCTTCATAACTACTTCTATCCATAACCACAACTCCCCTCCTGCCAGTAATATAGAGCAGGATAAGAGGAGCCGCTTCCCGGACATCAGGATCCCTCGAGACGAAGTCGGAAGTGACGAAACGCATCAGAAGCGTGATGTCAGATGCAAAACTGGAAGGAGCGGCGTGGCCATATTGGTTATTGGAGATATAGCGTTTGAACTGATGGGACAGATGGTTGGACTTCCCAAATCTTGAATGTAAGATACTAATAAAATGTGTTTATTACCTTCTACACTCCACTGTTGATTTCTGTTATCTACTCTCATGAGGGTTTGGAGAGAGGGAACAAAGCATACCTGCAGAGGGGAAGCTGGCAATACAAACCCTGAAGGGCTGGTATATACTATTTGATGCTGCAAGAAGAGCTAGTTTATGCTGGTCTATGCTGCAAGAGGGTAATGGCCTTGAATCCCACTATTGTGTGGCACCACTGATTGTACACAATTTCACATGCTGTGGAGTTTGTTATTATTACTTCACTAGTGTGGGGTGTCACGGAGTGTTCACTGAAAGTTATCTACTTATCTATTTTGGATGTGCTGTTATTCACTTTTGATATTTGTACTCACAGAGTACTGTGTGCATATATTTTAGTTATATTTTTATATTATTTTTTTTTTGTGTGTGTGCTTTCTTCACTGGATTATTGTTTAGTGTTTTTGCATGTATCACGTATTAATACTTAAGATTATAAGGGTAATACACTATATTTAGTTTATTTTTTTTGAGGTATTCTGGATTTGAAGTGGCGAATGGAAACGGACAGTGTGTGGATTATTTGAAGACTTGTTTTGGACAATTTCTTGGAATTTTAGTGTGAGGACTTGTAGGAGTTGGTTATAGGTATTTAAGAAAAGGTTTTTGTATTTGTACTTTCCAGGGTGAAAGTGTGACTTTTCTTCTTGGGTGTTGATTTAGAAGAGTTTTCTTTTTGAATACACCATATTATGTCACGGGAAAAAATCACTCCAATTTGGTTTTCTACTGCTTTAGCTAACTGCAGTGAACTTGCATGGCAATTTTCTTCAACTCTTCTCATCTGAAGACACTCCTGTTGAGGTGTTAATTTCCGTGGATGGCGTGGACCTCTCTGTGAGATGGTTGTAGTTTGATCTTTGTTACATTTTTGTATCACTTTTGCTACAGTATTATAACTGATAAGTAAAGCTTTGCTGCTATTCTTGTAGCCTTCACCTTTCTCTTGTAAAGAAATTATTTTCTTTCTCAGGCCTTGTGACATTTCTCTTCCACGTGGTGCCATTTCTAACAGCCTAAAATGGGAAGGGTTTTCTTTGTTAAGTAACGCCCTTTTAAAATCATCCTTCTGCTGGACACCTGTTTACTGAATAATTAGACTCACCTGTAGTTGAATTCATGTTGATTAGAATTTTTTAGTCTAAAATTTAGCTTTGTTCCTAAGACTTTCATTGGGGTGTATTCAGTTTTGCAAAATTTGTTAGGAAAAATCATTTTTTGTGTGTGCAAATGAACAAATCTTTGTTTGCCATCAATGGCCCACATTTGTGGGAGTATTTTGTAGTATAGTGTCCCATAGAAAATGTTGATTCTGAAAGAAAAGTAAAGGTTTTCTGACAAATCTTTTGGGGTGTACTAATTTATGCTGAGCACTGTATATATATATTGTTAATATTTTCACCTTACATCAAGTGTGGATTACAATAAATTACTTCCTAGTGTGACAGTTATGTGAATTACTAGTGGTAGTTACAGAGTACACCTTTGTGTACCCAGCTGACTGGGCATATGATCAGCGGTGATTTGCGGTACTTGAAGCAGTGGACTATACGTATATGAGCATATACACATGTTGATTTGGCAATATGCTCTAACATACATATTATTATTACAACAACAAACTACTATTCCAGAATGTTCTACAGACTAATGTTTTTAAGGTTTTTACCTGTTTGTTTTTTAAGCTAGTGGTGAAATTATGTGTTTAATAAATTGATAACCCTTGATACATTAATCATGTTTTAATGTATTTAGTCACACAAGACGATCTCTACCAAGGCACATTTTGATTCTTGGATGATATTTTATAGCAGAAAACATCTGGGAATATTAGTTCACCCACCCTACAAACAATTATCTTAGGGCCAGTTCACACTATGAGTTGCACAGAAACACACTGTTTCACAAGCGATCAGAATGCAGAGCAATTTCAGCCTATTCATTTGAATACACTGTGTTTGCTACTTGTGTGTGGGATGTCTTTAGCATGCATTGACACCCATTGCAAATTACAAATGCAGTGTGTTTTAAAAGAGGTGCAGGAAATATGCCCTTAACACGGATTTCCCGAATCACGTTCTGCTGTGAACTGACCCTAGTAGTAGTAGTAGTGGTAGTTTATTTCAAACATGTAAAAAAGATTATAAAAGCAAAAGAAGAAATAAAGTAATCGTACAGTAGTAGACAGACACAAAGAAAACTGATTAAAAAAGAAAATATAAAACCGCAAACAAGACAAAATAATTTGATTTACATATCCGAAAAGTGGGAAGAAGCACCATTTTATTTAATCACAACCTTAGTCTTCATTCTTGCTTTTTTCCTTTATCATAAAAATTTCATCGCTGCTTTGTTTTTTTTTTTAACCTGAAAAGACATCAGGAACAGCAGTGTCTGAAACCAATGCATTATCTTCTGCATTATATGGGCCTTCAATAAACTCACTTTTCCACTTAATGGGAACAAGAGCTGCAGATTTTGTAGAGCACCATATTCAAGTGCATATAAGGTGCAGTCACTTTTGTTATTTTACTACATTAACACTGATGGCAAAAAGTGTACAAGATTAGAAAGCACCCTGCAACTGTGTTTATGAGAAGGAATACAGTACTTCTGACATTAGAGAAGGGGACCTATAGACTGGTTATACATGGAGTCTGTTTGTGTGTATATTTAATACACTATTCTCTAGGACATACATGAGTCTTATTTATATAATTGCAGAATTTCCAGTTTCTGAAACTGGGCAAGCTAAAGCAGACCTGCCACTAAAATTGGCAACTAAAACTAAACATATGCATAAGTTAGTAAATTTGGACTAATATCTTTCTTACATCCTGAGCATCCTTGTTGGTCAGTGAGGTTGTTGGTCAGTGAGGTTATTGCTCACATTAATAAGCCAATAGGGAATCTTGGGAATGCAAATGTGATTGCAGGAAACATCAAATTTGCTTTTAAACTATAGACCAGTTAATTGCTCTGACACAGTCTTCTATTAGGCAGCCCTCTCTTATAGGTTTTTATCTTATGTTTGGTTCAAATTGCCCAGGATCATGGTTTACTTTAAGTAGAACAGTTCCATTCATAATATCCACAACTGCTGTGAATAGATTGTACTATCCATTCTTCTGGTTGTGTGACATGACATTTTTAATGAGTCTCTTGTGTTAGAGTGAACAGCCGTCAAGGTAGCACCTTTTTTCCTTGTTGCATCAAATCCATTACCGTCAGGCTTGGCTTTCACTGTCTATGTTCTACACATTTGTTGTGGAGCTGAATTCTCTTATTAACTAGTTTATTGTGTCTGTAATACAAGAATCATTCTTGCATTTCAAGCAGATGCCTTGAATCAATTTGCCACATTTCCATTCTGCTGGTGTTTCCTTTGTTTTGTTTCTGAAATTCTATTAGTATTCCCTACATTACTTTTACACTCCTTCACAGAGATCATCGAATGTAAAATCTTACATGCTGGCAAAATGTCATACCTTAGGTAACTGAATGCAAATAAGAAGTTATAGTACAATATTTAGGTCTATAAACAAATACCTTTCTAGCTACTTTCTTAGAGTTACACATCACATGGCAGCCAGATAGATTTTAATGCAATTTCATACATTTCAGTAAAAACCATTGAAATAAACCATGCATTGATGCGAAACCTAAAAATTACAGATGTAGGTTACCACAAAACTATTTTCACAACCTCAAGTTGCAGTTTATAATTGTCCATCTGGCAAAAGTAATTTGTTTTTGGGAAAACTTCCTATTTCCTATAACAACTTTAAAGGCCACAGTCATATGAAATAAATACTTTCCTAGAAACAGGAAATGTAATATATAGTTCAGCCTGGATATGCACCAGAAAAATAGAGAGAACATTTCCAATGATTACATCAAAATCGAAGAGAGGGTTTACCTATTTTTGGAGAGATTGCTTCTCACTTAATGTTGCATCAACAGGATGGGAAATGAAGAGAGCTTTTCTCAATGGGACACAGATGGCAAAAAAACATGATTTTAACCATTCCTACTCTATCCAATAGGGAACAAAAACAGGTTTTTTTAGGTATGTGCCAAAAAGCATACCATAAACATTCACTTACACTGACTGTTCGCTTTCCTGTGGATAGGAAAGAACCATTACTTTTCTTTTCTCCAACTAGCTGCAGTTTATAATTGTCCCTCTGGCAAAAGTAATTTTTTTTTGGGAAAACTTCTTATTTCCTATAACAACTTTAAGGGCCACAGTCACATGAAATAAATACTTTCCTAGAAACAGGAAATTTAATATATAGTTCAGCCTGGATATGCACCAGAAAAAAAGAGAGAACATTTCCAATGATGACATTCACTTACACTGGCTGTTCGCTTTCCTGTGGATAGCAAAGAACTATTACTTTTCTTGTTTCCAACTAGTTGGAAAATATAAGTACAAATGCAGGCCACACCTTGCATTTTTCAGCGTTCAATAAAACCTTAAGCTGGCTACACTTGGATTAAAATTTGACTGGTTCAGCAGGGACTGGCCCCATCTTCATCCATGTGTTGCCACTGTGGTTGAACAGAAGTAATTCACTGCAGTACTGATCTGTGTATTCTGACAGCAGTGGAATGTCCCTTCTGTATGGAAGAGGGAATCTGGTCAGTTTTTTTTTTTTTCATTCAACTCGCTGATTGAACAACAACCAAAAATAAGAAAAGCCCTGTGTATGGCCAGCTTTATTGTTCCAAGTGGATTTTATACTTCATCAGTCTTATTTTCTCACTAGATGCATCTTACCTTGACACCAGGTTTAATAATAGAAGAAAAGGATACAGAAGGGGATGGAACTATTAATGTATATACTGTACAACATTAACATATAACACCTTCTAAACTCTACAAGTACAATTACATTTTAATATATAAGTATACTTCTTAGGAACATATTCCTCCCTAATATAAAATCATAAAACTTCATTTTACATACAGTACATCAATAATATCCATACAACTATCATGATATGAGTATGATATTGTAGGACATCAAATTTTTATACTGTATAACCATATCTATACAATATACAAACATTTATTTCTATTCTTGATAAAAAAGATTGACTCTATTTATGTGTGATATGCAAAACACTTCCTTCATTATTTGAAATGTGTTGAAAAATTAAGACAATAACAAGCAGTCAGCTGTTAAAAGCCCTCATTATCACTATTATTGTTATTATTACTATGGCACCACAATATGACTCCATATTTCTCCCGTTTCACTAGCAATGGTTATACTTAATGCAATATTTGCAAAAAATGTGGTCTGTGTTGTCATCATGAAACAGAACTTTGTTATTATTAATTGTTATGTGAACTAATTTTTTTTACTTTTACGGCATAGTGTTGATAAAAAAATGTCTACTGTTTCATCTTTATATAATACACACATGCACTTATAAATGCAGTCACTAAACAAGGGCAGTGCAAAATTCTTTAATATATATATTTATTTCCGTGCCCGCCACCACATTGTTCTGTGTGATTTTCCAAGTTGCGGTATACAGGACTGAAGCAGTGATTCCAATTCATTACTTCTACAGCACAAGATACAAATCAATTACCTGAAACCAGCTAATACTTCAAACTGTATTTCTCACCCATGGGCAGCTTAACATTACCATTTGTTGGGAAATACTGCATGCCTCATCTGCTTGTTATTATCCCTGGAGACATGACTTGTTCTGCTCTATCACTGCGTTTATACATGGCATGCAGATAAACACTTACAGCATCATATCCTAATGCTCCCCTTCAGCATTTCACTGTCAGCATAACTGCAGACCTACAAAATACAGAGATATGCTGGCTTCAAGCCATGCAGTAGTTAGGTTGAATCTTTTAGTATAACAAGCATCTAAATGGCTTTTAATCAGCTCAATCAGAGCAATAGCATCTAGTGAAACATAGCAGGCAGATCATGGGGTGAGACATAGTTTAATACAATTCCCATGGATTGATGGCTTAGTGAAATACATTTAATGATAAATTCAGCTAGGCAAATAGATACATATCTAAAAGCATGGCCAGTATCTACTGGCAACATATGTTACAATTTAGTGTTGATTTATGTTATGTTACAAAAGTTGTACATGCACATGTACGGTATGCATTGATATTATATGATAGTATGATATTAATATTTTGCTGACTAGTTGGACTGAGTGTTGAGGAATATTTTGCACACACACATTAACTTTATATGCATACTGCATATGCGTGTTTTTGTGCATTTGAATATGTAATGTATATACAGTACAAACAGTATATATTATTTCCTCCTATATAAGTATAACTTCGGCAAACAAACTCATCTATATTCAAATACCCTCTTCTCCCTCCTCACTGGCTGTGATTAACAGCAGCTGCCTCGCTGTCCAGTGAAAAGACAGAGAGCCAAAGGAGCCACTGCTCTTGTGTACATTGCTGGACCAAGATCAAGCTCAGGTAAGTATAAAAGCCGCTGAGGAAAGGGGGGAGGGGGGGGGGGTGTAGCACACTGAAGGTTTTTTACCCTAATGTATAGAATGCACTAAGATAAACAAAGTTCAGGCTTTAGAACCCCATAAATGGCAAGTGTGAATGCCATTGCTCAAATCATTTACCTGCTAATGTTACATACCCTTTGGAAGATAATATGCATTCTTATTCCCACCAAGAGTTCTGATTCCACTGAGATTTTTTGAAAGAGATAGGCTTTAGTAAACATGGGTACAGTGTGTATAAATATGTCCAAAGTGGAAATTGGGACAATGCATGGATCTTTTTCAATCCAAAAATGCATGGATTTAAAAAGTGGTTGCAAACAGTTTTTTGTTTATTAAAATAACACACATATTACACTTACCTGCTCTGTGCAATTTTATTGCACAGAGCAGTCCTGAATCTCCTCTTCTGGTCTTCTGGGATCCCCGCTGACACTCTCGGCTCCTCCTCTTCTGTATGTGCCCCCATAGCAAGCTGCTTGCTGTAGGGGCAGACTTTGGGCTTGCTCCCAAGTTGGGCTGTGTGCGTCCATAGACATATGTAGCATGGCTCAAGCTTGGCTCTGCCTCCCACTCCCTTCTCACAGGATTTGATTGACAGCAGCATTAGCCAATAGTTCCTGTTGCTGCTTCTATGTTCTGTGAGAAGACGAACACAAACAAGCTGTGCTGCAGACTGGTACAGTGTTAGATTGAGATAAAACTCAGGCAAGTATATAGGGAGGTAAGGGTATGATATAACTACTGCAACATTTTTTACCTTAATGCAGGCAATGCAAGTCCTGGCCTTAGAATCACTTTATTCTAGTCTCTAGCACGAATGATGTCTGTACTGTCTGGTATATAGATAGAAAATAACACACCTGCAGATCTGTATTTTCAATACCACAATGCAGACCAATTGAGGTTAAAGTGATACCCTTTATTGGCTAACTTAGGGTTTTCATGAAAAAAAATGCAAGCAATTGGATCCCCTCTTTAGGCTTTATTCAATTGAAAATGGTTCTGGAAACTACATATTACTCACAGAGTTACAAGGAGGAGAAATTAAAGTGTAAGCCCCTGAAACAAAAATTCAACAAATCATACCCTCTATAATGTGTACTCCTTATCCAAAGAACATAGTGTGATTTTTTGCTTGATCTCTCCTTTCTCTGCTGTCTGCATGAGTCACTTGTGATAGGTTAACTTACCACCAGACAATCCTGGGAGATGGCCCTGCCCCTTCTAGCACACAGAAGATGATTGACAGCCTCAACTGTGCATGTTCCCTTATGAGACTGTGTGGGGGGGTGGGTGTGTCCATTCCCTCTTCTCAATTCTTAGTTTACACTCAACTCTATGCTCTGTGCTCTGTGCTCTGTGCTGTACAGTGTTTGACGTCTGATCCCCACCCTTTGATTTGTTTACTTTGAACAGCTCTGGAGAAGAGAAGGCTGTGGCTAACCAGGTACAGTTTAAGAGGTTTGCTTCATTGCTGTGTATCACATGAGGCTAGTCACTTTAGTGGGCTTATGTGAGGGATTATTATCACTTTAAATATAACTATTTAAAAATACTATATGCTTTAATTTACAACTAATACGTTGGTTTAGGAATCTTTTTTTTAGAATTGTATAAAGCATGAAAAAGGGAACTAATGCATCCTGAAGCTTGCAGCCTTAAAAACTCAAGCTAGCCAATAAAGGGAAGCACTTAGAGTGTTACTAAACCGAGGACCCTGCATTCAATATATCTGGTCCCCCACAGTACACAGAACATGGAAATGCAATTATTTTAGTAAATATAAACTGCTAAATACCTTTTCTCATCAGCAGTTAGAGCAGTCTTATGACTTCTATCAGTGTCCAGCCAAGCACTAGTTAAAGCTTGTAGGAGGAGCTTTTTCTAGGAGGATGTAGAACCCCCGAACTCTGTCTGGGCAGTGCTGATAGGCCCTGTGCTGATCAAATTCCCTCTCCCAAGAAAATAAACAAACCTCTCTTGCATTACACACCAAATTGAGCATGTGCAGTGTCTCCACATGATCTGCCTTATCAGGAGATAAGAAGTAGACACTGGAAAAAGGGGAGGATCAGAGAAGTCAGGATCAAACAGCATTTTTACACAATGCAGAGGATTAACCCCTAGGTACCACGGTGAGTATAATAAGCGTGCTTTACTGCATATAAAGACTGATTTTACTGTTGTGGATTTAGTAACACTTTAAATGCCAAATATTATCCAATAACCGATGGTTAAAACAGTACAAATTGCTGCTATTGCTATCATGAGAAATATTATCTTGGAAAGTGTACAGAACATTTGAATAAAAGCAAATAATCAAGTGAAAAAGTATTCAGGTAAATTGTACACTAAAACACAAAGAAATACAGAATAACTAAAATTTCTCTGTTTATAACAGGTCTGTGCAAATGATGCTAAATGTGGTTGGGCCGCTTGTGCATGTCAGTGCTGCATATGGTATACATAACCCTACAAGGGTGAAACGTTGTGCAGATAAAGGTTTAGATTAAGCCCCAAAGATTACAGTAATGTATATATCCTGAAGAGCATGATGTATGGGAAATGGATAATAGAGCCAGAAGTGCAAAAGAGAGGTTTATCAGATGTAAGAAGCAACTGTTGATCATTGCATACCCATTTCAACTGCCAATGTTTCATAGTTAGTCTAGCTGAAAAAAGAGAAAAGTCCACCCAGTCCCACCATTAAAAAAAAAGTTATAATCCTATACTCACAGTTGATCCAGAGGAAGGCAAAAAAATCCAGCAAAGCATGATCCAATTTGCACCTGATCCCCCGAGGGGCAATTGGATATTCCCTGGATCAACTTTACCTATAAGTGTTAGTATCCAGTTATATTCTGTGTATCTAAGAAAGAATCCAGGCTGTTTTTAAAGCAATCCACTGAGCTGGCCAGAACCAACTCTTGAGGGAGTCTATTCCACATTTTCACGGCTCTCACTTTGAAGAAACCTTTCTGTGTTTGGAGATTAAATTTCTTTTCCTCCAGACATAAAGAGTGCCCCTTTGTCCTCTGTGATGACCTCAGGGTGAATAACTGTACACCGAGTTCACTATATGAACCACTGATGTATTTATACATGTTGATCATATCCTCCCTTAATCTTCTCTTCTCAAGAGAGAATAAATTCAGTTCCTGTAATCTTTCCTCATAGCTGAGCTCCTCCATGCCTCTTATCAGTTTGGTTGCCCTCCTCTGTACTTTCTCCAGTTCCCCAATGTTCTTTTTGTGAGTTGGTGCCCAAAACGGACCTGCATATTCCAGATGAGGTATTACTAATGATTTGTACAGGGGTAAAATGATATCTCTCTCTCTGGAGTCTAAACCTCTTTTAATACAAGAGAGGATTTTTCTCGCTTTAGAAAATTCAGCTTGGCATTGCATGACATTATTATACTTGTGGTCTACCAGAACCCCCAGATCCTTCTCCACCATTGATTCCCCCAATTGTACGCCCCCTAGTATGTATGATGCATGCATATTCTTAGTCCCCAAGTGCAGAACCTTACATTTATCAAAATTAAACCTCATTTCCCCCACAGTTGCCCAATTAAATAGTGCATTGAGGTCGGCTTGTAAATTGGAGACATCTTGTAAGGACGTTATTCCACTGCACAGCTTGGTGTCATCTGCAAAGACTGAAATGGTATTTTTAATCTCAGACCCTATATTGTTTATAAATGTATTCAAAAGTAAAGGTCCCAACACTGAACCTTGGGGTACACCACTGACAACCCTAGACCATTCAGAGTATGAATAATTAACCACTTCTCTGTGAATACAATCTTTTACACTGTTTTCTACCTATTTACATATGGATTTTTCCAAGCCCATAGACTTTACCTTACACATTAGCCGTGTGTGTGGGGAACTGTGTCAAACGCTTTTGCAAAATCCAAGTATACCACGTCCACCACCACCCCTCTGTCCAAGGTTTTGCTCACCTCCTCATAAAAAGAAATCAGATTTGTTTGACAACTTCTGTCTTTCATGAATCCATGCTGTCTGTTGCTTAAAAGATTTTTTCCAGCAAGAACTCATCTATGTGGTGTTTTATTAAACTCTCCAGTATCTTCCCAACTATAGAAGTTAAACTAACAGGTCTATAATTACTTGGTAAAGATTTTGACCCCTTTTTAAAAATTGGCACCACATTGGCCTTACGCCAATCCAGTGGTACTATGCCCTAAAAATCAGAAACAATGACAGAGCTCAATTCTTTAAGGACCCGTGGGTGTATGCCATCTGGTCCAGGTGCTTTATTCACCTTTATTATGTCTAAGTATTTTTGGATAATATCAATTGTTTGCCAATGTGGATCATCTGGAGCTGTGTCAATACCATGCCCATTATGGACAAGACCTCCCCCATGCTCCTTTGTATACACAGAGCTGAAGAAGATATTTAATAAATTTGCCTTCTCTTTGTCCCCAGTCACCCACTCTAGATTATTTTGTACAGGGCCTACATGCTCGGACCGGAACTTTTTACTATTAATATATTTGAAGAATTTGTTGGGGTTTGTCCTGCTATCTTTTGCAATCTGTCATTCGTTTTCAGTTTCTGTGGCCTTTATTTCCTTTTTGCATATTCTGTTATATACTTTGTAGTGTTTAAAAGATGATAGCATTCCTTCATTTTTATATTTAATAAAAGCTCTTTTCTTATTATCTATACATTTTTAAACTTTGGCCGTAAGCCACATAGGTTTGATTTTTAGCCTTTTAAACTTGTTGCCCATGGGAATATATTTTGCAGTGTGTTCACATACAGTCTTTTTGAAGAACTCCCATTTCTGTGTTGTGTTCATTGATGCCAATATTCCCTCCCAGTCTAAGTCTTGGAGAGCATCTCTCAGCCTTGGAAAATTAGCTCTCCTAAAACTAAGCTTTTTTATTTTTCCCGTTTGTGCTTGCTGTTTACAGCTAACAATAAATGAAATCATGTTACTATCACTGCTACCCAGATGTTCTTTTATATGGACATTCGTAATAATCTTTGCATGGTTTGAGATTACCAGGTGCAGCAGAGCATCATTCCTAGTTGGGGCCTCTACAAACTGTACCATAAAATTGTCCTGTAGTAGGTTTAAAAATTGTTGCCCTTTAACTGTTCCTGCACTACCATTACTCCAGTCAATTTCCGGATAATTAAAATCCCCCATTATTAGCACTGTCCCAGCCCTTGCAGCCCTTTCGATCTGTGCAAAGAGCTGAGTCTCCACCTCCTCATTAACACTGGGAGGCCTATAACAAACTCCAATGATTACCTTTGTAGTGAGCACCCCCATGTGGAGTTCCACCCATAATACTTCAGCCTCATCACACTCTCCATCAACTAGGTCCTCTTTCACACCCGCTGAGATCTCTTCTCACATAAAGACAGACACCACCACCTTTCCTTTTTACCCTGTCTCTCCGAAAGAGAACATAGCCCGGAATATTAATGGCCCAGTCATGTGAAGAATGAAGCCAAGAATCAGTAATACCAATTAAATCATAGTTCTCTACATGCACCAAAGCTTCCAACTCATCTATTTTGCTTGGCAGACTTCTGGCATTGGTGAACAAACACTTTAATTCATTGACACCTTGTTCACATGTATTTTACATATTTTTTATTTATATACAAATGGTACCAATTCCACTGGTTGCTTGTAACATGGGAACCTTCTTATCATCTGTCATAGCCTTCCCCCCATCTTTCCCCATTCCACCCACCAATAAGTACTGACCCCTGTCTGATCTGTCTACCTCGTTATAATCTAATTCTCCCTCCCCCCTCGATCCTAGTTTAAATACTCCTCTAGCCTCCCCATAAACCTCTCCCCCAGCACAGCAGACCCCCTTCCATTTAGGTGCAAACCACCTCTAGCATATAGGTTGCACCCCAATGAAAAGTCAGCCTAGTGCTCTAGAAACCCAAATCCTTCCCTCTTACACCAAAGCTATATTAAATACTCAGCTTAAAAATGGATCATTAAATACACACATACCAGTGCCTTCAACGTCTTCCATAAATGTAAATAAAAATGTGATTTTGCTTTCCACTTATACAGTCAGAGCTGATAATGAAATATTGCTGCAATTCTTTGAGGCCCACACTTGTGAATTCATTATCCTTAAAAAGCCCATTGAGATTTGATAACAGCTTAAGGCATATCCGTTTGTCAGCATCTATGGAAAGGGAATCAGTGGTGCCATTTAGTTATTAAACTAAATCATTTTGGAGATTTAAGACACCTTGAAGAATATGGCTAAACATACTGTAACAAATCATGTCACATAATACATTGCCTGTCATGTTGGAAAGCTCTGAAAATCATTTTGGTGGAAATGCTATTCTTTATGAGATTTATGTATGATCCACCTTGACTTGACTCCATGAATGTGGATGAAGAGCAGAAGTTGTACATTGAGCTCTATATTGTTTGACTTTGCTACTCACTATCAACATTAGTATGATGTCATTTTTCTTTTATATTTACCAGCAAATATTACAAATGTATGTATTCATCACAGCATTAGCTAAACCACAATGTGCACCCATATTTTTAAGGAAATAAAAGCACTCATAAGTTCTGTAGGCCTTTTTCTGGACACAATGTATATGGGTTTCTTTGTTATTTTTTTTCCGTGGCTTTTAATGTCTTGGCCATTATTGTTCTATTTTTAATGTTACTTGCATAGATATTTCATAGGGTCTTATCTCCTAGCAGCACTGCTTAAAGCATATATACAAGCCACATTACTGAATGTCAGCTTTCACAAAAAGTGAAGCTAATAATGGCCCCCATCAAACTCAGCTCCTTTTTTTATATGTTTCACACCCAAACTCCTTAAAGTGTACTGAAAGTAAAGTCAACACTGTTTTCGTTTTGTTTTAGAGTAAGAAAATATTAAACCCCTATCAAATTATTTTGGGTCTATGTCAAGCTGGGGAAATTTCTCTCAACTTCCTGTCCTTGAGACATAACAGGAACAGAAAATAATTAGCATCTTAGAAAGTTGTTATAGGAAGTTTCTGCATTGGAGAATTTTCCCTCACCTATTAGTCTAAAAAAACAACAAAAATTTTTAATTTTTCTTGAATACACTGGACACCAGGGCAAATAGATGGGTGAATCTGCCCAGCAGGAACACAAACAGCAATAAAAAAATTGACAAAAGGTCTAACTCCAGAAAAACTAAATTTGCTTTAACATTATAACAATTCACAAACCGAATTTATGAATTGAGAAGGAAACACATACAAAACTAGGAAATAATGCACAATCATTACAGCATATCCAAAAATTATACTAATAGTGGTCAGTGGCATAGAATTAGAGGTCAGAGCAGACAGGGATTGGAGTGGGGGCACCCCATGGCACTAAATGTGACCTCTATAAGCATAAGGGGCTTACAGAGCAATTTTATTAGCAAGGGTATTTTTCTAGACATTAAACATCTTCACCAGAAAAATAGGCAAGTTGTAGAAGTCCAAGAGAAAAAGTAATTCAGTAGATTGACAAGAGAGGCCAAAAGCACCCCATGGTAGAAAAGCACAAATTAAATGAAAGTATCTGTACAAATCCAGGTTTGTTAGATTCAGGCATCAATACTTCTACACAAGTATATCAGGAAGTGGTAAACATGTGTAGCATGGTACTTTGCTGCATGCTAGCAGTGATTCCTGTACTGTGCAGCCTCTTGAAACCTGTAATTCAGGAGGCAGGAATTCTGTGACACAGCAGACCCTACTCACAGGGCATAATGAATACATGTAACAGATTTCAAGGAAGTAAATCTTTACAAAGTTTACACACTTCAGGATCATGCAGATTAATAGAAGTAAGCTAAAATAAATTAAATACAATTTTGTAAATGAATATATGGTTTTAACATTTTTACCATAGGTACACTTTAAGTGTTCTGTGCTTCTTTTATCTGAAAGGTTTCTGGACTATTATGAAAGAAATGGATCCCCATACTCGCTACTCAGACCAAAGTACTTTATTAATAAATCTGGTATTCAATAATGTGTATCATGGGACTGCCTGCTTACTCATAGAGTGATGTTGGCTCAAATTACCTTTAAAAAAATTCACACGGCCAATGCAGAAAACACTGCTCAGCTGCTAGCTAACGAGGGTGACTAAACAGCATACAAACGTTTAGCTATAATAAGACAATACAAAATACTCAACAATAGGTCTATTTACATAAGATTGAGTGAGAAATTTGCTTGAAACTTCCCAAAAATTACTTGGTCAAAGTTCAACTTATGTATCAAATAGGTAAACATCCGCCCAACATTCAGCCAGTGAAAATGTAATACCTTCTCTTCAGGATTAATAACATATTCTGAATCTGAATTACTTTCTGGGGCATTCGGCAACATCTGTTTCTAATTAAGAAAAGGTCTTTACTGTAACATTCATCACATCTTAAAACAGGGTCAATATTACATTCTTTGCACATTGCCCCAAGCTGTTTTTAACTAAAATTTGCCTAGCTGAGCTATAAAATCATTGCTTTTTCAGAGTGCAATTAGTGTCTATGGAGAATGCTGAACTTGTGTTTTGAGTGCAGGTTTAGCACTTCAATAGGTAACTTTTTTTTACATATAAAAAGAAGAGAAGCAGCACCAACTAAGTGCAGTAATAAACACAAATAATTTATTTCCACAAAATTGGCAACTCACAATAGTAGTAGTCAAATGAGCACTAATCAAACTGGTGTCAACCGCTGTGCAACTCCTGGCCAGTCCCGCTGCAGGCAGGTCTCCAATGCACTGTCCTTGGCTGTGTGGGTGGTTCCCAGTACTTCCTGGTTGGTGTGGATCCACAGAGTCCCTTCTAGCTCCTTCTAAATTGGCTGCCACTGAGTCAAGTATTGTTGGATTATCCCTTAACCATCTTTGGACTTTAAGGACTTTACTTGTGTGGTTAATATACTAGCTATCATTATAATACATCTGTCTTTTTTTCCCTAGTACGCCAAATACCTCTCTTGTTTTTTTACATACAGTATACTATACATTTAGATAAAAAACAAAATTTCCCATCATCAAATTATATCACAAGTGTCCATAAAAGTCCTCCAGCAATGTGCCATGACCTTATAGAATAAGTTCACCTCTGGGAACATGTTACATGTTCTACCCGTTTTTAGGGTGGAACATGTTACATGTTCCCAATGCTGCAACTGCTGCCTGATTCCCCCCCCCCATCCCCATGACAGCAGTAAAGGGAGAAGTTCCTTGTACTAGCTGTCAGTGTTTAAAAACAAAGCAGCCGTGTCATTCATTCACAGAGTTCTGTGAATGAATGAACTACAAGTCCTTAATGGTTGTCAGTTTGTAGTTCTCAATGGACTACCATGGTGTCGTGGTAGCTCATTGATTATTACTAGAGATGAGCGAATCGAACTTGGCGAAGTGGAATTCGTTTTGAATATTAGGAAAAATTCGATTCGCACCGAATCCGAATATTAGCAAACTTCGGATGCGCGAATCGAATTTTTCCCGATCGGCCGATTTTCATCCCTTCTACAGCCGGCAAAAAGTGTCCCTGCAGAGAGCTCCGCTATTTCTGACAGTTCTCTGACAGTTCCTTCACATTTACAGCGGTTGAAACATTGTATCTATTTGTTTCCATTTAGGATACAGATGTTTTTATGCGGAAATAAATAGATACAATGTTTCAACCGCTGTAAATGTAAAGGAACTGTAAGAGAACTGTCAGAAATAGCGGAGCTCTCTGCAGATACACTTTTTGCTGTACTGGAATTCTTCTTTTCATTCTTCTTCTTCTTTTCATTCTTCTTCTTCTTCTTCTTTTCATTCTTCTTCTTCTTTTCATTCTTCTTCTTCTTCTTTTCATTCTTCTTCTTCTTCTTTTCATTCTTCTTTTCATTCTTCTTCTTCTTCTTTTCATTCTTCTTCTTCTTCTTTTCATTCTTCTTTTCATTCTTCTTCTTCTTCTTTTCATTCTTCTTCTTTTTCTTTTCATTCTTCTTTTCATTCTTCTTCTTCTTCTTTTCATTCTTCTTCTTCTTCTTTTCATTCTTCTTTTCATTCTTCTTCTTCTTCTTTTCATTCTTCTTCTTCTTCTTTTCATTCTTCTTCTTCTTCTTTTCATTCTTCTTTTCATTCTTCTTCTTCTTCTTTTCATTCTTCTTCTCATTCTTCTTTTCATTCTTCTTCTTCTTCTTTTCATTCTTCTTCTTCTTCTTTTCATTCTTCTTCTTTTCATTCTTCTTTTCATTCTTCTTTTCATTCTTCTTCTCATTCTTCTTTTCATTCTTCTTCTTCTTCTTTTCATTCTTCTTCTTCTTCTTCTTTTCCTTCTTCTTCTTCTTCTTCTTTTCATTCTTCTTTTCATTCTTCTTCTTCTTCTTTTCATTCTTCTTCTTCTTCTTTTCATTCTTCTTTTCATTCTTCTTCTTCTTCTTTTCATTCTTCTTTTCATTCTTCTTCTTCTTCTTTTCATTCTTCTTCTTCTTTTCATTCTTCTTCTTCTTCTTCTTCTTCTTCTTCTTTTCTTCATTCTTCTTCTTCTTTTCATTCTTCTTCTTCTTCTTTTCATTCTTCTTCTTTTCATTCTTCTTCTTCTTCTTTTCATTCTTCTTTTCATTCTTCTTCTTCTTCTTCTTTTCATTCTTCTTCTTCTTCTTTTCATTCTTCTTTTCATTCTTCTTCTTCTTCTTTTCATTCTTCTTCTCATTCTTCTTTTCATTCTTCTTCTTCTTCTTTTCATTCTTCTTCTTCTTCTTCTTCTTCGTCGTGCCCCGTGACTGCCCAAATGAGTGAAGTGTGCGGTGATTCTAAGATCGACGGCACTCATCTGCATGTCATACTGACTGACAGTATTATTTCTCTTCCCCAGCAGACTCCAAGGGCATTTAAATTAAAGGTACAGTGTTCTGCACTAATATAAAGGCTCTCTGAAGCCTAGAAACCCTTTAAATAAGTTAAATTTGCAGCGAATAAATTCGCATCGAATCGAATTTCTTCCGCAAATTCGGCGAATCAGCCGAATCGAATTTTTGAATAATTCGCTCATCTCTAATTATTACTGTACAGGCAAGCAGATATACTGACAGGTCTAGAGGAGACCTATATGGCATCAGCGATCTGCTGATCACTGGTGCAATACATTACAGGCTCCAACAACAAAAATTAGTAAATGCATATTTTCTTACCTGCAAAAAAATGTGCATTTATTATTTTTTGTCAAAAGGTGAACTTATCCTTTAATGATTTCTCTTAACTTCTTAAAAATTCCTTCCAGGTGTCGCATGCATTCACCCTGTGGTCATATCATATGTTCACCTTCTTTTATTGACCCTAAAGATATATTAAGGTCATAGCATGTTTTTTGCCCCACCATGGGATAATAGGCATCTGCTTTTCTTCTGCCTAGGAGCAGGAGCCACACTGGTGAGATATATTGCTATGGATATGTGGATGCATTGGCCATAACCCATGTTGTTTTATGCTGTTATCATAGCACTTTGGGTGCTATTTTAATATGAGTTTATTCATTTGGGAGTTTTAATTTAAAAATGGATTATACAGAGAGCACCATTTTTGGTCTCATTTTGTTTTTGCATGCATATCTACCTGAGAGTGGAGTATTGCTGGTAGAGAATAAAAGCCAGAAGCAGAGCAGATGCCTAACAGCCCATGGTGGGGAAAGAAGTATGCTATGACCTCAACATCTTGGCACCGTTTAAGATTTTAAGAAGCCGGGAGGCGGGGAGGAGATTTAGGATCATGTGACCGCCGTGATTCACCGTCACGGCAGTCACATGATCGGAAAAGGCCCCGATCGAAAGGGGAGATCGGGACCTTTCCAGGAGTAGCAGACATATGTGCTGGGAGCGTGCAGGGTGCGCACTCTCAGCACATATGTATTTTTTAATTGCACACAAATATGCGGCCACTCGACATCAAGGCCCAGATGCTGAGAGGCCGCATATTTGCGTGCGATCGGCATCAAGGGGTTAAAATATTATTGGGGTCAATAAAGGAAGGTGAGTGTATGATATGACCACAGGGTGGATGCATGTGACACCCGGATGGGATTTTTAAGAAAAAAATAATAAATGCACATTTTTTTGCAGGTAAAGTTGACAGAAAGAATTAAGATCACAGCACATTTATGAATACTTGTGATATTTGATGACGTGCCATTTGATTTTTATGTTTTTTAGTTTTATTTTTTGGTTTGCGCTACATCTAAATGTATAGTATGTAGAGGTGTAGTGAAAACCACAGATGTTTTAGCAGCAATCATGATGTTTGGTAAAATTATTTTATGACTGCACTGATTGTTTTTCAGAAACTTTTTTTACATATTTTTGTCCTATGAAAAAAAATGTTGACCTTCTCCTAGAACAATGCAAACTTGAACTTCAGTCATACAGGCTAATATCCCCACTGTCACTATTTTCAGTGCCTATGAAACTCCCTGTGACATCACTGGTCATATACTTGATTATCTCTCACCTTGACTATTGTAACTCCCTCCTTATTGGCCTACCTCATCGCAGGCTATCCCCTCTTCAGTCTATCCTGAATGCGGCTGCCAGACTCATCCACCTTACTAACCGTTCTGTATCAGCCAACCCTCTCTGCCAATCCCTCCACTGGCTTCCCGTTGCCCAATGGATAAATTGCAAAACATTAACAATCACATATAAAGCCATTTATAACTCTGCCCCAAATTGCATCACCAATCTGGCTCCAAATATCACCCAAACTGTACTCTCCGCTCCTCGCAAGACCTCCTACTTTCTAGCTCCCTTGTCTCCTCCTCCCATGCTTGTCTCCAGGACTTCTCCAGAGCTTCCCCCATCCTCTGGAATTCTCTACCCCAATTTATCAGACTATCGCCTACTCTGCTCACTTTTAGGCGATCTCTGAAAACCTATCTCTTCAGGGAAGCCTATCCTGCCGTCAGCTAATAATGGAATCTTCTACTCTTCCTACCAGTCCATCCCCCACAGTTATTACCTTTTGTACCACTAGTCCCTTCCTCCTAGATTGTAAGCTCCGAGGAGCAGGGCCCTCCTATCCCTCTTGTATTGAACTGTATTGTTGCTGTATTGTCTCCCGTTATATTATAAAGTGCTGAGCAAACTGTTGGCGCTATATAAATCTTGTATAATAATAATATACTTTATCAGCCTTTGTTTACAGCTGCTGTATAAATGATGTTTGATGGTTTTCACCTGCTGCTGTATTTTCCTGATACGCATTAAACTCTATTGTCATTCTGCTGTAAATAGGCTGAATGTGACTGTTACTTGCCAGGCAAATGCTATTAAATGACACTTGGGTAAACAGCAGTGAAACATTCGCTGGGCGTTGACACAGTTCCCCACACACGGCTAATGTGTAAGATAAAGTCTACGGGCTTGAAACAATCTGTATGTAAATGGATAGAGAACTGGCTAAGAGATCATATTCAAAGCAAAGTGGTTAATGATTCATACTCTGAATGATCTGGGGTCATCAGTGGTGTACCCTAGGGTTCAGTGTTGGGACCCTTACTTTTTAATATATTTATAAACGATATAGGTTCTGAGATTAAAAATCCCATTTCAGTCTTTGCAGATGACACCAAGCTGTGCAGTGGAATAACGTCTTACAGGATGTCTTCAACTTACAAGTCGACCTCAATGCACTTTTTAATTGGGCAACTATGTGGCGAATGAGGTTTAATGTTAGTAAATGTAAGGTTATGCACTTGGGGACTAAGAATATGCATGCATCATACATACTAGGGGGAGTACAACTGGGGCAATCAGTGGTGGAGAAGGATCTGGGAGTTCTGGTAGATCACAAGCTTAATAATGGCATACAATGCCAAGCTGCGGTTTCTAAAGCGAGCAAAATCCTCTCTTGTATTAAGCGACGTATAGACTCCAGAGAGAGAGATATCATATTACCCCTGTACAAATCATTAGTAAAACCTCATCTGGAATATGCAGTTCAGTTTTGGGCACCAATTCACAAAAAGAATATTGGGGAACTGGGGAAAGTACAGAGAAGGGCAACTAAACTGATATGAGGCATGGAGGAGATCAGCTATGAGGAAATATTAGAGGAACTGAATTTATTCTCTCTTGAGAAGAGGAGATTAAGGGGAGATATGATCAACATGTATAAATAGAACAGTGGTTCATATAGTGAACTCGGTGTAGAGCTATTCACCTTGAGGTCATAACAAAGGACAATGGGGCACTCTTTGTGTCTGGAGAAAAAGAAATTTAATCTCCAAACATGGAAAGGGTTCTTCACAGTGAGAGCTGGGAAAATGCAGAATAGACTCCCTCAAGAGTTGGTTCTGGCCAGCTCAGTGGATTGCTTCAAAAAAGACCTGGATTGTTTCATAGATACACAGAATATAACTGGATACTAACATTAATAGGTAAAGTTGATTTAGGGAATATCCGTTTGCCTCTTGGGGGATCAGGAAGGAATTTTTTTTCCCAGCAGGAGTAAATTGGATCATGCTTTGCTGGGGTTTTTTTGCCTTCCTCTGGATTAACTGTGGGTATAGGAATATAACTTTTTTTTTTTCTATAATTGAACTGGATGGACTTTTGTCTTTTTTCAGCCAGACTATGTAACTATGTATTTCCCAGTGAGTCCTTCATAAACAGACCCCAGATACAGACAGATACATAAATATTAATATGAATATAATGAGTAAATAGTTACAGATTAATTACTTCAGAGAGTGGGGAAAACTTTGTAATGTAGGAACCTTTCCGTTCTTAATTAAAACCTAATGATTTCTATGAAAATTATTTAAACATCCAAAATATTCTACCACACTGCAAATGTATTATTCTATAATACTCTATTATCTATCTATCTATCTATCTATCTATCTATCTATCTATTTGTCATTGAGCATTAGGTGAATGCACTGGTCCTATTAAAGCAAAATACTCTTTATTTATACTTTATTCATAATGTATTTTCAATAGTTCTCTTTTGTACAGTATGCCTTCTAATGTCATCACAAAAAGCTGTAATTACACTTGTCAACATCTGTTTATAGTATTTTGTCACCTTATTATTGTTAATCACAAAGCAATTACAATATATAATTCTATTTTAATTGTAATTATTACAAGATTGTAAAAGAATGTGACATCATTAGCTACATAGACAAATTATGAAGTTTTAAAATGAGATGCCATCATAAAACTGTAAGAAAAAATATGAAGTGAAGTAATACATTAACTATTTTGGTGCCCATTACTACTTATACTCAAGAAAGACACTATAATAATGTTTTTGGTAGCTTTATATTTTATTCCATTTTAACAGGCAAAGCCCTATTTTGGCAGTGAAGCTGAATAATCAAAATCAGAAAACAAACCCCCAGCCAAACAACAAATTACTCACAAAATATACGGTAAGTAATATTGTTTAGCCAAACTACACTGTGTATTCATGGTCATAATACCTGTATTCACAAAAACAATTCTGAAAGGCACTCTGTTTCCTCCCTTTGTTTGGGCTGAGTATCAGACTACTAATGTAGTCCTAAGGGCTTAGTATTATTTACCCTAGTGCACACTTAGAATTAAGATAAAAAACTCCCCAGTAACTTCCAGTCTCAGTGTGCCCAAACGCTTATCTGCTGATCCTGATCTCTGCTGCCAGTTCTGAAGTACCGCTTCCCTGAACTACCAGTTAGGGGAGTGTGCACCCTGTGTATGGGGAATGTGTATGGGGGAAAAGGAATGTGGCTTTCCGCCAGCTAGCTTTCCTATGGGCAAGTATAAGCCAGCTGAAGATTGCATGCAGATGTGTCTCCATGGGTCCCTGTGCAGGGTGGAAAAACAAACAGGGGACAAGGGGACAATTTTAGAAGAGGTATTTAGCAAAAGAAAAATCTAGAAAGAATAGCGTACTGGCAAATATAGTGGTGCTGAAGTCTCTCTCTCGCTCTTTCTCTCTCTCTCTCTCTCTCTCTCTCTCTCTCTAACTTTTAATATTTATTTATTTTTTAATCCCTATTCAAAAGAAAAAGAGTTTTTCATTCTAAAGAGCTAGTTCTTAGGTGCAAAGCCAGAACCGGGTTTTGCAAGAAGAAGGATAAAGTCGCCCTCACCTAGAATCTGCTGGAAAGGTCAGTATTTTATCTAAATCTATTTCTGTTTTGTTTTTTTTTTATATGTTGAAGTAGCTATTAAAATAAGGATGGGACACATGGAAAGTGGACCAATTCCTTTTTAGCATGTGTCTTTAAACACTAAAAACCAAACAAAACAACATTGCACACCAACCTTAATAATAACAACTTTTTTTAAAAATAAAATAATACTAGGTATTATTATATACATTTCCCTGTGCAGTTTCTCTTTGACTAAGCTAAACTCCCACTCCAGTCTCCTTACTAATTTTATTTTTGTAACAGTAAACACTGCAATAAGCTTCCTAGTTACATATTGCATTCTGTTTACATTTTCCCAATGTTAATGGATGTTTGACCTATTTAAGGCTATCTTAGAAAGAATAAATAAGCAATGCATCCTTTGCCTCTGAGAGATTTTACATTCTTCTTCAGATTTAAATGCATTTAGTAGAATGCCCAAGTCATTCATACACTATATATGCTGCTCTGACTTGAATTTTGATGGCTTCCTTTACAGAATGTGTTTTATATTAAGTCTGTGAAGGTTGAAGACCTCATTACTCAATAATTATTAGGAAATTTCTTCTTCAATACTCCCACCCAGCTGGGATGTGACAGATTGGATATTATTCCAAGCACTTGTTCATCCCATCATTCAACCCAAACCAACAATATATTCTCAGCTACAAGTCTAATGTCAGTATGTAAACCCTACCACACAGGCTGTCATGTACAGTAAGTAATGCAAACACATCTGCTTACCTACCCGTGTAGTATGTCAATGACATGAAGGAAAGAAAGCAAAGCAAAGTCTATATTCTGTTACAGGCTTACTTTAGTAGCACTATTCCTAATTAAACCACACATGTTGCTAGAAACAGAAATCTCTGTATAAAATATTGCCATCACATTAGGTTGAAGCTTTTATGTGTCCTGATTATTGGAATTAATTTGCTGTATACTATCATATAATTCATAAAGCTGGATTGTACTGGAGAGGAAAAACACGTAACATTGATAGGGTTGAAGGCCCAGTTTACAGTATTTGAGAACATTTCAGTCACAGTTCATTGCCAATTTTCAGCATTATCATTTTATAACTACTATTTATATATCACATTTTCTGTATGTTTTACTCTAGTTAGAGTGAACCATGGCATTCCTTATGCTATCCCATCTATCAGTGCCTGTACCTGGAGGCTGTAAGCTCTTTATTGCACCCTCTAGCAACCTCTAAATAGCAGCTGTAAAATCTCTGCAAACATCAACTTTTACTTTACCTTTAAAAGTCTGTCTGTGGTTATTCATCCTGGATGCAATGAAAACATTCTTCAGAGATATATTATGAAAGGAAGTAAACTCACTTTTTACATGGAATGGCATGAGTCTAAAGATTTTAGAAGAGTAAAATGTCTGTTTAGTTTTGTTTTAAGCTTTAGGATTTCAAGATGGCTATATTGACTCTAAAGAGGGGGCCACACAGAAGAGGAAGAACCAAGTGCGCCAGTGGTGGACCCCAGAAGAGACTGTATGGAAATGCAGTGTGCAACTACATTGAACAGATCTGGTAAGTATACCATGTTTATTATTTTAGAAAAAAAATGTAACCCTTACTACCACATTAAGTCAATTTTGTTTTGCATTTTGTATAGGCTGGGGATGAGAATCTCTTCCAGGTTTTAATGTTTTTGGAAACCACAAAGATGTATCCATTCACAGGCAGGATTTGGGCACCCCCTCAAGCATGTTATTTATAGGAAATGGCATTTTTGATGTTTCAGTTTAGGCATTTAAAAACATCACTACTCCAGGCTGAATTGCAGTGCTCACCCCATGCTATTTTATGACACCTCCTTGCTTATTAGCCCACAAAATGGGAAATTTAATTTTACAGATGCGGCTCGTGTTGTTAGGTTCATGTTCAGCTTCAGAACTTCTGTGAAGTTTGCAAAACCCTGCTGGAACCGAAATCAGGACAGTTCGGCTCATCCCTACTCTTTAAGTTCTTTGCAACTTTTTTTTAAACAAATGAACCCAACTTTACATACAGTAGTTAAAACCTATCTGTTGCTTTTTAGAATGTACAGTCAGGTCCATAAATATTGGGACATCAGCAAAATTCTAACATTTTTGGCTCTATACACCACCACAATGGATTTGAAATGAAACGAACAAGATGTGCTTTAACTGCAGACTGTCAGCTTTAATTTGAGGGTATTTACATCCAAATCAGGTGAACGGTGTAGGAATTACAACAGTTTGCATATGTGCCTCCCACTTGTTAAGGGACCAAAAGTAATGGGACAGAATAATAATCATAAATCAAACTTTCACGTTTTAATACTTGGTTGCAAATCCTTTGCAGTCAATTACAGCCTGAAGTCTGGAACGCATAGACATCACCAGACGCTGGGTTTCATCCCTGGGGATGCTCTGCCAGGCCTCTACTGCAACTGTCTTCAGTTCCTGCTTGTTCTTGGGGCATTTTCCCTTCAGTTTTGTCTTCAGCAAGGGAAATGCATGCTCAATCGGATTCAGGTCAGGTGATTGACTTGGCCATTGCATAACATTCCACTTCTTTCCCTTAAAAAACTCTTTGGTTGCTTTTGCAGTATGCTTTGGGTCATTGTCCATCTGCACTGTGAAGTGGCGTCCAATGAGTTCTGAAGCATTTGGCTGAATATGAGCAGATAATATTGCCCGAAACACTTCAGAATTCATCCTGCTGCTTTTGTCAGCAGTCACATCATCAATAAATACAAGAGAACCAGTTCCATTGGCAGCCATACATGCCCACGCCATGACACTACCACCACCATGCTTCACTGATGAGGTGATATGCTTAGGATCATGAGCAGTTCCTTTCATTCTCCATACTCTTCTCTTCCCATCACTCTGGTACAAGTTGATCTTGGTCTCATCTGTCCATAGGATGTTGTTCCAGAACTGTGAAGGCTTTTTTAAATGTCATTTGGCAAACTCTAATCTGGCCTTCCTGTTTTTGAGGCTCACTAATGGTTTACATCTTGTGGTGAACCCTCTCCATTCACTCTGGTGAAGTCTTCTCTTGATTGTTGACTTTGACACACATACACCTACCTCCTGGAGAGTGTTCTTGATCTGGCCAACTGTTGTGAAGGGTGTTTTCTTCACCAGGGAAAGAATTCTTTGGTCATCCACCACAGTTGTTTTCTGTGATCTTCCGGGTCTTTTGGTGTTGCTGAGCTCACAGATGCGTTCCTTCTTTTTAAGAATGTTCCAAACAGTTGTTTTGGCCACGCCTAATGTTTTTGCTATCTCTCTGATGGGTTTGTTTTGTTTTTTTCAGCCTAATGATGGCTTGCTTCTCTGATAGTGACAGCTCTTTGGATCTTATCTTGAGGGTTGACAGCAACAGATTCCAAATGCAAATAGCACACTTGAAATGAACTCTGGACCTTTTATCTGCTCATTGTAATTGGGATAATGAGGGAACAACACACACCTGGCCATGGAACAGCTGAGAAGCCAATTGTCCCATTACTTTTGGTCCCTTAACAAGTGGGAGGCACATATGCAAACTGTTGTAATTCCTACACCGTTCACCTGATTTGGATGTAAATACCCTCAAATTAAAGCTGACAGTCTGCAGTTAAAGCACATCATGTTTGTTTCATTTCAAATCCATTGTGGTGGTGTATAGAGCCAAAAATGTTAGAATTGTGTTGATGTCCCAATATTTATGGACCTGACTGTATGTGTCACTCACTCTTATACCAGTAGATATAGCTATCCATTTTACGATACCTAGTAGGATATCCAAATTAAATTATATCAAGCAAGACAAACTAAAGCAAGCCGTAGGCAATAAAGAGTGGTGCAATATTCAGGCACAATCCACTTGCTAAAGGTTTTTTTTTAAAGATCATTTTATAAATATGCTTGTTCATTCTTAATGAGGAGGGAGAAGAACAGCACATATACAGTGGACAAAATATTTATTTGATCCCTTGCAGATTTTGGAAGTTTGCCCACTTACAGAGAAATGAAGTGTCTATAATTTTTATCATATGTGTATTTTAAATAATAGAGGCAGAATATTAACCAAAAATCCAGAAACAAACACGATACAAATGTTATAAATTGAATTGCAGTTCAGTAAGTAAAATAAGTATTTGATCCCCAAGCAAAACATGACTTAGTACTTGGTGGAGAAACCCATGCTGGCAAGCACAAAGGTAAGACGTTTCTTGTCGTTGGTTACCAGCTTTGCACACATCTCAGGACAGATCTTCTGTAAATCCTTAAGGTTTCTTGGTTGTTGCTTGGTGACTCAAAGTTTCAGCTCCTCCATAAATTTTCTATAAGATTATGGTCTGGAGACTGGTTAAGTCTCTCCA
This sequence comes from Staurois parvus, assembly GCF_062004578.1. Taxonomy (NCBI): domain Eukaryota; kingdom Metazoa; phylum Chordata; class Amphibia; order Anura; family Ranidae; genus Staurois; species Staurois parvus. Next base: position 15,800,904 of record NW_028318430.1, on the reverse strand, counting down.
TGACCTTAATGTGCTTCTTCTTGAGCCACTCCTTTGTTGCCTTAGTGGTATGTTTTGGGTCATTGCCATGCTAGAAGATGCATCCATGGCCCATCTTCAGTGTTCTGGCTGATGGAAGAAGGTTCTCATCCAAGATTTTACAATACATGGCCCCATCCATTGGCCCCTCAATGCGGCAAAGTCAGCCTGAACCTTTAGCAGAGAAACAGTCCCAAAGCATAATGTTTCCACCTCCATGCTTGACTGTAGGGATGGTGTTCCTAGGGACATAGTCAGCATTTTTCTTCCTCCACACACGGTAAGTCGAGTTAATGCCAAATAGCTCAATTTTGGTCTCATCTGACCACAGCACTTTCTCCCAATCCTTCTCTGAATCATTTAGATGGTAATTGGCAAACTTCAGACAGGCCTGTATATGTGCTTTCTTGAGTAGGGGGACCTTGAGGGCGCTGCAGGACTTCAATCTAAGGCGGCGTACTGTGTTACCAGTGGTTTGTTTGGTGACTGTGGTCCCAACTGCCTTGAGATCATTCACAAGCTCCTCCCATGTAGTTCTGGGCTGATCACTTTTCTAATGATCATTCTTACCCCATGAGACAAAATCTTGCTTGGAGTGCCAGACCAAGGGTGATTGATGGTTATTTTGTATTTCTTCTATTTGTGAATAATTGCTCCAGCAATTGTCTCCTTTTCCCCACTCTTCTTGCTGATGGTCTTGTAGCCCATTCCAGCCTTGTGTAGATCTATAATCTTGTCCCTGACATCCTTTGACAGCTCTTTAGTCTTGCCCATAGTGGTGCCCAAGAAAGAGAATCTGTGGACAGGTGTCTTTTATACACCTAACAAGTTGTCATTAGGAGTACCTTCTTAAATTGGCAGGACTAACTTGTGTACCATATGAGCAAATAGCCAGTCTGCGGAAACCAGAATTATTGTTAATTGGTAGGGAATCAAATACTTATTTTACTCACTGAACTGCAACTCAATGTATAACATTTGTATCATGTTTTTTTTCTGTATTTTTGGTTGGTATTCTGTCTCTGTGATTTAAAATACACTTATGATAAAAAATTATAGACTCTTGATTTCTTTGTAAGTGGGCAAACTCTGCAGAGGATCAAATAATGATTTTCACCATTGTACACATCCCAAGGCAACCAGGGAAACAGTATTGGTATTAAGCTCCAAGGAGCAGGGCCCTCCTATCCCTCTTGTATTGAACTGTATTGCTACTGTATTATCTCTCATTATATTGTAAAGCACTGAGCAAACTGTTGGTGCTATATAAATCCTGTATAATAATAATAATAATTATATTAAAAATATCACCTCCGGTTGTTAGCATTGTTAGCTAACATTGGGATATACTGTACAAAAATTGTAAAGTAGCTGGACACATCTGTCCATCTTATGTCCCCATTGGATATTTTCTCTCACTTCATGCCACAAAAACAAAATAAAGGCAAATCTACTGAATATGACTTAGTGGGGGCAAAAAAAAATGTTATGCTTTCCTTAATCCAAAACAAAAATATTGGACAGGGATACATTTAATTATGTAATTTATTTCTTCTTAAAACAGCTAGCACTGTAAAAGGCCTTTCTTTTAACTATCAGTGCATACAATAACTTCTGCAAAAACAAGTATTTACATGATATACATTTATTATATGTACACAGGTGCTACAGATTGGTCCAAAGAGCCCAAAAGCTGGCTGTGTCTTTCTAGCCATTTTCATAAATCTGAACAAAGTGAGTTAATAAATAGGTCACTCTGACTCTTTCATTACCTCTGATAAATTAATGGAATCCAAAAACTCTGGCCGACATCCTGCTCCTGAATGCCAAAGCTGTGCATTCCTGCTTTAAACTAAAGCCATTTAAAATGCTTCTCAGTTACACATCGGGACTTTTTAAAACTGCCTTTGGCAAATATACACAAGCAGAAATTGCTCAGCACATTTCTTCCTACAGTATGATACAGGGAAACCCTTCAATAGGGGCCTTAGGGATTAATCTGATCCACAATTCCTTTTCAGGTCTCTCCAGCAGAGAATTGTTGTCAGTTTATTTTATCCCTGTCTTTTCAAATAAGATTTCTGTGTTGTCTTTGTTGATGTGACAGGGATGTTACTCCAATAAGATTTGCTTTCACACTCATGTCTTAAATTACCCTCATCAGAAAGAGTGTGCAATGGTCTATAAACATTACTAAGGTGAATCACATTTTTAGATTGCTTACTCTATAGCAAGGATTGCAATTACATGAATGTAGATATATATGAATTATAGGGTACAGCAGGCAGAATACTGCAAGCTGTCGCTGGTTTATTAGGCTGCACTATTCCAGGAATACATTCACGTTTTCAGTTGTACTTTTAATATATTGCAAACTGACAAGATTTGTTGACATTTTCATATAAACATATTACAGAGTCAGTGATAACAGGGACTTACTGCACTTTGCACACCATCATAACACTTTAAACATCCTACATGCTTGCATTTGTAAATCAAAACTTTTATAACAGGCATTTCAGTCCATAAGTGGAGTTTTGCTTACATGGTGATGTCTGTAGATTATACAGAATTCAAAATAAATATTCCAATACTAATATGAGCAATGGGGGTTATTTACTAAAACTGGAAAGTGCAAAATCTGGTGCAGCTCTGCACAGAAACCAATCAGCTTCCAAGTTATATTGTTTTTTTTTGCCAAAGCTTAATTAAACAAGTTGAAGTTAGAAGCTTATTGGCTGCCATGCACAGCTGCATTAGATTATGTGTGCTCCAGTTTTAGTAAATCTCCCCCAGTGTGTTTACCAGACACATGAAAATTTTCGAAACACATTCTGGATCTAAAATAAAAATAGAAACGTCTGCATTGAGTGTTGAAAAACTCAAGGATTTTCCTAGTCCTATCAGAATATTCAGAATTTTTTTTTTACTTTATTTAGACGTATAGAGTAGTCACTTATATTCTTTCCACAGTAGGTTGCAAATGAATGCCCCTACCACAGTCATAAAAGCACACACATATGCTCATTCTAGGTTAAATGTCACCAGAAACCAGTTAAAGAAAATGTATAGTGTTTTTCTTTCTTTCAAAAACTGCATGAACCATCTGCCCTTACTCCTGGAGGCGATGGCCAGAAATACTAGGGGGTGTTTTTCAAAGTGATTTCTCAGCAAAATAAAGCATGGAGACATGGATGGATGGGCATGTTTGCTTTCAATATTTATAAAAAAAAAAAAAATAGATTTTTTTCAGTTTGTGGAACTCAGACACAGTTTAGTTCTGCCTTAAAGTGGTTGTAAACCCTTACATATACCCAGTAAAGTGACTGGCCTCAGATGATACACAAATCCTCCTACACAAATTGTGCCGGTGTATCTGCAGCCCTCTCTTCTCTGCAGCCATTGTATGTACAGAATGTATACTGCTTGTCTGAGCTTTAAAGTGGTTGTAAAGGCTGAAGGTTTATTACTTTCATGCATTCTGTGCATGAAGATAAAAAACCTTCTGTGTGTAGCTGCTCCCCCTGCCACCTCAATACTTACCTGAGCCTCATCGTGATCCAGCGATGTGAATGACAGCCTCGGCTGTCCCAGGTCTCTGCCTCCTAATTGGCTGAGACAGCAAGTGGGAGCCATTGGCTCCCGCTGCTGTCAATCACAGCCAGTCAGCCAATGAGGAGAGAGAGGGGATGGGGTCAAACCACGGCTCCGTGTGTGAATGGACACACGAAGCAGCGGGTGCCCCTATAGCAAGCTGCTTACTGTGGGGGCACCCCAACAGAAAGGAGGAGCCAGGAGAGCCTGTGGGGGACTCGAGAAGAGGAGGATCCAGGCTGCTCTGTGCAAAACCACTGCACGCAGTAGGTAAGTATAGACATGTTTGTTATTTAAAAAAAAAAAAATAACCTTTAGAATCGCTTTTAAAAAACAAGGGGTGGGGAGCTGCAGTTACACTCTGCAGATCTGAGTAAGAAGAGCTGTGAGAGCTTATTGAGGGGAAGGGACACACCTTCTTCACACAGCACACAGAAACAGAGCTAAGCTTGTCAATCACATGCTGTGTGCTGCAGGTCTTTTCCCTATCACCTTTTTACTTCTTGATGAAGCAAATCAAGAAGATAGCAGAGGCATGATGCAGTAGACAGAAATTACACTTAGTGCTCTGGATTGAGACAAGAACACCTTATAGAGGGATATGCTTCATATTTCATGTGAGGGTTACAACTGCAAATATGGATCATCTCAACAGAAATAACACCAAAAAAACCTCTACACATACCCCATTTTCCTCTGAAATCACAGATCATTTTTTCTATCTTCTTCCTCTGGCAGTGGGCAGATCCCACATGCTGCTGATTGCTACTTAATAACAATGCCTTACTCTCTGCAGAATTCTCCTGTAAGTCGATAATGCCCTGGGCTCATTGGTAATAAATTGAATGATTCTGTCTGTCTTTTTAATGGAGGAGAAGCATTGCTAGATTAGTGCAGGTAGATTCTGCAGAGGAAATAGGAAAACGGGGGGAGTGTAGCAGCTGAAACATTTTTTTGTTTCTTTGATTCTTTCAGTGAAGAATCTATTTTTTCTGTTTGTGTCCAAGTTGGACTTGGGCTTTAAGACTTGCAGCCAGCCATTTGTGAAATCAAGGCTAAAGTTTTGGTTTACTGAATCCCTTTAGTATAAGCTGTGAAAAGTCTACAATTTACTATCCTGCTATTCAGCTCTATTCACATCACCTGCAACTTTTTCTAGCTCATATAGAACTATATGACATTTCCATTCTGGGCTTCCTTGTCTGCAAGCTGACCTTGCTATAAAAAATCTTTCTACAATAAAATTGTACTGTGTACATATATTTATACACTCAATTTATACTTAAAAATATTTTTTTCCTAGTTCCATAATTTGTTTGTTAAATTTGTTGTGTTGTTGAATTTGTTCTGCATACTTTATCCTGTGCTCCTTTAGGAATCATTTCCAGAATCTGTTGCTTCCACAGTTTTCATGGAAAACCCTACAAGCTGAGAAAATCATAGACTTTACAATAAATGTGAAGCATTCTGACATTTTTTTTACTTCTATTCACGTATTACAATATCTGAAAGTGATACAGGTGTGACCATCATAATGTACAGTTCACCTTTGGGACATGTTACAGCCATTCCCATCAACCCCCCCCCCTCCCTCTTACAGATATAACAGGGAGAAGCTTCCCCGTATATCTGTCAGATTTGAAAACAACGTGGCCGTGCGGGGTTCCGCCCACACAGCCGCCTCACTCATTCACAGAGTTCTGTGAATGAGTGCCTACAAGTCCTGACTGCCTTAGCGACACCATGGTAGTTAATTGAAGCTTCCTATCAGTATATCTGCTTGACCGTACATCCCGTATGGCAAGCGGATATTCTGACAGGTCTGCAGGAGACCTGCATGGCACCAGCGAACTACTGGTTGCTGGTGCAATGCTTTCCAGGCTCCTTTGGACAAAAATAATAAATGCACATATTTTTACCTGCAAAATGTGCAATTATTATTTTTGTCCAAAAGGTGAACTTATCCTTTAAAATAAACAACTTTAATAGAGAAATATTTTAACCATATTAAGTATATATTAAACAATATACAGAGTGATTCTCTATAAAATAAAATAATAAGCTATTAGTTGATTTCAATAAATGTAACAATGTAATAAAATAATAATTGTTACATTGTCATGGGAAACACCTACAAATTATAACCCTAGCCCATCTGCTTTCTATATTCTTACACAACATTTTATAACTGATATCATAAAACACAAGCTTAAATAAAAGCAAATAATATTTAATAACTGAAGTGCATGGTCAATATACTTGTATACTTATGCCTTGTGTTGTGTGCTATAAGCATTCGATTACATGTCCAAATGTATTCTGTCGTTTAATGTTTCTAAACAGCTGTGGTTGGTATCTGCTATCCACAATAGACTAGACATACATTTTATTACACTAAGATTACATTATTGACACAAATACATATGGAGAGGGGTAATTGTAAATACAAATATTAATCCAAAAATGAATTCAATGTAGCGATTAAATAGCATGCAATTCAATAAAACAAACACAATTTAGAACAGAAGATTATTTACAAAATTCCCATGAGCATGCAATACTGAAATCTAGGACACTATCTATCTTGTAAAGTATTTTTAGACTGAATCATACAAAGCCATTCCATAAATTGGTTTTTGAGGTTTGCATAAGCCCTTTGGTGAACTTGCCCATTTAATCACCATATACATTCTAATAAGTAATATGCAGTATTAACAGCCTTTTACTTGATGTTCGATCTAAGTAAAACATATTACTATTTCTCTGGTAAATTAATATGTTAAGCCAATTAAAAATGCTTAAATGTAAAATCATAAAAACATGGAAGTTTGTCAAACAAATAAAAAATATGTTGAAAATGTGTGAATTTATGTTATATTGTAAGCTTTGAATTTCTAACTACTGAAAAGTAAAAAATAAATAAATAAAAACCATCACCACCCCAATGCCCCACACTTCCAGCTTTCTTTTAGCTAGATGTCACTGTGACACTGCAGGCTAAAGGTAACATGCAACACAAGTTCTCAAACACCAGAGTATTAAACTCTGAAGTCATTTTGACAGCTTCTGAAAATAGAAATGCTTGGTACAGTAAAGTAAATTAAGAATAGCAGCTTCTTGTTATAATAAATAATAAATATTATGAAAATAGGTCTAAAAAAGTATATTCAGGTATTTAAAGGCATAGAGGTTGATTTACTGAAACTGGAGAGTGCAAAATCTGGTGCAGCTGTGCATATTAACCAATCAGCTTCTAACTTCAACTTATTCAAATAAGCTTTGACAATAAAATCTGGAAGCTGATTGGTTTCTATGCAGAGTTGCACCAGATTTTGCACTCTCAGTTTTAGTAAATCAACCCCATAAATAATTATTTTTGAAAATTGTTTAAAGCCCAATTCCAGAAAAATAGTTTTATTTTTTAAGTTTTGGATAGATTTGAATTAATAAATACGTCTGTCAATGTCACATGTTTGAATCAGCTCTCAGTGTTCCCTCTTCCAGTAGTAACTGGTAGATCCTTTTGTCACCAGTCCATTCGCCACTGCTGTCATCTGTCCCTCTGCTTTGTCAGTCTTGTGATGCTCCTTTTTTGCATGCAGGAGTTGCATCATCCCTGCCACCTGACTGTATTGCCAGCGTGCTGATAATGAGCCCCAATGTACATGGCATGGCACATGTGCCATACCAATGCAGTAAGAAATGGTTATTTACAAACAATCATTACTTAGAGAGCCTTGGATTTCCAAATAGTGTTTATCCATAAACTTCACTAAAATTAGGTACTTAATATAAAAAACTAAAGTTATAGCCATTTATGCCTGCCTAATTAGTATAATATAAATGGTATGCAAAAATGTAAAGAGGCTTTTTGAAAGTCAGCTAAATTGTGCAACATCATGCATAATGTATGATACATTTATTTCAGGATTTTATAAGATAACCTTTTATTTATCCCAATGATAATGGTTTTATCCTTGTATATTAATTAATTAATTAATATAATTAACCGTAAAAATAAATTTCACTGATTAATAAACTGTGAACTTTTGCCTCCTCGCCCCACTAATTACTTTTTTTTATGTTCTGACAATATAATAAGCTTGTCTGTTATTGTTAGTTTTTAGCGTTTCTCAAAATTATTTGCATTTGTTGAGTTTATTTTACAGGTTTGTTACAACACAGTTATTTCTTTAATTAACTGTAGAGAATTAACATTGTTTTAATGATTGGTTGGCTATTGTAGATCTGAAAGTAAATATTTTACTTATCCCACAGGATTATTATAGCATATTATTTTATAACATAAAAGTTTTAGGGTCAAGCTGTTCTGCATAACAAAAGATAATTGCATAGGTTTTAATTCTTCAACTTACATGGATCGTGTGTAAATAGTTAACTCGGACTTCAGACTTTTTGACTCCAAGGATGGCATTATGTAACAAGAATAAAGTGGTTCCAAAATGTTCACTCTTATCATCCTGTTCTTTGACAATTAACATGTACGCATTCCATGGTGATTGGATTAAAGTGTCTGTAATACTTGTATAGCTAAATGCTGGATTGTCTTTCTGAATCTCATCAGAGTTGAGGAAATGTCCTGAAGAAGCTGCAAAATGTTTTCAACATGAAATAATAAGTCCATTTGTATGTGACTAACTACTACTAGGTCCTGTATGTGTAGACTTAAATAAAGAACCAAAAAAGAATATTGGCGCATTAAGGGTTTAATATGTTCCATTCTTTATGTAATTGTCAAGGGATATATTGTACTGTCAGTAATATTTACAAAACCAGTTATAGGGATATTACAATGACATTGGGTCAGTTGTATGTAAAATATTTACTTCTATTTTTTATATGTTGTACTATCATAATAATATATTCGTTTTACACATTTATATGACCAGGATTCACATAGCATTGTGTGTTTTCTCAGATCAGGAATGGAGTGGTCTCTTCTGATTATTAATTTTGATGTCTAACCTGCAGTTTGAGCTATTTAACTCTTTAAAAAACTGTGACTTTCAGTAGAGCAGCTAAGTATAAACAAGTAAACATGTGATTGAAAGCATTTTTTCAAAGTCCTGACCATAATAAGCAAATTAAATATATACGAAACCACGATACATTCTCTATAATGCCATGTTTATATCCTATTTACATATATTTATATTATCTCCTTTATTATTATTATTATTTTTAATAATGAGCATCAAAGAAGATATTAAGAGAATAGTGAGATGCTAGGAGGAAGTAGGATTTTTTAATGTTATGAAAGCATGTTATGTATTTATGATTGTTTTTGCCCATGTATAAAAAATTTAACACGTTTACATACATTGTAATTTATTGTGTTCTATCAGTAGATGATGGACTGAAGGGCACATGGATGTTGTTTTTTTTGGCTTTGAGAGGGTTAAGACACAGATTGGCTCTTGGCTGCTATATAAGAGGAGGGAGAGAGGTTGTGCTTCCCTTTTGTTGCTTTTTTTTTAAATATGATATCCTCAGAAGAAGACTATAGATGGTTAAATCCTTAAAAATTATATAGAAATAAATATCTATATTATTTGAAACAAGCTAGATTATTTTGTCCTTTGCTTTGCTTGGAGGATGCATCAATTTACTAGCTATGGGATGTTAACAGCATGAACTGAAACATAAAACGTACACTCCATAATCTAACCATTATATACAGTAATACCACTGCCAGGACAGAGGGGTGGGTGTCCTGTACTGTACTCCAAGAAAAGGATATTACAAAGAAGTCCAAATTCTTGTTTAAAGAATAAAATCACTTTAAAAATGTAGGTAAAAAAATGTGCATTTACAATTTCTTTGTGGATCCTGGAAAGCATTGCACCAGTGATCAGCAGATTGCTGGTGCCATGCAGGACTCCTGCAAACTGTCAGCAATCTGTGTGCCCATACATCCCTTATGGGCAAGCAGATACAGTCTGACAGGAGGACTCAATGAACTACCACAGCGCTCAACAGTTCAAGTAGTTCATTGAGAACTACAAGCCGACACCTGCAAAGGTGTGAATGAATGACACAGCTGTGTGAGTGAAGTCCCGCATGGCTTTGCTAGCTAGTACAGGGAAATGTTCCCCTTACTGCTGTCATAGGGGAATTAGGCAGCAGATGCAGAGGTGGGGACATGTTACATGTTCCACCCTAAAAATGTGTTCCCAAAAGTGAAATTATCCTTTAATCATGCAGTCCAAGACACAGGCTTCCACTAACTCAAACTTAAGGTTTGGCTTGAAGGACCTCATGGCCAAATCTGGCATCAGCAGATGCTTGGTCAATCACCTGGTACAAAATAACAAACTTGTGAACAGAGAACCAGGTGTTTCTGCTAAAAAGCCCAAGAGGTACTGACTGAACAAGTTTAGTGAAGACCTGTGCTTCAAGGCATAAGTCTTAGTGATAACCTGTCCAATCCACCTAGAAATAGTAAGATAAGCCATAGCACATCCATTGTGAGAACTTGCAGGCAGGATAAAAAGAGAGTTAGAATTTTGGACAGAAGTTGTGGGCAACTGGTGAACTCATACTGTGCAAACCACATCCAAACAGTGTAGAGAACTCTCTTTGGGATGCTTTGCAGATGAACAAAGAGGAGGCAAAATGATGGCAGAATGAAGGTCGAAAGAGGAAAACCACCTTGAAGAGAAAGGAAAGCCCAAGGCATCAAAACCACCGTGTACCTATGAAGAACAAGAAAGGATTATTTACAAGATAAGAGATAAAGGAACCAGTTTCAAGCTTCCTGATGAGATAGCCAGGAGAAAAAACACCTTTCAAGTAGGGTTGGTCAAGGGAATAACCTGAATGGGCTCAAAGGGAGTCTTCTGTAGAGCTGACAGGACCAGATTAAGATCCCAATAGCAAGACTGGTGAACAAACTGGGGGGTGGGGAGAGGGTTGAGGGTGCTATGTAAGTCTCCATAGAAAAAGGGCTTTACCAGAAAATTAGCAGACAGAGGTCTAAAAAAAACAAATAGCCAAGGCAGAGACTTGACCCTTCAGAGTACTCAATGCCAAATGAACTATGCACAGTAAGTCTTCTAAATGTGATTACAGGCTTTATGAGAGTCTGTTTCTTAGAATTAGGAAGCACATGAATAATGGAGTCAGTGAAATCCTAGTCCTTCAGGACTTGGGCTTTAACAGCCAAACCAGGACCATGAAGCAGGATGGCAGACTGGTAGAAAGCAGGTAGGTCATTTGGGACATGCCCACAGTGTGTCACCAAGGAGTTAATGAATGTTAGAATACAAAGTCCTTCTGGACCAGTTTGGTGCCAACAAGGTCACTTGGATATCCTCTATCTCAATCATGCAAAGCAGGCGAGGAAGAATCCATAGCAGAGGGAAGGCGTATATTAGCTGGAACTGATGGCACAGGGTGATCATCCCACTGCAAAGACCCTTGGATCCCTGATCCTGGCCAAAAACCTGTCCAGCTTGTTGTTGAAGTGGGATGAAAACAGATTCACATTCAGCATCACCTAGTGGAGACAGATGTCCCCGGACAGTTCGGTAGAAAGAGACCATTCTCTGTGTATACATTTATATATTCATATAATATTCTACAACAATTTCTAGAATGATTTTATCAATTTTTGGTGTAATAGTAAATATTTTTGGTTTTTATGGGTCCAGGCTTTCAGGATTAATATGATCTATTAGTTATTTTTCAAAAAAATGTATTAGATTTTTGTATAATTTTTAGCTGGGCTGGCAATTAATCAATCAATAATGGGATTTGTTCTGTCACTACATATACTCAACATTTTAGCACTTTATCATCCATCCTATTTTCAATTTTTGATTGCAGTGCATTTGTTTTTGTTTTAATGCTGAGCTTCCCCTTTAACAGTTATGACTTGCCTTGTTTTGGCTCCAGACCAGTTTTTTTCTGTTTGTATGTCTGTGTGTCGCTAACTGTTCATGCAGCTGATGATGTATAAAAGCCTGCTATCTTGGTTGCCGTCTCATCTCTATGATTAAGCCTCGGGCAAAACATGTCAGAGGAGCGTAGCCAGGAGGAGTTAAGGCTGCAGCCATATCTTTACTTTTCTATATAGTGGCTGGGTTCCGGTGTGCAATATTTCCATCTTTTGTCTTCCAATCTCATTTACTGCTTGTTAAGAATACTCTGTAAAGTAAATACTCGAATGCCCATAGCCTGGCCATGTACTCACTTTAAAATAAACCTATGGAAAAAAAGGCACAGCATAGATGTAGCTGGTAGTTAAGGGCAAAATCAACAGACCCAATAAGTGTGACTTTGAGAAAGCTGTTATTTCCACAGTTTGTTAAATCGTACTCAAGCAATGCTGCAGGGAGAGGCACATGCAGATAACGTTTGTGGTCAGCAATTGCTACTGTGTTCAGTGCTGATTTTTTTACCCACAGTGTCACTTTAAAGAGAGTTTGTTTCCTTTCCTCTTTATTTATTATTAGGTTTCTATGGAAGCAGCTATTACTTGAATCATGTGCTACATACCAGTTATGGGGCAATGAAGCTAAACATATTCACACTCATTGCTCTGGAATGAGATTTGTTGCACTAGACTTAAGAAGCCTAATCATGCAGCTCTTTTGTCTTGTGACTGATTTATTTGCATTTTTTATGTGCTCAGAAGTATTCAGAGAAAGTATAAAATCTTTGTTGTGGCCAACAAAGTGGGTATTCTAAACTAGGGCCCTAAACAGAGGTGAGAGAATATCGTAACATTGGTTCTGCTAGCAATGGGGTGTTTACTAAAACTGGTGCACCTGTGCATGGTATCCAATCAGCTTCTAACTTCAGATTCTTCAATTAATCTTTGGCAATAAAACCTGGAAGGTGATTGGTTTCTGTGCAGAGCTGCACCAGATTTTGCACTATCCAGTTTTAGTAAATAACCCTTAATGTGTCTGATCTCTTCCTGCAAACCAGTTTATCATTTTAAAGTTTAATTTATTTTTCTTTCCTGGATTCTTTCACACCATATTGCACATAAAAACTCACTGCAACACATTGAAAATGCATGTGTGATGATGTGCATTTAACATGCATTTTTATGTGCATTGCATTAAGTTATATTTTTATGCACACTGGCATGTATTTTCAGATCATTTGTTGTGAAGTGACAGGTCCCTGGAATGGTCAAAAGGCTAATAATGTGTTTTTTATACCATGTTTACTTTCCGTTGTGTTGCATTGCATTTAGATGCATTCATTTGCATTTTGTTAAAATACAGATCATATTCACTAATGCACCCTGTATTGATCAGATTGTGATTGAATTACTGTATTGATCACCTAGTGATTGATTTACTAAAGGCTAATAGGTTGCCCATTCTGCAAAGGAACTTGTGCTTTGTAGTTTCCCCTTAGCTTAGTGAAAGAGGCAAAAATGCTGCTCACTTCCATCATCTAATCATGTGCAAAAAAAAATTTTTTTTTTACATTTTCTTTGCACATAATTGGATATTCTTTGCAAAGTGAATTTTTACCACATTCACTAAGGTACAGGAAAAATTACCTAGCAAAGTGAACAGTCTATTTGCCTTTAGTAAATTAATCCCTTTATACTCTGTGGCAAACAGGTAGTACACATGTATTTCATACTTTTTTCTATGTATGTAATACACCTCAAATAATCCAAGTACTTAGACCACAAAAAGTGTTTCTCAAGTACATCTAGGCTTTGAATGCTCTTATATTTATGTAAGGATTCCTTATACAAACTCTTTATTTTTCACAGCATAATTCAAATGAGCCATTTATAAATTATCACTACAATCACTCTATTATTATTGATGAAAGTGTGCCCTTCGACTAAAATGTAGATAGTAATAACCTGCTTATAAATTACTTAGAGTTTAAAAGTACTATGTTCACAGATGATACAAAGTTATGTAGCAGAATTTATTTCTTACAAGAGATCTCTGACTTACAATACGATCTGGATGCACTGTTTAAATGGGAAAATATGGCAAATGAGGTACTGTGTGGATGAACGTGATTTATGCACTTTGGGGCTAAAAACACGCATGCATGATTTAATCTTCAAGGGTTAAAACTCTGCAGGTCAACGATGGGGAAGAATTTGGCTTACCAATAAATGTCTATCTGCAGCTTCTACAACAATTAAGATACTTTGTATATTAAGAGGTATACAGTCTGATTTACTAAATAATATGTGGGTCCACTGTCAGATTGTTGCATTCACAAAACAAGATTTACAACCCAATCATATTTTCCTAGTACTTACTATAGGGGCCAAGACGCACACATCATAGATATGTACATACGGCAAATTCACTAACACGGACAATACAGAATAAAGTAGGTATAGATTTTAATAAAGGTGACTGTAAAAAAAAAGAAAAAAGAAAAAAAAGCTATAGTACCCAAGTGCACATGTGTGACACAGTTGGCATGCACAGAAATGTAAGCTTTAGGCATGAAATATTTAAAAGGAGAATTACAGTTTAAAAGTCAGCAGCAAGTCTAAATGTCTGTTATGTGAACTTAGTCTTTTACAATTGTCTGTCAGCTGCAGTAAAAGCCAAACAGAGGGTTACAAAGCTGCTCCCAGCATCGGGGGGCAGGTTGTAATAAAAGTTTTTGGTGTGGCCAATTGTCAACTTTAAGACATGGCTGCACTGTATATAGACCAGTGATATAAAAGGAGAATGTTGTCAAAGATGGGTTGTATCTAGCCGAGACAGTTAGTAAACATATTTTCCCTTTAAAAAATTAATTTAAAAACTTTTAAATTATTATATTAATAAAAAGAAGCATTTTTCATTGCTGCACAGGCCCTCAGACTCCCTTATTTTATCTGATATGCAACTCCTTACTTTCTACGTAAAAGCAAAATGAATAGCCCATCAAATTTTCCTGTTACTCCACATTGGTTTTTTAAACTGGTAGGCTCCAAAAATCAGATGTCGGAGGGGAAGAGTTGACTGGATTTTGATGAGAAAGTAAAGATATAGGCGTTGATATATTAAAAGCAAATAAGATGTTCACTTTTCAAGATAGTTTTCTTTTAACTTGAGTGAGTTTGGTAGAACATAGTTTGCAAAGCATATCCAATCATGTGCTAGGAAAATAAACAAAACAGTATTTTTGCTTGAACATGCTTTGAGATTCAAAGCTTCAAAGCTTCATTTACTAATCTAAGAGAAAATGTCCCTTGCAAAGTGAAGAGCCTATTTGCCTTTAGTAAATCACCTCCATGGAGTTTCAGGGTCCTGCAGCACTATTACACTTATTGACAGGTGCATGGTGACCCCAGTGGGTATATTCACTTCATCCACCCTGGCAGTCTGTCAGCTTTAAAAAATGGAAATGTTTGCTTTAAAGTTTTTTTCTTGCCTGATATTATCCATTAGGGATTGCAATGCCAGTATTTTCCAGGAGTAAATGTATTTCCCTTTTACATAGTCAACAGGATAATTCAGTGCTTGACAAAAAAAATAATGTAATTATTGATCTGAGAGCAACCTGTCTGTCACATGGACTGCAAAAAGTATTATAAAAATTAATGGAAAAAAATATTAGGTTTACTCACATCCCTTTCTTCATATCTTCGGCCTTCTTTTGGCTTATCTACAGAAGCAAATAAAAATTGCTTCAGTGACCCTTAACTACTCTTGCTAACATGCTTTTTAAAGGAATACATTATTAGCATTATGGCTATCCATAAAAACAACAGGAAAATATTTTTAATGGCATTAAACAAAAAAACAATGAACCACTTTACAGCATTTTTTCAAAAGGAAAAAAACATTTTCCTGATTTGTTTAATAAGCTAGAGATTTCAACCAGTTTCAAATCAATACTGTTACAGCATAATCAGAGCAGTGTATTTCATTCTAAATTTTAGCTTCTTGTCCTTTGATTACTTTTTAAACTGTATTTTTTTTAACACATACTCACAAACACTTATGCACATGTCCCATAACTGTTCAGTATGATGCAACAATGCTTAATATCAGAAGGTTCAATTAATTTAAAGTATATCTAAATACAATCACTGAATTCTGAATTTCAAAATCTGTTTTCAATCTTATTTAAATGTGCCAGTTTTCCTAAAAATGGTACTTGGTGATCCTGCCATAGAAGTACTTGTTTAGGCACATACTGTTATAAAAAACTGTCTGCCATTTGGTTCTTGCATTGTCACCCTGTCCCATGTGCCTTTCATGGATTTAAAATGTGAAGGCAAGGCTCCTTGATATGTCAGGTAACTGACCCTGAGAAATGACAGTCAGCTGCTGCTGGAGGAATTGCATGTAGAAAAGGAGTGACGAAAAGAGCTGGTGGTGATCAGTACCACTGAAATACAAATAGTATGTTAACATCTTCCCATTGGCCGTATGCACATATTTGGCCTTTCAGCGGGTGAGCCTTAACACCAAGCGGGTGCATATATGCGCACCAAAATGTAAACAATGCTGTGCTGAGAGTGCACGTCCTGTGCACTCCCAACACGGTTACTGGTGGGTAACAGAAAGTTCCTGATGCTAATTGCAATTGGGAACTTTCCAAACATGTGACCGCTGTGACTGCCAATCATGGTGGTCACATTACCAAAATGCCTGCCTCCACCTCCCAGCATCTGTAACCTCTTAAAGGGCCAGGAGGCACCGGCAGGAATGGGTTAAGTAAAAATTGCCAATTGATTATAATATGATATTTGTTTATGATATGCAGTGCTTTAGCACTGTCACTGCTTTTGGTTTTAGATCAACTTCAATCTGTAATTTTCTGAAGCCAGATTCCAGAGAAACCATTACATGTGGTGTGGCTGGGTCTGTTTTCTGAAGCCTTTGTAGTATCACTTCCTTTCATTCTGTCTATAGCCTCAACAATTAGTTTTAAAATTAAAATCTGACTGCAGGTTCTGAGAATGGCTTAGTATTGATGTATTCATATGTCAAGCTGCTCTATGTGAAAGACTGCTAAGAGTCCGCAGGGATTATTTGGGAATTTATCCCCTGCATTACAAACAGGTAAGCAATACAAATACCCAGATGTCCAGATTACCAGAAGAAGAATGTGGGGTGAACTGGTGAATAACAGCAATGTTTGGATACAAACTGAATGTATAAGCATGCAGTCTCTGTTTCTTTTATAATAAAGACCTCACTCATGCAGATAGCAAGAGGCAAAAAATACACTAGCATAACCACTTTCCATCCACCCTATAGCAGATTTACTGCAGCCGGTCTGTGCAAAATTATGTATATAAATGTGATTTTGCACTTCCACTGTAGGGAGTGCGCGAGCCACTAGAGCACCACTTCTGCTGTGATTAGACACAGCAGAAGCTGATCAACAGGTGCCAGCCAATGGATGAGGGCTGGCACCTGTTGATCATCAAGAAGAGTGACAAGACACAGCTCTGCCTATATAAACAAGGCAGAGCTGTGTCCTGTCAGCGGCGAATTGCTAGACTGCCTTTCCCTGCAAAGCAGGGAATAAAATCTAGCAGATTACCTAGTAAAATCGCACACTGTGTACACAAAACACATACTGTAGCTAGGCACACAGTTAATCCTTTGATCACCCTAGATGTTTAACCCCTTCCCAGTCAGTGTCATTAATACAGTGACAGTGTATATTTTTATCACTTGTCGATGTATTGGTGTCATTGGTTTCCACAAAGTGTCAGTTAGTGTCAGATTGCAACATTGCAATACCGCTATAAATCACTGATCACTGCCATTACGCCATTAATATACACCAAAAAATTCTAGTATATATACCATAGTTTGTAGATGCTATAACGTTCTTGCAAACCAATCAATATATGCTTGTTGGGATTTTTTGGCCTAAATTTATGAAGAAATTTTATTTTTTACATTTTTTTATTGATTATGTTTTATAGCAAAAAGTAAAAAATAGTGTTTTTTTTTTTTTTAATTTCTGTCTTATTTCATTTATAGTGCAAAAAATAAAAAAACCCAGTTATGATCAAATACCACCAAAAGAAAGCTATATTTGTGGAAAAAAAATTGATTTATGTACAGCTTTGCATGACCATGCAACTGTCAACGAGAGTAATGCCGCGCCGTATAGCAAAAAATGGCCTGGTCATGAAGGAGGGTAAATCTTCCAGAGCTGAAGTGGTTAAAGACTATATATAGTAGAACATTTATAAAGTAAAAAATGTATTTAGCTATAGATAGCAATAACAGCATTTAATGCAAAATATGTCATTCATCACTTCAGAAACACTGAATGGAAAATGTTTGCAATGTTTATACATACACAGGAACCAGAAGCTTGGTATCAATTAGTAATTAAACAGTTAAACAAAACTCTTGGATCCAGGAGACCTTTTCATAGGGCAATTCCTCATTTTCAGGTGAAATTTCAAGTAGGTTTATTATATAGGGCTACATAGCAATAAACTTTACAGGATTAGTTCATTGTGCAACAATATAGTTTATAAAATCCTAATCCACAGTTACTGAATGCATACATGTATTTGACAGTATGCAAAAAAAGAACTATTGTATTCGTTTTATAACGCACTTAGGAATATTATTGTTAGGAAAAATTTGCAAATTTAAACTTTACTAAATATATACAAGGAGCATACACTGACTCCATAATTGGTTAAAGGTTTTACCTTAGTGCTTTACTTCACTTCCATCACAAATAAAATGAATTGAAAATTGCCTGAAAGGAAATCAATGAAAGCATTACATGCAAATTGAATTGGTCTTGTTTACTTCCAACTAGTTTTCTAAGGATCGGTTCACACTGCCTTGACTTGGAATCTGACTTGTGAAACCCCAACTCGCATGACATGTGAAATACCATGTTAGTCAATGAGAGCAGTCTTAATTAGCACTACTAAAGTCACTCCGACTTTAGAAAAGGTTCCTGTACTACTTCAAGGCAACTTCTATCTGACTCGTGCCAAAATACTTTAATAGAAGTCGTTTCCAAGTCGGATACTCATTTATATTGATGTGATTTGGATCCGACATTACAGAAAGATTACCCATGCATTCCCTGAAAGTTGCTTCAGAGTTGCTTCAAAGTAGTACTCAAGTTGCCTGGCAAAGTAGCACAGCAAGTCACGTGACTTGTGAATTTAACAGTTTGACAAGAAAATACTTCACTGAATAATTCAGAACTCGTGAATAGTTTGCATAGTCATCAGTAAGAATTTAATTGTCCTACAGCAGGAGAAACCTGGTACACAGATAAAAGACACCTCCAAGTTTCTTTCTTTTCACCTTAGAAATAATTAGGAAAAAATTAAAGAATTATGGCCAAAGCTCTTTGGGCATACTTCTCCTGTAAGTCACAGGAGTGCACTTAGTTCTACATTCCTGTGACCCAGATTCAGCTGACAATGGGCTAAGCCAGTCCACGCTCTGCTGGTATCATGACAATAATGCCAGGATCATGACGATATGTCAGGGTCCATCCAAATGTCTGACTGCTGAAAACCTGAACCAGCTGCTCCAGCTCCCTGCACAGCCTGGCGCACCATCACAGAATGGTGACTGATAGTCACCATTCTGTGCTTCGAGTGGACCTAAGAACTGAGTGACCAGTGGTCTTTGATTGCCACAACCATGTTTCACTGTAGGCACCATGCGTTTTTCTTTGTACTGCTCACCTTTGCGACACCATACAGTTTTGAAACCATCAGTTCCAAAAACATTTATATTGATCTCATTACTCCAAAGTACAGAGTCCCAGTAGTCTTCTTCTTTTTGAGTATATGCCCTGGCAAATTCTAGGTGGCTTTAGGAGAGGCTTCCCTTGTGGACAACACCCATGCATGCCATTGCTCTGCAGTGTATGCCATATTGTGTCACAGGAACCAACCACCCCAGTTTGGCTTTCTACTTCTTTAGCTAACTGCAGTGTACTTGCATGGTGATTTTCTTCAGCACTTCTCAGAAGATGTTCCTGTCGAGGTGTTAACTTCCATGGATGGCCTGGACATCTCTGTGAGATGGTTGCAGTTCCATCTGTGTAAAATGTTTGTATCACTTTGCTACAGTATTCTGATTGATAAGTAAAACGTTGCTGATCTTCTTGTAGCCTTCATCTTTCTTGTTTAAAGACATTTTCTTTCTCAGGCCTTGGGACATTTCTCTTCCATTTGGTGCCATTGCTGACAACATGAAATGGGAAGGGATTGTCTTTGTTAAGTAACGCCCTTTTTTTAATCAACTGTCTTGTGGACACCTGTTTAATGAATAATTAAACTCACCTGTAGTTAAATTCTTGTTAATTAGGTTTTTGTTGTCTAAAATTTAACTTTGCTCCTAAGACTTTCTTTATAAAAATATATAAGAATAATGGAAAGCTTCTGTAAGGAGGAACATAAGTGGTCACCACATATGGGGTCCATATTTTTTTATTTAGCATTGCTCAGGTCTTCGTATCAGGATTGCTTATGAAATAAAGTACAAAGGGTCAAAAAGATTTCTATAATTTTAAATTGACAACTTACTAATGTCAATAATTATGTTTATTTCATGACCATAAGGCCATGGGACGCCTGCCTTTACACGCACATGTACTTTAACCTCCTTGGCGGTATTCCCTAGTGTAGCTCGGGGTAACATTTCAGTACCAAGAGCGGTAACCCCGAGCTACACTCGGGAATACCATGCGGCACTGCTCCGGCATTAGTTCTTCACTTACCTTACCCTGCGCTCCCACGATGTGTCCCCTGAAGCGTCCACGGCCATCTCCTTCGGCCGATGCCGGCATCCGGCTTCTGTGTCCTGTCCCTGTGACGTCGGGACGTACAGGCGCCGCCGCCGGCGGCGGGAAATTTAAAAATTTTAAATAATGTCATTTTTTTTTTTTACATTTTACATAGTAAAACATTGCTGTCTCAACCAATTTCACATAAATTTTGTCCCTAGTGCTTTGTCCTGTGCCCCGCCTGCATTTTGTCTGTTCTTTCTGCCTGGAAACTGAGAAACGTCCATGGCGTCCAAAAAGTGTCCCTTTAGGTCAAAATCGGTTTAGATCAGCTAGAGAACAGCGATAGTAAATCAGAACCACTTGCAAAATTGAGTGATAATGATTTGTGGGGAAATTCGTCATCAGACACTGAAAACGATTTTGTGACTTTGCTCTGCAATGTACAAACTTATTATGGCGCTATATTTCAAATTTCAGTGTTTTTGGTTTGATTATATTATTGAATTAAATGTATTATTATTATATTATTATTTTTTATGATTATTTATTAAATTATAATTTATGATTTTGTGTTTCAAATTTTATCATACCCGGGATGTTTACTAGACTCTTGTTCGGACAGATTTCAGTGAGTTATTCCTAAATATTACAGCCTACAATAAAAAAACTACATATTTCCATGCAAAATAATGGTACCGCTTTCAGCACCAAAAATCTGAAATAATCATACCGCCAGGGAGGTTAATGGCATCCTAGTCTTAGTCCGTAGGGTTCAATACTGAGTTGGCCCACCCTTTGCAGCTATAACAGCTTCTACTCTTCTAAGAAGACTGTCCACAAGGTTTAGGAGTGTGTCTAAGGGAATGCTTGACCATTATTCTAGAAGTGCATTTGTGAGGTCAGGCACTGATGATGGACGAGAAAGCCTGGCTCACAATCTGCATTCTAAGTCATCCTGAAGGTATTCTATCAGGTTGAGGTCAGGACTCTGTGTAGGCCAGTCAAGTTCCTCCACCCCAAACTCATTCATCCATGTCTTTATGTACCTTGCTTTATGCACTGGTGCACAGTCATGTTGGAACAGGAAGGGCCATCCCCAAACTGATCCCACAAAGCTGGGAGCATGAAATTGTTCAAACTGTTACGACAAATTTGTGAGCACAAAATTGTCCAAAATGTCTTGGTATGCTGATGTCTTAAGATCTTCCTTCACTGGAACTAAGGGGCCAAGCTCAACCCCTGAAAAACAACCCCACACCATAATCCCACCAAACTTTACACTTGGCACAGTGCAGTCAGGCAAGTACTGTTCTCCTGGCAACCACCAAACCCAGGCACTTCCATCAGATTGCCAGACAGTGAAGCGTGATTTGTCACTCCAGAGAACACGTCTTCACTGCTCTAGAGTCCAGTGGCAACGTGCTTTACACCACTGTATCCGACGCTTTACATTGCACTTGGTGATGTAAGGCTTGGATGCAGCTGCTTGGCCATGGAAACCCATTCCATGAAGCTCTCTGTGCACTGTTGTTGTGCTAATCTGAAGGCCACTCGAATTGTGGAGGTCTTTAGCTAATGACTCTGCAGACAGTTGGCGTCTTCTGCGCAGTGTGCTCTTTAGCATGTATTGACCCCACTCTGCCATTTTACATGGCCTACATGGAGTTGCCGTTGTTCCCAGTTGCTTTCACTTTGTTATAATATCACTAACAGTTGACCATGGAATATTTAGTAGCAAGGAAATTTCACGGATGGACTTTTTGCACAGGTAGCAACCTATCACTGTTCAAAGCTTGAATTCACTGAGCTCATGAGAGCGACCCATTCTTTCACAAATGTTTGTAGAAGCAGTTTGCATACCTAGGTGCTTGATTTTATACACCTGTGGCCATGGAGGTGATTGGAACACCATAATCCAATGATTTGGAGGGGTGTCCCAATACTTTTGGCAATATAGTATATATATGCATATAAATATATATTAATATATAAAATATCAGTAGTTATGGATCCTCTCAGAACATCAGAACATATCACTACATATGTAGAAGGATTTAAATTTAAATGCAAGATGCTAGGATGATCATTAGGGTCTCAAGATCCTTGAGAAAGAGGCACCATACACAAGTTGATAAAAATAATAGTTATCAAATTGTATAATTATATAATGCCACATGTTGAGTTTTGGAAGAATGCAATGCATGCCTTTCATTATTCAAAGTAAGCAGCTGAAATTGCAGTTCTCCATCCCTCTTACCCTTGTAAATTAACTGACATTGGCATCTTGCCATCCAAACAGATGGGAAGGAACAGAGACAGCCAACGGACCACATCCATGTCTCATCAAATACACTTGTTAAAGGCAGGACTCTCAGCCAAGACTTTGTAAATGCCTATTCATCCATTGCTTAGTGACAAAGGAGACAGCCCTTTAAAAGGCAGTTAATTGATTACTGTGGAGTGACATGAATCACAACTTTTATATATGTTTGTGAATGGTATAATGCCAGTCTAAGACCTAGTCTCCATCTACTTATAACTATTTGTATAACTGACAAGATAAAACCAAATTTTAAGTAAAATAAAGTGGATAGAAGTAGAAACCCATTCTTAAAGGGCCAGTCCACACAAAACCGATATTTTAATTATAGGTTACACATGTGGGGCTGAGTCACTTGTAGGCATCACATATCTCCTAGTGCCTACAGCCATAAAATCTTTCTTTCATATTTTCAGACCCTGTTTTTGCCATGTTAGGAGTGTAAAGACAAACAAACGAAACCAGCGCTCAAATCTTCATGCAGACTAAAAGAAATTCAGAATGCCAAACGGAGAGGTGCTGCCCTTCAAAGACCGGGAAATCTGGACACTGGTGAACAAAAGCAGACAAGGGCGCACTCTCATTGTGCATTACCGTGGTATACCACGTATTTATTGTGTAGACAAATGGATGTATACTCGCAAACCAAAGGAAATTAAAAGCAGAATATGTAGTCCACAATAACAGGTCCTTGGACCAGCAGGCATACATTTTAGCTCAGAGGAAGGGGGTTCGTGTCCCAAAACGCCTCAGCTTATTCCTACTAAGGGTACAGCATTGCATTGACTGTTATTGTGGACTACATATTCTGCTTTTAATTTCCTTTGGTTTGTGAGTATACATCCATTTGTCTACACAATAAATATGTGGTATACCACGGTTATGCACAATGAGAGTGCGCCCTTGTCTGCTTATGTTAGGAGTGTAGGGTATTCTGCTTGTGTACTATGTATATAATAAGAAATCCAGCAGGGATAGCTGAACCCATCCTTAAAGCTGACGACAAGTATTCAGACCTGAAAACTCAGAAGAGAGATGGAAGCACCAGAGTTTCTCACAGATTTAAGACTCTATTGGAATGTTTAACTCTCCAGCATCTACCAAATATCTTTTGCATTCACTGTCCCTTTAATGGGCTATAAAGTATAATGTGCTGAAAGTGAATGTGTAAAGTCAAAGCTTTTATATTGTCTATTCAGATATTTCTCTAAGCTCCTGAAGAAACATGTAGTCGCAAAATATGTTGAGTCAAGCATTCCTGGGTCATGGAATTCCCTGACTCTTCATTTGTACAACCTTGATAAAACACGAATGGTTATCATCAATAGTTGGGAGTTAGTCTGACCCCTGGGGAACAATATTTTATAGTTTTTTTATGATCTATAAAATGTTAAATTATATTGAATAAAATTAATACGCTTTTACATAAATGTTGTGTTTTTATTCCTAAAAATTCAATGATTTTGTAGCTATGTTTATGCTTTAATCTATAGGACATGGCACATTGTATCACTATTAATTACACTTGGTACCACCCCATGGTTACACTAAAAGACTTGCTGATAATAATGTTCTTGAAAAATGGTCATAAATCATATATTTATTTAACACTGTAGAAGGCAGATCACCACAATGTAATATTTTTTTATCTGGGAATGTTGTGACTTTGCATTATGCACTAGGATTAATTAAAAGACTATGAATCACCACCCTTCAGTGTTTAGAACTTCAACTGTTTTCCCCAAAGCTATAAAGAAAAGTCAGCTTGTTTTGTCTACCTGTTAGTATTTGTATTTTGCAAAAACTTTCAGCTTTGAAACCCACATCCATGATTCATTCTGTATTTATTTTAACTGGTAATAACTATCAAAATGTAAGGTAGTTACAAAAAAATAACTATATATATGTATACAGTCATGGCCGAAATTGTTGGCACCCTTGATATTTTTCCTGAAAATCAAGTATTTCACACAAAAAAGGTATTGCATTAACACATGTTTTGCTATACACATGTTTATTCCCTTTGTATGTATTGGAACAAATATAAAACAGAGGCAGAAAAGCAAATATGACATAATGTCACACAAAACCCCAAAAATGGGCTGGACAAAAGTATTGGCACCCTTAACTTAATATTTGGTTGCACACCCTTTGGAAAACATAACTGAAATCAGTCGCTTCCTATAACCATCAATAAGCTTCTGACACCTCTCACCCGGAATTTTGGACCACTCTTCCTTTGCAAACAGCTCCAGGTCTCTCTTATTGGAAGGACACCTTTTCCCAACAGCAATTTTAAGATCTCTCCACAGGTGTTCAATGGGATTTAGATCTGGGCTCATTGCTGGCCACTTCAGAACTCTCCAGCGCTTCTTTGCCATCCATTTCTGAGTGCTTTTTGACGTATGTTTGGGGTCATTGTCCTGCTGGAAGACCCAGGATCTTGGACGCAAACCCAGCTTTCTGACACTGGGCCCTACAGTGCGACCCAAAATCCTTTGGTAATCCTCAGATTTCATGATGCCTTGCACACAGTCAAGGCACCCAGTGCCAGAGGCAGCAAAACAACCCCAAAACATCATTGAACCTCCACCATATTTTACCGTAGGTACTGTGTTTTGTTCTTTGTAGGCCTCATTCCGTTTTCGGTAAACAGTAGAATGATGTGCTTTACCGAAAAGCTCTATCTTGGTCTCATCTGTCCACAAGACGTTTTCCCAGAAGGCTTTTGGCTTACTCAAGTACATTTTGGCAAACTGTAGTCTTGCTTTTTTATGTCTCTGTGTCAGCAGTGGGGTCCTCCTGGGTCTCCTGCCATAGCGTTTCATTTCATTTAAATGTCGACGGATAGTTCGCGCTGACACTGATGCTCCCTGAGCCTGCAGGACAGCTTGAATGTCTTTGGAACATGTTTGGGGCTGCTTATCCACCATCCGGACTATTCTGCGTTGCAATCTTTCATCAATTTTCCTCATCCGTCCACGACCAGGGAGATTAGCTACAGTGCCATGGGTTGCAAACTTCTTGATAATGTTGCGCACTGTGGACAAAGGCAAATCTAGTTCTCTGGAGATGGACTTGTAACCTTGAGATTGTTGATATTTTGCCACAATTTTGGTTCTCAGGTCCTCAGACAGTTCTCGTCTCCTCTTTCTGTTGTCCATGCTTAGTGTGGCACAGACAGACACACAATGCAAAGGTTAAGTGAACGTCTCTCCTTTTTATCTGCTTTCAGGTGTGATTTCTATATTGCCCACACCTGTTACTTGCCCCAGGTGAGTTTACAGGAGCATCACATGCTTGTAACATTCTTATTTATCCGCAGTTGTGAAAGGGTGCCAATACTTTTGTCCAGCCCATTTTTGGAGGTTTGTGTGACATTATGTCGAATTTGCTTTCTTTCCTCCCTTTTTTTGTTTTGTCCCAATACACACAAAGGGAATAAACATGTGTATAGCAAAACATGTGTTAATGCAATACGTTTCGTGAGAAATACATGATTTCCTGGAGAAATATCAAGGGTGCCAACAATTTCGGCCATGACTGTATATACATTATATACATATTGCGAAGTATTTATTTTCTTTAAGAGAGCCATTAATTTCTATTTATTGATGCTAGCACATGTTTAACCCCTTCCCACCCACCCTGGCATCCCCCTTAAAGTTCTTAAAGCCAAGAGGGATATGGAAAGGATCTGTAATCATGTAACCACTGTGATTGGCTGTCACAGTGGTCACATTGTCAGAAGCCAGTCCTGCCAGTTACCGATGTTTACTGTTTTTGTGCTGGGAGTGCAGGGAGGGTGTGCTCCCAGCCCATAAACATTGCCCAACCAGCAAAGCATAAGTGTGGCATGTGGGCATTAAAGCCCAGCTTTTTGCCACTGCACATATGGGTTACTAAGGTATGGAGGGGTTAAGTTAGTATTGCTTGTGTTTACCTTTAAGTATTTTTCATCTCATGTTAATATTTTCACTTACATTTATTTTATATTTCATTAAACGTAAACATGTATGAATTAGCCCCAAGAAAAACCTTTAATAACTTATTACAATCACTTTACAATCACTGTTCCTTACTGCTTCTTATCTTTTTTAGTGTTAAGATGTCAGCTACACAGGGAGTGTATTGTTTTCAATGAATCATCCAAAGTACAACCACTGCATAGGACTGCAACTCAGAGCAGGATGCATTCAAAATGTAATGAGCAAATATGGTTGCCCCCATGTACACACAGAATTATGAACTACACATAGAAAAGATTTTTAATAAAAATATTAATACACATATTAACCTCAAGCTAATCTCTTCTATATGTTTATAAAAGATGTGTGTATATATGTATATATATATATATATATATATATATATATATATGTACAGCATAAGTAAGTACACCTCAACAGATTTTTCAGGAAACCTTTACTTTCCTTTCAGAGTCAACATTTTCTCTGGGACACTATACTACAAAATACTCCCACAAATGCAGGCCATTGATTGCAAACAAGATTTGTTACTTTGCACACACAAAAATTTTTTTTTCCTACGCAAATTCATTCAAGACCATGCTGCAAAAATGAATACACCCCAATGAAAGTATTAAGGTCAAAATTAAATTTTATACAACACAATCCTACACAAGAATGCAACTATTTATTCATTAAACAGGTGTCCAGAAGTCAGTTGAGCATAAAAGGGCGTTACTTAAAGAAAACCCCTTCCCATTTCATGCTGTCAGCAATGGCACCACATGGAACAGATATGTCACAAGGCCTGAGAAAGAAAATAATTTCTTTACACAAGAAAGGTGAAGGCTGCAAGAAGACCAGCAAACCTTTACTTCTCTGTAAGAATACTATAGCAAAAGTGATAAAAAAATGTAACAAAGATGGAACTGCAACCACTTTACAGAGACATCCAGGCCGGCCACAGAGGTTAACACCTCGACCGGAGCATCTTCTGATGAGGAGGGTTGAAGGAAATCGCCATGCAAGTTCACTGTAGTTAGCTAAAGAAGTAGAAAGCCAAATTGGGGTGATTGTTTCCCATGACACAATATGGCGTACACTGCGGAGGAATGGCATGCATGAGTGTTATTCACGAAGGAAGTCTCTCCTAAAGCCCATGCACAAAATAGCCCACCTAGAATTTGCCAGGGCTTATGCTGAAAAAAGGAAGACTACTGGGACTCTGTACTCGGAGTGATGAGACCAAGATAAATGTTTTTGGAACTGATGGCTTCAAAACTGTATGGCATCACAAATTGAGGAGTACAAAGTAAAATGCATAGTGCCTACAGTGAAACATGGTGGTGGCAGAGTCTTTCGGTGGGGCTGCATGAGTGCTGTTGGTGTCAGGGGGAGCTGCATTTCATTGCTGGCATCATGAATATATTGAAAGAGAAGATACTACCATCACTCCATGATCTTGGCCGTCGTGCACTTTGCCATCATGACAATGATCCAAAACACACATCTAAGGTCACTGCTACATTTCTGAAGAAGAACAGGGTGAAAGTGATTCAGTGGCCAAGTATGTCTCCTAATCTAAACCCAATAGAACACCTATGGGCAGGGGCGGACTGACAACTCATGGGGCCCCCGGGCAATAGGGGATCATGGGGCCCCTATGTCCTTGCCCAAACTCAAAAAAGCCTATGAAAAAGGTACCAGGGGCATCTCATGGGGCCCCTTACTGACCCCGGGCCCTCAGGCAGTGCCCGAGTTTCCAAATGGTCAGTCCGCCCCTGCCTATGGGGAATTCTGAAGAGACAGGTTGAGCATCACTCTTTATCCAGGCTCTAAAAGAGGTTGTTCTTGAAGAATGGAAAAAGATAGATGTTGCCAACTTGTTCCTTGCATACCTAGAAGACTTGGTGCTGTCCTCACAAGTCATGGAGGTCATAAAAAATACTAGCTGCAGTAGTTTTTGTTGTGGGGTGTATTAAGTTTTGCATCAACTGATTTGCGTAAAACTGAAGATTTTGTAATCTAAGTTATATTATTAACCTTACTTTCATGTAATGAGCTAAAGAAATGTTCTATAGAGCTCAGTTTTGTCAAAATATTGGAAATTTCAAAAGGGGTGTACTTATTTATGCTGCTCACTGTATATATATATATATATATATACACACTTTTTTTTCTATCTATTTATTTAAAAGACTAAATATTCTATGACAGGTGTGGCATAGTCACCTGTTTAAAGGGTATTTGGTAATTCAGGGGCTCCCATATAAATGAAGTGAAATTCGAAGTAGATTTTGCTTTAAGACACCATCAACACATTTAATGGCACTGAGCAACCACTTTTTCAGGAGAATTTCAGACGATGGCCACAGTGTGCTTAAAGTGATTGTAAACCCTTACATATACCCAGAGAGGTCATTGGCCTCAGGTTATACAAAGAGATGAAAGAAATCACCCTACATAAGTTTTACCTGTTATCTACAGCCATCTGTCCCCTTCATCTATTCACACTGCAGATTTTACACAGAATCTCCCAGTTCTGAAAAGCAGGGGGCAGGGAAATGAAGTTACATGCAGTGAGAAGAACTGTGAGAGCCGATTGGAGGGAAGGAACACCCCTTCACACACAGCAGAACTGAAGCTTTCAATCACAGGCAGCGCCCTCCCGTGTCAACCTTTTTCCTTTGGTGTCAGCAAAACTTGTCAGAAGTTACTCATGCAGATAGCAGAGAAATGAGGCAACAGAGGAAATGACACTTAGTGCTTTTGACTGAGACAAGTACACACTATAGAGGGATGTGCTTTGTTCCTATTTCATGCCTGAGGTTTACAACCACTTTAAATGTAGTTCAGATTGTTTACTGATGCCTGTCTTGTAAATGGATCTCTTTTTTATCATGTATCTTGTACAGCCTACTTACTGAACTGCTACAAACATTTCAAAAATTTTATTGTCATCTACCTTATATAGTTTCAACCAACTTCAAGTCAAATAATTATTTAATTCTGATGTTAGAGAAATTTGCAGTTACAGTTTTGCAGTAACAGTTTACAAAATGAAATAGCAAACATGCACTTGTTTGTGGAACAATAATCCTACAGAAGAGTTTCAGTGCTGTACTGTTATTTACAATGGGTCAAACACTAGAAAATTATAGGATTTCAGTATTTACTGTTGTATAAATATATCTGATAGCTTATAGAGCAATTCCAGGCAACCAGTAAAAGCATTCAGCAAGCTAACAATGCTATAATCACAGCAACTGTACTAAAGTCACAAAGTTCAGTCAATTTACTTTAGCCTGAGTTCTGAGTAATCCTCTGCACACTCAGCTAGCCTGGGGACATTCTTTTTTTCCACTGATGACCCCGTGATGTTGGAACTTATTTTGTATCCAAAGCCAAGACATTTTTTACACTGTTGTCAGCCAAATGGAAATTTGTATGGCCTGCCCTATGGAAACTCAGAAAAAAGATGAGTAATAATGTTAGTTACTACTGTTGCAGATACCTTTTACAAATATTAAGTCATTCTGTACAGCATGCATTCATGGCCATTTTGAAATGCTAAGAAACACCTGTACAGAATATATTAGTAAGAGAAGCAGTTCTTCAGTAGTGACATCTTCTTCTGGACAGAATGTACAGCACTTTGGCTTTTTGAGGATAAAACAGACCCCTTAAAGCGGAGCTCCATCCAATCTGCCCCCCCCTCCTCCACTGCCACATTTGTCATCTTTTGGGAGGGAGTGGGTACCTTATTTTTAGAAGTTTGCCCCCTCCACAGGTCCCAGAGGACTGTGTCCCATTTACAAATACAGCGCATTTCACGCATGTGCAGTAGGAGACCGGTTGTGAAGCTGCAAGGCTTCATTGTCCGTTTCCCTTAGTCAAGATGGCAACATCAGCATCCAATATCCAATTGAAGAAGGACACTGCTGGACACCTGCACAGGTAAGTGGCCTAATATTAAAAGTCAGCAGCTACAGTATTTGTAGCTGCTGACTTTTACATTTTTTTTTGGGGGGGGGGGGCGGAACTCTGCTTTAATCAACAAAACCAGGGCACATGAATTACATATGTATGGAATAATACCCAAAAGCATGAAAACTTCACTTCAGGAAATTATTTTTAATATAAATTCTTGTGTCAGTGACCCCTGTCCTGGTTACTCAACTGCATAGTTTGTAAAAGTCTATTGCTCATGCATTATCTGCACCAATTAAGATAGCTTTCCATTGCTAAGAAACAAGGAACAGCACAGTTAAGAAGAAACAGTAATACAAAGAAAAATAAAGGCATAAAAGAGAATCAGTATAAAAAAAGAAGAAGAAAGACAGACTGTACATATGAATACAATAGGTACCTGGAATGACCAAATAAAGGGGATCATGGGTGGTCCTTTATGTATGTGAGGACTGAACATCTCTGGTGCATTGAAAGAGGTTCAGCACATTAGGTTTTTTTATCCTCATTTGTACAGGGCCCAACACCTTGCATGAATACATTTTCACCCCTAATAGGTACAGTTGCAAGAAAAAGTATGTGAACCCCTTGGGATTACGTGGAGTTTTGCATGAATTGGGCATAAAATGTGCTCTGAACGTCATCTAAGTCACAACAATAGAAGAACACAGTCTGCTGAACATAATACTACACAAACATTAGATGTTGCCATGGTTTAATTGCACATAACATGTAAACATTCACAGTGCAGGGAGGAAAAAGTATGTGAGGCCCTAGCTTAATGACTTCTCCCAGAGCTAATTGGAGCCAGGAATGAGCCAACCTTGACTCCAATCAGTGTGATGATATTGGATGTGTTGCTGACAGCTGTTCTGCCCTTAAAAAACACACACCTGTTTTGGGTTTACTGGTTTCAAGAAGCACTGTCTGATGTGAACCATGCCTCGCAGAAAAGAGCTCTCAGAAGACCTACGATCAAGAATTGTTGACTTGCATGAAGCTGGAAAGGGTTACAAAAGTATCTCCAAAAGCCTTGATGTTCATGTGTCCACGGTAAGACAGACTGTCTACAAATGGAGAAAGTTTAGCACTGTTTCTACTCTCCCTAGGCGTGGTCGTCCTGTAAAAATGACTGCAAGAGCACAGCGCAGAATGCTGCATGAGGTAAAGAAGAATCCCAGAGTGTCAGCTAAAGACCTACAGAAATCTTTGGCACATGCTAACATTTTTGTTGACACATCTACAATAAGGAAAACATTAAACAAGAATGGAGTACATGGGAGGACACCACGGAGGAAGCCATTGCTGTCCAAAAAGAATATTGCAGCACGTTTGCAGTTTGCAAAAGAGCACCTGGATGTTCCACAGCACTACTGGCAAAATATACTGTGGACAGATGAAACCAAGATTGAGTTGTTTGGGAAGAACACACAACACTATGTGTGGAGAAAAAAAGGCGCAGCAAACCAACATCAAAACCTCATCCCCACTGTAAAACATGGCGGAGGGAGCATCATGGTTTGGGGCTGCTTTGCTGCCTCAGGGCCTGGACGGATTGTTGTCATTGATGGGAAAATGAATTCCAGAGTTTATCAAGACATTTTGCATGAAAACATACGACCATCTGTCTGCCAACTGAAGCTCTGCAGAGGATGGGTGATGCAACAGGACAATGACCCAAAGCATACAAGTAATTCAACAAAACAATGGCTGCAACAGCACAGAATACGCCTTCTGGAGTGGCCCAGTCAGAGTCCTGACCTCAACCCGACTGAAATGCTGTGGCATGACCTTAAGAGAGCGATTCACACCAGATATCCCAAGAATATTGTTACACTGAAACAGTTTTGTGAAGAGGAGTGGTCCAAAATTACTCCAGATCGTTGTGCAGGTCTGATCTGCAACTACAGGAAACGTTTGGTTGAGGTTATTGCTGCCAAAGGAGGGTCAACCAGTTATTAAGTCCAAAGGTTCACATACTTTTTCCTCCCTGCACTGTGAATGTTTACATGTTATGTGCAATTAAACCATGGCAACATCTAATGTTTGTGTAGTATTATGTTCAGCAGACTGTGTTCTTCTATTGTTGTGACTTAGATGACGTTCAGAGCACATTTTATGCCTAATTCATGCAAAACTCCACGTAATCCCAAGGGGTTCACATACTTTTTCTTGCAACTGTATTTAACACTAACACTTTTATAGTAAGTGTTATTTCTAAGAATTTATCACAGGTACATTTATTGCACCAAAAAAGTTACTTTGTCACGTCCAAAAATTATAATACTTACTTGCCTCAATCTTACTTGTAGACCTCAGACTTACTTAACCTCAACCTATCCCCGACTCTAAGAGTGCATTCATACTATGCATTTTCCTAATGCATGTTTGTTAACAGAACGTTTTATAATACATTTAGGTGTGTTGCATCAAAGCAGCCCATTCATTTTGTATAGGCTGGCAGTGCACCTAACATACAAAAAAAACTGACATTTGTTTAATGCATCACACAACAATGCACAGCATGTGAGTTGTGGTGCACAGCAGAATTGACGCATTGTCAGCGTCTGAAGTTGAGCATTGGGGTGCTATTCTACATGAAGGGCATTGCAATGCTCCTCACTGTGGGAAATGCATCATGGCAACAGGGGACAAACTATAGGTCTGAAAGGATCCTTACTCTCAATATCAACAAAAAATCTTACCATTGGTAATTTTATTATTCTATCAGTACAATAGAAAAAACAATACTTTTGCACAAGTGTTGAAATGCACCAAAACAAAAATATACATAATGCAGTATCTAATGCAAATTGGTGAACCTGGTATACAGTGGGATTGATTTCCTAAAGCAGCAGAGAACATGCAAAATTAATTTTCACATGGCTTAGTGAGTGAGATGAAACAAACTTAAAATTTATGTCCAGAGAAATCACATGCAAAGAAAATGTTAAAAAAAAAAAAAGATTTTTGCTGAGACATGACTGGATGATTGAAGCCAACACATCATATCACTTTATTCACTAAGCTACATGATTTCTCTCTTTACAAAGGGAATTTTTCACTATAGTTAGTGAGTGAAGTGATGACTTTAATCTTCCAAACATGTGCAAGCAAAAATCCAGTTTTTAACCAGTTCTCATCTGGCCAATAACAAAATGACAGCCGAGTGAGACTTTCGTTGATCCGGGTGGGCATCATATGATGTCCTCCCGGACCACCGCCATGCACGCGCCTGTGTGGTTGATCACTTTCCCAGAGTAGTACAATGTTGCTATGGTCACTTTATATTACTCTGGTCACAGTGTTTTAAAAAAAAAAATGTAAAAAAAATAAAAAAAGAAACATTTTTTTAAAAATGAAAAAAAAATACATATTTTTTTTACATAGTCACCAGTCAGTGTCCCTGATCACCCCTCCACACCAGTTATATGATGACACTGAACTGCACTGGTTACAGTATGTAAAAAAGGTGAATTTGTATTTTAAATTTCTTCATTTTCCAAAAAAATTGTGACAAAAAATTACAACTTCAAAAAACTTGCCATGCCTCTTACTAAATACCGCAGACTGTCTACTTTAGAAAACGGAGGAATTTGATGGATATCTCTACTGTTCTGGCATTTTTGAGCCTTAAGAGATGAGATAGGCAGTCATAGTTATGGACTCTATAACTTTTCTACAGACTAAATAATATACACCAACTTGGGTTATTACCATATAATCACCAAAGAAATGTAGCAGTATACATTTTGGCCTAAATTTATGAAGAACAATTATTTATTTGTAAAATTTTATAACACACACAAAGAAAAACTTTTCAAAACTTTTTCAAAATGTTTGGTATTTTTTTATTTATTTAACAACAAATAAAAATCCAGTAGTTACTAAATACCACCAAAAAAAGCTTTAGGTGTTTGAACAAAATGATACAAATTTAGTTTGGATACAGAGTTGCATGACCATGCAATTGTCATTTAAACTGAGAGAGTGCTGAAAGCGGAAAATTGGCCTGGGCAGGAAGGGGGTAAAAGTGCCTGGGACTGAAGTGGTTAAAAAAATGTCCTTGCACATGATTGAGCAATCTTTGCAGTGAATTTTTACTTTCATTTAATTTACTAAAATAAGTAAAAAAATTCAATAACCATGCTTTAGTCCTTTAGTTTAGTAAGGTCAAGATATAAATTATCAGCATTAAAAGAGAAGTATGGATTTTTTAAAACTATACTTACCAAGGTGGATGCAGCATCGATCCAATGCTGCATCTCTTCCCCGCTGGTTTCAACTGTGAGAACTGAGTGATCAGACAACACTGATCATTCAGTTCTCCCTGCTGCTCTGAGCAGAAAGCCAGGACTGTCATCTCTAGCTCTCTGCTCTGCCCCCCACCCCCCAGTGCTCACTGGAGTGAATAAAAAAATTGCATGTTAATGTGTAAACAACAAACAAATGCCTTTAAGGTGTGTTGTTGGTTCACTCCCGAAAAGGAATGACCCCCTCTCTCACCCCTTGGGGTGCAAGACTCCTGATGGGGTCTTAGGTTCACCTTGAAAAAAGGCCCAGCAGACCCCACTCCTAATGATCTGCCAAAAGCAACCAATGAGTACTTTCCTGAAAAGAGAAGGAGACAGGGAGGCAGGGAAGGAACCCACATTTCCCCCTAGACTTTAGGGTAGGCTCATAGACCCACACCCTACCATCTGTCAGCAAATGTAAAAAGGCACATATGTAAAGTGCAGTAACAAAACATGAGAGGTGAATAAATAAAAAATAAAAAAATGTCAATGTGTGCACAATGGCTAGGCCTTGCAGCCTGGTAATAAAAATTGCCATGGTCTTAGCCAAAAGGCCTAGCCCATGAGGTGATGTGCATAAAAATCAAGAGGCGTTGTGGCCATGCTCTCATTTCTCACAGCGGGGTCCCAAGCCCATAGTGACACTAAAATCACCTGTGGGTTAGCACTACAATGGAGCACTTTACATCAAAGGCACTCTGCCTTCCCAACCCCTGTTCAGACAAGGTAGCACTGTTCAAATCAGGAGACACTGGGCCCCTTAGAGTCCCCTACACTAAGGAACTACTACTGACCCCTACATTACATGGCAGATGCTTGAATCAGATTTTTGTTCCCATGAAGGAGATCCCTCAGCACCCCCATCATCCCAGCAGAGATACTATACAGCCAGCCATCCCAGCCTAAAGGCCAGAATGACGGTGGAGCATCACTTCTGGACATTGAGAAAACAGATACTTCACTTGATATTAGCCAAAAGGTCAAGCAATGCAACATTACCCTTACTGAAAGATACAAAAAATTACCCTCTTTTATCATTTGTAAGAGATATACATTTGAACATCTATGTTAATATATCCTTTCTGCTCATAGAGATCATTTATTCCCTTCCAATGATTCCTAAATGCTTGTTTTGTTTCAAGTGACAATATTCAGCAGAAAGAGAAGTGACAATGTCATACATGGAAATGATATGCCAATGAAATCCTTGAAGATGAATTCCTTTCAGCATAATCTTCTTTTCTTTTATTTGCTGCTCTAGTTCCATTGATAGATCCAAGCAGTTAGATGTTACAATTCCAGGATTAAAAGTTCACTGACATGCTCCTTTAATATATAATACTAAATATTGATGATAATCTCACCCTACGGATTACAAAATCTTACATCCTTTCTCTGTGTGCCATATGTTTGAATTGTAACATAACATTTTTTCACTTTTAAATGGTAAGTAAACCAATATGATACAATAATTATTTAAAGAGCCACTCGGTACAATTCACAATTGTATTTGTTTCAGTATTAGGACTAGATTTGTTTGATATCTAGGAGAATGCACTTTCTTGTACACTTGATTTTCTTTTTAAAAGGGTCAGTTTAAAACCGATGTTTCAGGTATTAGAAGATGCTGAAGAATTAAACCATCTGACAATTTTTTATATCTCTCTGGGATACTGTGGTTTAGATCTCTGCATTGCAGTTCCTCTGCCTGTACACCTGTTCTGGCCATTATGAAAGACTACCACTCTCCTTGGCTTTATTTATTCATTCTATATTATGGAAAATGCAACATGTGGAGCTGAAAGATACAAAGATGGACAGGAACACTCAAAACCTTTTGTCTCACAACTAGAGTTTGCAATAGGGATGACATTTGGGTTTAGATCAAACCTTTTTTCAAAAGGAACCCAGGTTGTTTGACTTTGATGTTTGTGAAGCTGGCAAAGTCATTGGTCAAAACTGTCCAATTTTGTCTATCCGAATCCCCAGCTGCTGTAATGTAAACAAACAGCCAGTGATCATAAGTAATGTCATCCCATTTCTCAAGTAATCCCTAAATTCTGTATCATTCTTCCAGTACTCTCTAAATACAGTACAACACAATATAATTTTTCAGGGGCAAATACAAATGTAAATTTCCCTCATTTATGGCCTATCTCTAATAAATAACCTGACCCTATTACTTAAAGTGTTACTAAACCCAGGACCCTACATTCACTCTATCTGGTGTCCCACAGTACACACAACATGGAAATGCAATTATTTTAGTAAATATAAACTGATAAATACCTTTTCTCATCAGCAGTTAGAGCAGTCTTGTGACTTCAGCAGAACACTGGTTAAAGCTTGTAGGAGGAGTTTTCTTTCTGCTCTAAAAGGATGTGAAACCTCTGACCCTCTGTCTGGACAGTGCTGATTGGCCCTGTGCTGATCACATGCACCCTCCGAAGAAAAAAAACAAACCTCTCTAGCAATACACACCAAACTGAGCATGTCCATGTGACCACAGGTTAAGTCTGTATCAAGTGGTCATTTCAACAAGAGGAGGGGCAGAGAAGAGAGGATCAAACAGTCTTTTTACACAATGCAGATGATTAACCCCTTAGGTTCCACAATGAGTATAACAAGCATGCTTTACTGCATATACAGACTGATTTTACTGCTGTAGGTTTAGTAACACTTTAACCCTATTCCTCTCAATAACCATGATGTCCAACTGTAGCCAAAACAGTTTTTCATTTTGGACAAAGTGGCGAAGTAACAGAAACCCTGTCAGTGGTTTATTGTGGTCTGTGACCTGATTGTAAAGACACTGAATATAGTAAAACTTTTTTTATTAAAATGTGGAAGAGTGAGAATCTCTGTCCATTCAATATTACTAACCTCTGCCTTAATTTTTTTGTTCTTCCTAGGGCTGCATTTAGACTAGAGTATTTTGTGAACATTTCCGAAATCTGCAAAAAACATGTGTCATGCTTGTGGTGGCATTCATTGATTAAAGTGGTTGTAAACCTATGACATGAAATATGAACAAAGCATATCCCTCTCTAGTATGTACTTGTCTCTATCCAGAGTACTAAGTGTGATTTCTGTATGCTGCCTCCTTCCTCTGCTATCTGTATTATCAGGAGTCACTTCTGACAACTTTTCCTGACACCAAGAAGTAAAAAAGGTGACAGGGGATTGACCTCCAGAACACAGCTTGTGATTGACAGACTGAGCTTGGTTCCTGTGTGCTATGTGAAGGGAGGTGTGTCTATTCCCTCCAATCAGCTCTCAGCTCTCCTCCCTGAGCTCTGCAGTGTGTAATTTTTTTCTGTTTTCTAAAAGCTCAGACAAGCTGTATGAATTCTGGACTTTAACAGTGTGATTTTGTGGGCATTCATAAATGCTATAATGTGAATGCAGCCTTAGTCAATCCAAAACTAAAAAAGAAAAATGGCTGGGCTGTAGTTAGGCTGTAACCGTCAATTTGACACTTAATCAACCAGAACCCTTACACCTAAATCCTGAGCAAAACCCTTTTGATTTAACCTACTGCATAACCTCTATCTTAAGCTTTAAAATGTAGGCCCTGACGTCAAATACTTACTTAGCCCCACACGCTTAACTCTAGTCTTATCTTCAGTTACACATACATGTTCCTCTTATGTACTAAAAGAATATAGCAATAACAGCCCCCACTTTAACTGCTGCTGTCAGTTTATCAATCACTGCGAGTACACTTAACCCTCCTAAAGGTGATTATATGAATTGTTCTTTCTTAAGCATTGAGTGTTTACGTGAAAACATCACAATACAAAATATTAACTGTTTAATTTTTTTTTTCAATGTTAATTGCAATATGTTTGATTCTATTTGCAAAGCAGGCACCACCACAGCTTTTCTCATCACTAAATATTATGAGTTTCTAAGATAGTGTTTTTATGAAAATATGTTTTTGAATATTCATCCACGCTTCTGAAAAGTTTAGGAAATTCCCTAGTCATAACATTCGTTCAGCAATGTGTGTGTTTCTCTTACTCAATTATTTACCTACACATTTGAAATCGATCTTTCTTTTTTGCATGAATTTGTGAACTACCAGGTGGACTCTATTATCCTTAGGCAATATTTTTACAACTCAATTTAGAACTGTCTTGGGTCTTTCACTGAAATTTGTTACAGCCTTTTCACATGATATTCAAGAGTAGAAAGGCTGGCCAAGTATATTAGTTCTCTTCATTTAAAAACTGTTGGCACAACAACAGCTGTAGGTAATTTGATATGAGCTTAGGAATTACTGCCAGAATTATAATTTAAAACCTAATTTATCTCAATATGGAAATAGGTTGAAGTAAGTTTTCATGTATTGAGCATTTATTTGCATTAACCCCACCATCACCCTGCCATTCATGTCCATATGCTTTATTTACAGTGATCCTGTCACAAAAAAAAGTAAAAAAAAAAGAATTTAAAAAAAAAAAAATATATATATATATATATATATATATATATATATATATATAAAAAACAGATTGCATGTAAAAGAAAGCTGTAAATTTCACCTGTGAAATCCCCCCCCCCCAAAGTCTGCTGGGAAACCTGAATCATATTTTCTCACATCAAAAATGGCAGCATATAGAAATTTAACTATAGCAGCAAAAAATGGCCTCTCTGGTGGTAGACAATAGTTTCCCTTTAAGATATATTAATGCTATGAAGTCCTTTCCCGAGGTCAACTGGGAAACCAACCCTTCCAGGAGTATAAATATACTGGATCTCCTTAAGTTCTCACTGCTTCTGTCCATGGACACCATGTCCTGTAAAGTCAGAGAGAGAAACAGAGGGCTACGATTGACCCAGTAGATTGAGATCCCCAGAAGTATTGATTTCTAAGTGGATATCAGGATCTGACTTCAAAGCAAAAATCTTTCTTAAATGGAAACTACTGTCTGCCTTCAGACAGAGGACATGTTGTGCTGGTAATGTAAGATTTAACTCAAAATAATGTCTACATGCTGATCATATTTAGCATTTCTGATGCAAGAAAATATGATCCAAGTATAGGAAAAACATGTCTGAACTCATAAAAGTACATTCATACAACTAAACCCACGGTTAATATGTAATATGATATTTTTTTCAGCCAGCTTTTTAATCAATAATCCATTGCCAGACATTATACAAAGACCTGGCCATGGCCATTGGTTAGACTGCATTGTGGAATAAAGAAAAGCTTTATTGGCTTGCAGTGCTACCCCAGTCCAAATGTTGCTGTACAGGGGATTATACTGTAGGTGACCTTGGGAAAGACAGACTGATTGATTTTGATTGATTGATTTTGATTAATTGATTGAAAAATTAAATTTAAAGGAGAAGTGCAGCCAAAGCACTTTTGGCTGTACTTCTCCTGTGGATCACAGCAGTTCAGAACTAACTGCACTCCTGTGACCTGTTTTCAGTTGCTGTTGGCTGACATCAATCACCTGGTCCAGGCTGGGGAAAGATCCAGACTTTAAAGTTGGGATCCACCCCAGAGTCTGGAGTGGCACCTGGCTCAGCCTCTTAATGATCTGCTGAGAGCCTGAGCCAACCGTACCCCCCCCCTCCACAGCCCAGCACTTCAGTGAGCACAGGGGGGTGGGGAGATTAGACAGTGGTGAATGACCAGAGTGGCTGTGAGAACTCAGTGATCAACGGTCATGTGACCGCTGAGTTCTCACCCTTAGAGCATGTGGGGGACAGATGCAGCATCGGACCAATGCTGCATCAACTAGGTAAGTATAAATGGGGGGAGAAAAAGCCATACTTCTCTTATAAACATTTTTAATTAATACAAAACAATTAAATGGTTTATATCTATCTGCAGCATATGTATACTTTAAATTCAATGGCTTATTTTTGCCTCCTGGTAACACAAATGTAGCAACTATCTATTTTTTCATAGAAGGAAGATAGATACAATATTTATTTATAAATCCCTTTTCCATTGATTGACCTCATGATGTGATCTCATGACAAAGGACTGACACTGATTGGCACCTGATATAATGATTGACACTTAAAGCAGAACTAAACCCTATTGAGTTACCAGTTTCAAAAAACAGTTACATTCCTGGCATTTTCTTTTGTTCTCAACCAAACTGTGAAACATCAAATGGTTGGTGTTATAACAGTTGCTGATCAAACAAAGGCTAGGATGGCAGCTTTCTTGGCTGAAAAGGATAAGAAGGTTTAGTTTCACTTTAATATAAGATCATAGTTTTTCATTGATCATTTGACTACATTCTTTAGGTACAAGGTTAGAAGCACACCTATAAAATGCAATGTAAATGTGGAACCATGCTTTAAAAAAATGTACAAAAAAGAAGAAGGCTATTGGACTGCACTGCAGCTCAATATATTCAGGCTCATATTTTTAGTAGGTCCGTTATTATTATTATTACACAGGATTTACATATATAGCACAGACAGTTTGTGCAGCACTTTACAATATAATGGGAGGCAGTACAATTACAATACAGTTCAATACAGAAGGAATAGGAGAGCCCTGCTCATGGAGCTACAATCTAAACTGGCATTGTGCAGTATGCCTTAACACAAACCCTGTCTATCATGAGAACTGCATTAGCCTAATGGTAATTGCCCATCAGTCTGATCTTTGCAAAACATGCCGCCACTTTACTCTGGAAGCTCAGGAAGAGCCCTTATGGCCCCTTCAATAAGCAGCCGCATGATTAATGAAATTACAGTAGCTGCTACCTTCTCTTTAAAAGTGGTATGTTCAAGCTGATAGTGTACACAGAATTCTCTGAATGTACTTCATCCTTCCTCCTACAAATCTCTATCTACTGTTTTGTTCATCTGTAGTATTACCCTCACTGGATTAAAGAGGAATTGAAAGTTGCACCATGCTTGTGAGCTGGCCTCACGTGTGGCTATAGTACAGAAGGAAAAGGTGAGTTTTCCTTAAATATGATTTCTACTTGAAAAAAAAATGTGTTAGATATGTATTCCTTTTCACACAGCATGTCTACATTTTTTTTAACTACATCATATTTCTTAGCTTTTAGTTGATTCTGAGGAGGAGATGTCATGGCTCACTCATTAACATACAACACAAGAAGCCCAGCCTCTACTCCTTTAACCCTTTGTGAAGCAGTTATACTAGGTAAGGGAAGACCCCCATACACCTGCCAACATCCCTATTTAAGGAATATACAAAAATAGATTCCCCTCGTATAGATGGGACTTTCAAGGCAGAAACACCATTTATTAAAACTACAATACTCTTATAATAAAAAGTTGTCCATTACAATATATTAGTACAAAATCATGATACATAACAATTTTTACAAGATTTTACATGTTTACAAGTACCCTGCTATATGTTTTTTCAAACAATAAAACATGTCAAAGCTACTGCTCTCTAATTTTACATGCACTTCATCACTCCAGTCGACACTCAGTTTGCTGAAGCCATGGCAATGTATGAAAAATAGCAAAAATTAAAAAAGTCTTTACCCCAAGATCTACACTTTTGATCCCCCAGAAAGACACCGATGATAGGAGGTATTATTCATGCCTTAGCTATATTACCAATGACTCAGGAAAGTGGGAAAATGTAAGTATAAAAATAAATATATTTCCTTTAAATGTGGACAAGATGTTTTTAGACCAGCATGCAGAGTGCATGCACCAGGACTTTTTGGGATAGGGCAAGAAAGGTCCACTTTAACAAGAATACTTATGGATGTACGGGCATAACGCAGCTAACTATTCTAAACACAGAGTAGAAAAGAGCCATTGTAATACAAAGAAACATAGCATGACACTCATTATTCTTCATTCAATCACAATCAGGGAAACATGAAATTGGAGCAGGTGAAGTTGAACATATTGGTTCTCATTTGATTAGTTGTCAGAAAAGTGGAATTTTGCTCACTCATCCCATGGTAACCTTCAGCATTTGCCTAGGTGAATATATATCTTATCATTACCTTTTAAAACAGAAATCAGCAAACACAAACAAACAAACAACATAGCCCATTCAAAGATAAAATAAAATAACAAAACGCTTTTTTTTCAGTATAAATCAACTTTAATCTGAAGCTGCTCCTACATGAACTATTTTCCACCATTAGATGTCAGTCACAGGTAGCCAGGGATTCATAGTATTACCATACTGCACATTGTGTTACACATTGCTACTGTTCCCTGCAGCTATATATATATATATATATATATACATACACACACACATAAATTAAAAAGCACATGCGTAGCACATACATAGCTAAGAATTTGAGCCAACAAACTAGATTTAAATCAAAGCTTTGCTTACAAAGACTATTAATGTATAAAATTGCACCTACGCATTTCAAGGCTCCAGACTAATACTGTACTGTCTAATACTAATACTGTAATATTTATTTATTTATATCAGGTACTTATATAGTGCCGTCAATTTATGCAGCGCTTTACATACATATATTGTACATTCACATCAGTCCCTAACCCTCAAGGGGCGTACAATTTAAGGTCCCTAACTCACATTCATACATACACATACTAGGCCAATTTAGACAGGAGCCAATTAGCCTACCAGAATGTCTTTGGAGTTTGGGAGGAAACTGGAGTACCCAGAGGAAACCCACGCAGTCACAGGGAGAACATAAAACTCCAGGCAGGTGGTGCTGTGGCTGGGATAGGAAATTCATTTAATTCTAATAAAACATATAAAACAAAAGGCAAGTATCTTATTTTTTGTCATATATTTCCTTTTTCTTGTGTGTATTTTTTCAATAAATATACCAGCATAAGATATGATGACAAATATATCTCCATAATAACCTGTATATAATTTTTACACTAAAGTAAGTTTAACCTTCTCTAGATGATTGTGTTAGAAACCTGAAAACAGAGGCAAAACCTTTCTAAATGTATGAAGCATCTTTTATACTAAATGTATTGTGAAATATAAAGTCACTACTGTATAGGTCCTGTACTTTCAAAAGCACATTGATTACAGTAAAATAAAGGGTATATCTCCTCACTGTTCTCTATGAGTAACATTAGTATTCTGCAATGTTTGTCCTTATGACCTTCATTATTGTGATCTGTTTTCTTGGAAACCAAAAGAAAAAAAATATGATCTACATACAATCCTTTTGGGTAAAATTAAATTATATCAATGAAGCAGTGATGATAGCATGAAAAAACATAATCCATTTGGCACTGTACCCTTACGTTATCAATCAAGAGGTTCAAGGAGGTCATGAGTAGCTTT
This sequence comes from Staurois parvus, assembly GCF_062004578.1. Lineage (NCBI taxonomy): Eukaryota > Metazoa > Chordata > Amphibia > Anura > Ranidae > Staurois > Staurois parvus. Next base: position 15,756,762 of record NW_028318430.1, on the reverse strand, counting down.
TGTGAAAAAAAAAAAAACAATCTCATCTTGAAGAACTATACACATTGCCTCTGCCTCTAGGAGTGATGCCTGGGGCTGTCAGATTCTTGCAATACCTCACGGCACTCATGGGATTTTTGTTTCACAACAGCTGAAGTGCAAAGAAGTGCCTACCTCTGCATTATTTAAAATGCTTATCTGATTGTATTATTGTTTTACTGAAACTTTTTGAATTTGACAGCTAGTAGTAGTTGTAGGAAGGTTTGACATTATGACAATCAATGTTTTTAAAAAAAAAAAATATAACACCTACTATAGGGAATGCCTTTAATTTAACTTAAAGTACTTGGCAGGTTTCTTTGAAACGGAGTAAGACGACTGGTGGGATTTATGGGGATATTCCATACAAAGAGTATAGTTGTCATGGTTGACGAAATATGATTTCTTGGAGGTGTTTTAAAAAGTAGTTGGCTGGAGCTTGAAATGCAAAAAAGCAGAGGTTTTCTTTTAAATTAGAAAACCCCTTTTAGCAAAATAAAGCCTTGACATTTTCTTCTCCATTAAAAATCTATATTATTCAAATTAGGAGCAGTAATATTTTTCTTACTTTACAAAACAAAAAAACCTATAAAATTCTAATGTTACCATATATTGGTAGAATACCATATTTTTAAACAGACTGTGCAGTGCACAAATGTACTGTGTACAATCTAGAAGGATGTAAATTTATCTGTATGTTTTCAATAACTTATTTTGGAAAATATTTAAATTTTATTGCTTAGAATTTATAAAAATGTGACCAATATGTGGAAATAATTACAAAATGTTATTGTTTTTTTATTTTGTATTTTTTTATTTTGTAACTAGGCTACAAAATATATGTTATAGAGCTGAATCACACATGTGCAGTGCAGATTAAAGCTTAGGTTTCACAGCTAATTGACACAGTAGTTGTTCAGAGGTTCAGGTCAGGTTTACATCAGGTTCAGGACAGGTTCAGGTCAGGATTTTATCCTGTTCATATATGTGCAGTTTAGAAACGGTTCCCATAGAAGTCAATGGCCTGCACCTGAAACGGGCTGCACTGCTCAGAAATCAGACAGCACTCTTTTTCAATATGCACTGAATCTGCACTGGCAGTGCACCGGACATATGTGAACAAGCAACACAGAAAGCAATGGCATTGCACATGTCATGCGGATTGGATGCGGTTACCCCCGCTCTTGTTCATTTGCTCTATGACAGGGGTGAAGAATAAATATAGTTGGCGCCAGACAACGAAATTTAGTAAACAATAATATAGACCCAAATTAATCAATAAACCAGCTGCAAGATCTATCCTTTGTAAAAGTGCATACAAATGTGAAAACATAAGACTGCGCTAGTAACAGATCCAGTATATACCATAGCATTGACACATGAAAATTTTAAATCATATCAATAAACAAATATTAAAGTCCCAAAATATAAATCAATGTTTGAAAGTCCCCCAAAAAATATATATGTGATAGTGAAAAAATAAAGATGCAAAAAAATCCTTTTTTGAAATAAAATCCACCAAGTGAATCCACCACCCATTGGGCGTGGTTTGAGTGTGTGACGTCAGCGCGCTCCTAACATCGCAAGAGCGCATATGTGTTGTGGCTGGGTCTACTCCTTGGCTTCTGTCTATGCTGAATATGCTGGTGTAGGTTGGACACCATTTTTTGTAAGTGCGTTTTTGTCATTATTAAAAGAGTGTTTTTAAGAAGTACTGCACCATGAGCTTCTTTTTTTATATTCCGAGTGGCCATTCCAATACCTCTTAAAACAAGATGGGATGTGAATAAAGTGGATTTTCAGAGTCTCCTGCAGAGTATTGCTCTATGAAATCATCTCTTCCAAACCTAAGCTGTGTCTCAACTGTTTGCAGATCGTTGCTCCCAGAGCAAAAAAGCGCGTATGCTGGTTTATAAAATAATCAGCATATTGCTCTGGTGAGTTTATTCAGTTCATTTGGTGGTGGATTCACTTGGTGGATTTTATTTCAAAAAAGGATTTTTTTGCATCTTTATTTTTTCACTATCACATATATATTTTTTGGGGGACTTTCAAATATTGATTTATATTTTGGGACTTTAATATTTGTTTATTGATATGATTTAAAATTTTCATGTGTCAATGCTATGGTATATACTGGATCTGTTACTAGCGCAGTCTTATTTTTTCACATTTCTATGACAGGGATGTCAAACTCAATTTCATAGTGGGCCACATCAGCATTATGGTTGTCCTCAAAGGGCCAGTTGTATCTGTAAGACTAGATGTCCAGAACACCCCCCCATATCAGAAGTCAAGAGTCCCCCACCCTTCCTTACATCACTGTGCACCCCCATTACCTTGTGCTGCCACCAGGAAGACGCTGGAGGCAGAGCTGGGAAGAGAAAGTGCAGAGTCTGGAGAAGGACCAAAGGAGGGCTGGAGTCAGCTGCTGAAGTCTGCAGGGGAGGTGGAGACAATGGGGTGCTGCGGCTGCACAGAGAAAGGCAGGATTTGTAGGAGGAGTTCTGTCCTCTCTGCTGCCAATTGCTGAGACCAAAGGTGGGGGGTTTCAGAAATGAGCCTCTCTGTGGCTGCATGGAGAAGAGCAGGATCTGGGGGAGGAGATCTGTCCTCCTCTCTTCTGTTGACTACTGAGACAAGGTGGAGACAAGGGAGTGTCACAACTGCAGGAGAGGTCTGAAGGCCACATGAAATGGCTTGGAGGGCCTGATTTGGCCCTTGGGCCTTGTGTTTGACACCTGTGCTATATGAGGTTGATATAATAAAGAAGTGAAGACTGTAAACTTAGTAAAAAGAACACTACTGCCGTATTCAAAAGCAGTCGCTTCAAACACAGAAGTTTATGCCTAGAAACTCCAAGATTTATGTGTAGAAGGTCAGCTTAGTAGTAGCTTTATCCACTGTGCCCATTATAATTAAGCTAGTGCTTGAGAGCCAAATATAGATAAGCAAAACAAATATTTATTTTGCAAAAATAAAAGTGTAAAGAAAAATCTAACAAATCTTGCATCTATATGCAAGAACCTAGACACACTGGGCCAGCTTTTAATGATGGCATCTGCCATGAAAAAGATTAGCTCTATATGCTGTGGTTCACACAAACAGGTAGCATATGTACATTGTAATGGAATTGCAAAGCCCAGTTCCTTTCAAACAACTTCCACCAAGGATCCTGAGGTTCAGAAGAATTTGTTGCTCTTGCCATACTAGACTGGTATTTTGTCAAATAAGCCCCGCCCTTGCTTTTTTCAACCAGATTTTTCTAAAGCTCAGTGAGTCTTTATTCACATCAGTCATCTAGCCGAGATAGGTAGACCATCAACCAACTGAAAGAGAGTGCAACAGGCTGACAACTGAGATTTGGCTGTTTAAGTGTTTGTCTTGGACTATTTACTCCTTCAGCTAGAAATGAACATCATGTAAAAAAGCAGAAGATATACTGCTACTGTACAAGACCACTTCCTTGCTGTCAGTGGCTGCTAAGGAAGTGGTGTTCTTAGCAACCAGTGATGTTGACATGCCCCATTATTTACTGTCCAGGAATCTTTAACCATGTAAACAAAGGGGCAAGGTTACCATGACATCACTGACCAAATTTGGCAACATAAGCCCCATTTGTGCAATGACACTGGTCAATTTTGGCCATGGTCATATTTGGTCAATTACCCTTATATTTACTTTTAGTGGCAGAGCTTGGTATATGTCATTTGATGCCAGTCAGTGTTAGGATGCATTTGTCAGCTGGCAGGATATTTTTTCTTTTGGAAAGCATTGTTTGAGGTGATTGCAGTAGGTCTGCATCAATAGACAACCAGGGCCAGGGTTATGGGAAATGGGATCTTGTCTTCATCAACATGGAGACAAGGTGCTTTAACCTTACCCCATTTTGAGGTCATGTGCCCTAGTGTAGTTCAGGAGGAGGGGGCGTATACTCATTAACCCCCCACATGCTTAGATAAGGGTCTAGTAAGCAATTTTGGGGAGGACTCCACTTTTTTTTCTTTCTTTTTGCACTGGTCTCCCCTTTAAAATTCATATCAGACCTAATGGACCTGCTATGGAATTTGGTGGCAAACTCATGCCATTCTTTTTTTTTGTGTGTGGGTTCCCCCTTGACCTCTATACCAGACCCTCATCAAGGATAAGGTACAGTATTTTTAGAGGGAACATCACTGCATTCCTGGAGATTTGTTTACAAGCAAAAGTAAAGCATCCAAAGCTGCAATTTATACAGTATTATTTTTCTTTGTAAACACTGGTTTTGCTGTAGTAGGTCGTATACATTGCACAGATGTGCCATGTCAGAGGCAGGTTAAGGGCATCCCCCAGGAATGTGATTAAAATAAATTTTGCATTAAAAGTTGACCTTAAAGCATTATTAAAATCACTGCTCTCCAACAAATAACGTTTTCAAGAACATTTTTTGCTGTGGTATATGTTTCCCCAGAGCAGTGTTGAGCATTCCATGCAATTTGACAATATCTTGCCTATTAGCCTAGAAAATGGTCATTACAGTTTTTAACCTTCCACTTCAATGGAGTTTGTATTCAGCACTTGAAATTTACTGATGTACTGCAAACCCGCCTTAAACCAAATCAGGTGCAATCGGCACATCCCTCTTTGTAAGGCAATAGCCTATTTTGTCAGCCTGAAACAGGAAGTGCTATCACTGGCAGGACCTCTCAGAAAGAAACTTTGCAGCAGAATCACAAAAATGATTTCCCTAAAAAAAACTGTGAAACATGATGCCGAACATATTGAAACACATTGTTAATAATAGAATAAATGTAAATCACTTCCATAAGAGTAAATTCAAATGATATTGAGGCAGTGAATCATAGTCTTTAAAATGTCTGAAAACAATTATGTCAGAAAATAAAACTAGAAACAAAAAAATGAAAGGAAAAGGATCTCTGTCTGCACTTGACTCTCCCATCCAATTTTACACAATAGTAGAATAAAAAAAAGGTGATGGTACAATCAGATCTTTGTGTTGAATGGGAGATTGTTACTTACTTTTTCTATTTCCAAGGCTGATGTGCACATAGCAAAGCATGTAACGTAAAATTGATGTCTGAATGGAAAATGATACAGTTTGCTCTCTTACTGAAATACTTCTAAGAGATCCACTAAGAGTTTTATACTTGCACATTTAAACACAGTGTACCACTACATGTTCATGAAACTGAAACACAAAAAGCAAGCATGGTCTTTTATCCTGTTTTATTTCTAAGAATTCAGTCAAAGCTAGAGAACAAAGAGGAAAAGATTGATTTAAAGCATCAACCCTATTTGACAGTATCTTAGATGTACAGGATACACATATCTGATCCAGAGCTCCTGCAAACTCTACATTTTAGATGTCTGCTGTCTCTGCTGCTGCCCTGGCCTCTGCTGCTAACTTATGAACACTCCTTGTCTCCAGTATTGATCCTTCAACCCATGCAGGTATCATTCCCTTCTCCTTTAAGCATATATAAAACTCAAAATAAAAAAACAAATTCTGAGGATGGTGAGGATGAAATTTAGCCTTATGACATTGCTCAGGTTGCAACCACAAGGGTAAAATCTTTAGTAACTAACATGAACATTTTGGAACTGAGATGCAGGAGGTGGTGATTATGAGCAGAAGCAGAGTCAAACAGCCCAGAATGAATACACAATGGTTAGAACATAGGGTAATTTTCACTGATAAGAAGAGTCAGGTCTTGGCTAGGATCAGTACAAGGAAGCAGAGGAGAAGCCAGTAGTACGGTTAGATACGAGATAAGAGATACAGATGTATAATAGCCAGGTATAAGACTCACCATCAAAAGATGAGAACATAAAAAGGCAAAGTTCAGGATAAACAGGTCCAATCCGCATTCAGATGAAGTCATGATGCAAGTAAAATTTCTCACAAATAAGTGTTAGTGCTGGTGAGATTATAGAGTTGTTTTGGTACACTTTGACATCTGGCTGTACAGGCGCACATACATGGGCCCCAACACAAGTTTGTTGACTGCATAACGGGATACATACTCTCCTAGCCACAGTCAGCTAACCTTGGCCATGAGCAGCAACATGCATCAACAATGTTTCCCTCTCAAAAAACATTGCGCTCTTGTCTTCCATATAACCAAATTTCAAGAGACAATTTTTTTTAACACAAAACTGACAATGAAAGGAAAAAGGATCCATTCACACCATTGTGCTATGCTAATGTGAACATTACTGCAATGCACAGTAGAGCATTACATGCATTGTTGCCCTGCAGAACCAATCATTCTGAATGGCATCGCAACACACAATCTCAAATCACCTGTTGTGCATTGTTGTGTGCTGATGAAAATGCTGCATGGACATTTTTGGTCTGTTGTGGTGCATTTGGCAGCCCATTCCAATGAATACGCTACCCAAACATGATGTGGTTAATTTACTAAAACTGAACAGTGCAAAATCTGGTGCAGCTCTGCATAGAAACCAATCAGCTTCCAGTTTTTTTTGTCAAAGCTAAATTTAAAAAGCTGAAGTTAGAAGCTAATTGGCTACCATGCACAGGTGCTCCAGATTTTGCACCAGTTTTAGTAATTCAACCCCAATGTGTGTAAATCTGTGACACAATGCACGTTCATACAGGTGCATTTAAAGCACAGTAGAAGACCAGGTTAGTATAGCCTTAGCAAAATAACCAGGCGCATATGTTTTCTTCTTAGTGACACTCTTTTCCTTCTATAATTACCAAGTGCTCCAAACACAAAAGTGTATCCTTCCACCACCAGATGTCAGCTCACCTCCAGCAGTGCGACCTCACATAGTACTATGTTTTGGTCTGACTGCACTTTTGGTTCCACAAAGGACTCTGAAGATCACTTGATGGATTATCAGTTGTAATTCCCACCTCGTTTGGGGTGGAAATGATATTATTGAGAAAGTCATGGGACGATGAAGCACGTCGGTGAGGAGCCTTGGATGTGGTGAGAGATTGCCATGCTGAAAATATTGACCAGCAGCATCCAGTGTTTCCAAGGCAGCAGAGAGACAGAGGCTTATTCTTTTCACTTTTCCAGAAACAAATCCAATTGCCTAGAATATACAGAGAACAAAAGGAAATATTACCCTCCCTATAACATAATCAGGGGTTTATTTTACAAAGGTACTCAGCTGCTGAGAAGAGCTTTCATAATTATTATTATAATACAAGATTTATATAGTGCCAACAGTTTACGCGCTTTACAATATAAAGGGGGCAGTACAATTACAATATAGATTAATACAGAAGGAATAGAGGGAAGGGCAGGTGGTAAAAAAGGTAAGAGCTGCAGGGGATGATCTGATGGAGGTGACTCAAGTATATTTCTTAGGTAGAGTTGCGGTAGGCTTCCCTGAATAAATGGGTTTTCAAGGATTGCCTAAAGGCAGACAGGGAAGGAGCTGAGCGGACATACTGGGGCAGGGAGTTCCAGAGGATGGGAGAGGCTCTGGAGAAGTCCTAGAGGCAAGCATGGGAGGATGTAACAAGGGAGCTAGAGAACAGCAGGTCTTGGGAGGATTTAGGCAATATCTGCAGATGAGGTTCATGATGTTGTGGATGGCCTTGTATGTTGTGGTTAGCATTTTGAATTTTATATGATCGGGTAGGAGAAGCCAGTGAAGAGATTGGCAGGTAGGGGCAGCAGTCATGGATTGGTTAGTAAGGTGTATTAGTCTAGCAGCAGCATTCATAATAGGCTAAATGGGGGATAGCCTGTGTAAAGGAAGGCCAGTAAGGAGGGAGTTGCAGTAGTTAAGGTGGGAAATACCCAAGAGTGAACAAGGTGCTTTGTGGTGTCATTTGTCAGGAAGGGTTGAATTCTGGAATGTTGCAGAGGTTGAGGCAGCAGGATTTAATAGCTTTGTGTGAGTATCGTGACTTAAGTTGCTGGTCTTTGATTTTCCTATATTATACTACAATATCCAGAAGTGAACTGTGCAACATGTCCATTTTTATAATGATTTTGTAGAAAATGGTGAATATCCATTTATTTTAGCTTCCATTTTAAAGCTAAGTATTAATAGTATTTTTCTTTTTCACACAGTAAGTAGCCTCTGTATAAATGCTAATAAAAGTGCCTATCTGATCTGAAAAGGCAGGTTAAAAAAAAATGATGTTGGCAGGAGGTGAATTGAACTGGAAGTGTTCAAGTTGGTAAGAGTTCACCTGACCATGTGGCTTTTTGGTGATAACCAATGGCCATTGATGTGTGCTTGACCAGATCAGGACTCCATCTTGTCCATCAGATGAAGTATGCATCAACCGTCAGAACAAACTTAAGTCCCTAAATTAAACCAAAGTAATAATTAATTGTGTAGATGAAATACTACTTTTTTATAGGTTTAAACTAGGGTAAATAGATCATTTAGGTTTGAGAAACGAGCAATCACATGACCACTGATCAGTCAGCTTTTGGTGTGCTCAGAGCAAAGAACAGTGACTGTCAATCACTGATCTCTTCTCTGTTCCTCTTGTGCTCACTGGAGCACCAGGTTGACAGGCTGAGGGAGGGGTGGGTGTGACTGGCTCCAGCATTCAACTATTCACTGAAAGGTGGAGCCATTTGTAATCAGATAGTCAGGTGCATTCCAACAATTTTGTAGGGATTCTTCCTGAGTCAAAACATTGTCCCATTAGCTTCTAGCAGGCAATACAACAATATCAGTTGACACAGGGTCACCAAAGTACATTAGCAAATGTACTCCTGTGACCCTAAAAGTGCAGCTAAAAAAGATTTCAATTTTAAGTAAATTGTCTAGAATTTCTTAATAAGGGCAAAGTACCTCCAAAGGTAATATTTCAGTTTTGCCTGGACATCAACAACCATGTTGTCTGGACATGCCTGGGATTTGAGTGACCCTTCAGATTCTCATATCACTGCACGTTCTCTATTGGGATTATATCTTGTAATTTATGAAGAATTTGATATTGGCGGGGTGGATATTTTAGCTATCATTTATGCAATTTTACATCTGCTTTTTAATTTGGTGAATAATTGCATATGCTTCACTTGCTTGCCTTTCAGCTATAGATTGGTTTATAAAGTGATGATTTACTAAAGGATTAGAGGCTCTTCTCTTAGCAAAGTGAAGCTTCATGTAGATTAACATATAGAATGATGTATTAACATCATTCATCAAATCTTGCAAACAAATATCTGTTTTTTAAATACCCTTGCCCATGATTGGCTATATGTAAATATACAGTAGTTTCACTATTCTACGCGAACATATATCCAAAATAAACATACTTTACTTTAGTAAATCAACCCTAATATGTTTAAATTGTGCTATAGTATGTAGACTGTACACAGTTGTTTTGCATGTTATTTTATATTTCTATTAAGTTGCTTTTATTTAAAACATTGATGGTTGTTGTTTTCGCTAGAGTAGGCTGCTTAGAAAATTGTAATGTCTAAATTATGTAAACCCTTATGAGAGTTCTGTTGAAAACAAGTGCAAAACTAGAACAATAAAAATAGAATATTTGAGACTTCACAATAAACTGATGTGCCTGGACATGTTGAATAACTTCATAATAGTTGTAGATAGCAAGTGTAAATTAGAGATAAAATTGTCAGGTCATGACAAGGATATCAACTTATCAAAGTTCTCACCGTAATTATCAACCAGCCATGAAATGATTTTTATAATCATTTACTCTTTAACCCTCATTTTATTTATTTAGTTATTTGCAAATGAACAGTAACTCACTAATGAAATTCAGGGAGAGAATACTAATCCTCTGAAATATGCTAGCTTGGTCTTTACAATATGTACTATGACCACGCCAGTTGGTTTTGCAAACATTAGGTTAGACCTTGTTTACCTTAAAAATGGCAACTGCTTGTTACCTCACGGTGGTACCAATGTGCATGGGCTCAAATTTTTAAAAAAAGCAATTATTCAGCACTACAAATGTAAATTGTATTGAATGTCTCCCTAATTTCAAGAATTATGTGAAAAACAAAATAGACTCAATGGTGCGGTATGATTGTAGAATGTTGTAAACCTTTTCTTTAAAGGTAAAACCCCCACGTGACTGACAATCAAATAACTGGGGGTTTTGCAAGCCATATTTAGAGATTTAAAGTGGTTCTAAAGTGAAAAGTCTTTTTACTTTAATGAATTACTTACATTAAAGTAAAAAAACATTCTACTAGCTGTTTCTTTTCCGACCCCCGACCGCCCCAAATACTTATCTGGGTCCTCTCTCGATCCGGTATTGTACCCATCTCTAGCAGCGCTGCTCTCTCTTCCTGCTCTCACAAGCCAGCCAAATCCAGTTAGGATGGAGTGGGGGAATGTGGCTGTACTACACTGTGTTTATCTATCGACACACACAGACTGGTTTGGGAGAGCTCCTACATGTGTGCCACCATAGCACATAGCTTGTAGGAGGAGGAGCAGGCAGCCTTGGCAGTGGACTCCAGAAGATCAGGTAAGGGGCCACTCTGTGCATTATCCTCACACAGGGCAGATACGTATTATACCTTTTTTATTTTAGAGAGAAAGTGAGCCTTTGATAATATTTTACCTGGACTTGTTCCATATTGCTGTTCAAAATTACAAGTCTAATTGAATGTGACTAACTACTACTGCTACTACCTATACAATTACATGGATAATAATAATCTTTACGGACATCTGGGGTTTTATTACTCATGAATAGGTTGAAGATCTTAGGCATGCTACATACTCCCCAAAAGCCTAATTGAAGTACCTAGGGCATATTTATCATGTACTGTCCCTCTTCCTGCTTTTGTCAGCAACTGTCAAAATGACAGGAAGGATTTACTCTCTAACAGAGGTGTGGCTGCTATTTGAAAACAAAGCTTATGAACACTGTTTATATGTACTGTTCAGGACCTCGATATAAAAATACAATGTAAAATTATTGTTACATTTTAATTCTTATTTATTCATATGCAGGTCAAAGAGGTGAAATCTGACCGGCATATGATGTCAGTTAAAGAAACCATATAGGTAATATAATTTAAAAAATGCTTTCATAAAAATGAAAAAACCCAATCATCCCTGCATAACTCATACCCCTCCTTATCTTCTTAGCAAGGTCTGTCCTGCTGATTCTTTCTATTTCTAGTTTTTTTAATACCAACATTATTGAAGCTTTTTTCATTTTTATTAATATTGTAAGTTATTTATTAATGTTGCATTAAAAATGAATACAACTGGAAAACTAGACCCCGTACTCACAGCTGCCAAAAATACAGCATTTTTGTTTTTTGCAGCAACTTTTTTTTAACCACTTGCTAACCACACTACACCACAGTGCGGTTATCCAGTTCTGCGAGGGAGTCATTCGACGTCCTCCCAGAGCACGCCCTCCGTAGCACCCCCAGCGGTGTGCACCCGGTGATCTCCATGATCACTGTGTCCTATGGACACAGCTGATCACATGATGAGGTAAGAGGCCAATCACAGTGGCCTTTTACCACGTGATCAGCTGTGTCCAATGATGATCAATGCCCTGCAGTACCACCCAGCACTGTCACCCACCAGTGCCCATCAGTACCTAGTAGTGCCTCCCCCAGTGCTCATCAGTGCCCAGCAGTGCCACCCATCAGTGCCCAGCAGTGCCACCCATCAGTGCCCCCCACCAGTGCCACCAATCAGTGCTACCCAGCAGTTGTGCCCATCAGTGCCAAGCAGTGCGGCCCATTCGTGCCAAGCAGTGCTGCCAGTCAGTGCCATCAGTCAGTGTCGCCTATCAGTGCCGCCTATTAGTGCTCATCAGTGCCACCTATCAGTGCCCATCAGTGTTGTCTATCAGTGATCATAATTGCTGCATATCAGTGCAGCATCATCAGTGCCTCCTCATCAATGCCCACCAATGCTGCCTCATCAGTGCCACCTCATCAGTGCAGCCTATTAGTGCCCATCAGTGCTGCTTATCCATGCCACCTCATCAGTGCCCATCAGTGCTGCCTATCAGTGCCCATCAGTGCTGCCTATCAGTGCAGCCTCATCAATGCTCATTATTGAAGGAGAAAAATTACCTGTTTGCAAAATTATACAATAGAAACAAAGAAAACATTTTTTTGTTTATAGTGCAAAAAAAAAAAAAAAAAAGTGGTGATTAAATACCACCAAAAGAATGTTCTATGTGTGTGAAAAAAATGATAAAAATTTCATATGGGTACAGTGTTGCATGACCGCACAACTGTCATTCAAAGTGCAACAGCGCTGAAAGCTGAAAATTGGCCTGGGCACAAAGGGTGTAAAAGTGCCCGATAGGCAAGTGGTTAATGGACCTGACTCCATGTGTGTTGTTTTCTATGGGCCCCTGCATGCAGCTGTGTAAAGTTCAGTAAACCTGTGCTGTATTCAGATACCTAAAAGAAAATCTGCATCTGAGGTTCTGTGTATGAACTATAAGTTATACTGTAGACATGTAAACATTTGTGCTAACATTTACATGCATAACGTGTAGAGCGCACCAGATATATGTACTCTATTGGCGTACACGAGCCACATGCATCTTAGCAACTGTTCTGTATTTGGTGGTTTTCTGTTTATTTATTTTTTCTTTTAGATGGACTTGTGTCTTTTTTCAACTTGACTAACTATTCATTATGTAATTAGCAATGGAGGACACTAGGCTGCAATAGCCTCTTGCATCCTAGCAACGCAGGAAGCTAGGTGACAATAGCTGCCTGTGTACTAGCAATGAAGGACACTAGTGGGTTGATTTACTAAAACTGGAGAGTGTAAAATCATGTGCAGCTCTGCGTAAAAACCAATCAGCTTCCAGATTTCTTTGTGAAAGCTTAAACGGAGCTGCAGCCCCCTAAAAAAATGTGTTAAAAGCAGATCCACGATGACCTTACAAATAGCATTAACAATTGGAATAATTCAATTTTTAAAGCATTGTAATTACTTAGAAAATTGTAAACATTTACCAGGATCTTGGAAGCAGGCAGGCGCCATGATGGCTGTGGGCATCTAAAGCCTGCAGGTATTTATTTCCTGGAATCATGCTGCTGGCTATCCCAGCATGCACCACTAGTTCTTGCACATGCGCAGTACAGACACTGCTCAGCGCAACGTGTGCAGTACAGGTTGCTATAACAATGGTGGGGACGGATGAAGTTCCCACTCCCCGTCAGGCAATCTGTACCACACTGTACTGCAAGGAAGAGAATATATCATGGACTCCGGTAAAATGGCGCGAAACACCTCCCATTCGCGATAGTTCCGGTTTCCAAGTCCCACGATTACAGGAAACCAAAGGACTCCTGGGATACAGGAAACGACATCCCAGGAGACCTTGCAAATCGCCTTACGATCGCCTAGGCACTCGGGACCGGAACTGCAGACTTTCAGTGGATTAAAAGGTATGTATAATAATAATTAAAAAAAAATATCCAAATTGTGCTTTATTTCGCAGGTAAAGTATTAAACATGGGTGGAACTTCAGGCATCACCAGCAAGCTTCCCACTTTCCATTCATTACACATCTGCATCAGAGGCTGGTCATTAGCTCTGAGGAAAGGGGTTCATCCCCGAAATGTGTCAGCCATTTGACCACACTGACAGTGAGAACACCTTGCCTGTCATTGTGGCCATCGTCATTTTTCTATGCGCTTTACATACATGCTTCGTCTGTGAGTATGTTTTTATTTTTTCACTCCTCACAATAAACCTTGGATAATGCACTAGGTGTGTGTGCCACCTGTTTTCTCTTTATCCAATGGGTTGAACTTCGCTTTAATTGAACAATCTGAATTTAGAAGCAGATCTTGCACTCTACAGTTTTAGTAAACCAACCCCTAGATGTCAATAGCTGCCTGTGTCCTAGCAACAAGGGATGCTAGGCATCAATAGCTGCCTGCATCCTAACAAAGCAGGATGGAAAGTGGCAACAGCAGTATTTACCTGCATCCAATACACTGCTTGCTTGTATTCATTTACATTTTACTTTTAACTTACATGCATACAGCATACAAAGCACTTCTTATGTTTTTTGTCTTAAGAAATTACAAATGATTAGGTCCATAGAGGAAATATAAAAATTGCTCTAGTCCATAAGGATATACAGGTGCAACAGCTAAAGTGGGTAAATACTATGTACATAGAATACAAATTATGCATAATACTATACAGAACAAAACATACAATTTAGCTAAAAATATTCTAGTTAAAGTTTGAACAAAAGTGCCATATTTCATTAAAAGAGATGCAGCAATGAAAATGCAAATTTTGATATCATCCAAGCTTTTCAGCTTACTAGTGCAACAAACAGCAGAGTCTGGACACCAAGCTTGCAGCTGCTGCTAGCCATTATTCCTAAACTGTAAAGTGACTGAAAGTATGAGTGCACTTATCTTCTGTCAGTGGAGAAAGCAATTATACTTTATCAGTCAAACTGGAAAACAACAAAAACACAATAGCTAAATTTTTTTGTGCTCACTTCAAAACATAATTTATAGCTGCAGTACAGAAGTCGCAAGCAACTTTTCCTGTTCGTGTTAAGCACTAAAATTCTTTAAAAAGGATTTACAGAAATTTTTTTAAAAAAAAAGCAGCTAACGGACACACAGTTTTTCTGTGATACTACTGAAACCTTAGGAAGATATTACCCATAATCATTACTGAAAGCACTGGCACATTACCACCTCATATTGATATGCATTAAAGTAGCACTTAGGTTATAATAATATATTTTCTCAAGTTGTTAGATCATTATACACATCGATGTTAAATACAATAAAAAAGAAGCCGAACCACATCTAAGGAACTTTTGCTGCTAATACAGTGTGGTATATTAAATCTTATGTATATAGTGTATTTGTTTTATGCAGACAAGCAAAATGTTTCATCACTATATTCACTATGGACCCACAATGAGTGTGTACACACACACCAGCATACATACAGTGAATTTAATAACAAGTGTGGCTTTCTATGGAGTGCATGCTTTAGCGTTTGAACATACCCTAGCTAAGTAATGAGGTGATTCCAATAAAAACGGCATACAGGTTTTTTGACATGCTGCTTTGCTTTGTGCATGCATATTTTGTTGCATAGTGAGATTTTTTTTTTTTCTCTATTAACATTACAGTATATAATTTCCTATTTTTGGCAAAACACCAGCACATACAGTATGTTCCTTTAAACAGCTTATCTCAATAGAAGGCGGGGAAGTATCATTATCTATATGAAGCACTAATGTATCATTATTTGTATGATCAACTGGAACCACGTCGCAGGCACTAAACATCGATGTATCGCTTGCTAGCTACGATAAAGTGTTACTAAACCCAGGGCACTGCATTCTCTATATCTGGTTTCCCACAGTACACAGAACATGGAAATGCAATTATTTTAGTAAATATAAACTGCTAAATACCTTTTATCATCGGCAGTGTATAACAGTCTTGTGACTTTTTCAGTATCCAAAAAAGCACTGGTTAAAGCTTGTAGTTTTCATTTTCCCCTGATTGTCCTATGAGGCTGCATAACCCCTGACCAGGGGCGGACTGACCATTTGGAAACTCGGGCACTGTCCGAGGGCCCGGGGTCAGTAGGGGGCCCCATGAGATGCCCCTGGTACCTTTTTCATAGGCTTTTTTGAGTTTGGGCAAGGACACAGGCCCCATGATCCCCTATTGCCCCATGAATTGTCAGTCCGCTCCTGCCCCTGACCCTCTGTCAGGACAGTGCTGATTGACCCTGTGTTGATCTCATGCACTCTTCCAAAAAAAAAATACCTCTCTGAATTTGTGATAGAAACATAAAATAGATAATCACACAGAGGTAAAATGAATGATATGAGTGCAAAGGGTGATTTATTTTATTCATTTACTTATGTCTGCAAACTATTCAACACTGTACAGCGTATATATACTGACAAATATTCTTATCAGTTCCTACCCACATAGGAGATTACAGTCTTATGTCACTACTACTTTCATGCAAGATCAGCTTGGGTGGAGACCAACTAAGGAATTCGTTTTTGAGGGTTGTAGAAAGAAACTGAAGATTTATCGAGATAACCACATAAATATGCAGAAGCCTTACAAATTCCATGTAGATAGTCCATATGGTATAATTTTTTCCCACAAGGCCACTATCCAATATAAACGCATAAAACACAGCATTACCCAATGAATCTTAAAGCGGTTGCAAAGCTAGAATGTGTTGTACCATAATGCATTCTCTGCATGAAGGTAAAAAAAATCTTCTGTGTTCTGCTCTCTCCCCAGGCCCCCTTTATGCTTACCTGAACCCAATCTTGATCCAGCACTGTGCACAAGACAGTGGCTTTCTCCGCTCTCTTTCTCTTCATAGACTCAGAGACAGCAGTGGGAGACAATGGCTCCTACTGCTTTCAATCACAGACAGTGAGGAGAGGCAGGGGCAAACCATGCTCAGGGTGTCAATGGACACACAGAGTGTGGCTCAGGAGCAAGCCCCCACATGAGTGCCCCCATAGCAAGCCACTTTCTATGGGGGCACTCGCAGGGGGGAGGACCAGCCAAGAGCCAGGAGCACCAGTGGGGGACCCGTTAAGAGGAGATTCGTGGCTACTCTGTGCAAAACCACTGCACAAAACAGCTAAGTATAATATGTTTGTTATTTTAAAAAAGAACTGTAGGTTTACAATCACTTTAATAATTGTGAAAAGCATGCTTGTAGCAGCAGATATCATAAACTGTACTTGAAAAAGACTCTTGAGTTCAGATAGCCAATGCATCCCCTATTAGATGACATTTGCTCACAGCTAAGAGAAAACTTAAAGTGTTACTAAACCCAGGACCCTGGATTCTCTCTATTTGGTCTCCCACAGTAGACAGAACATGGAAGTGCAATTATTTTAGTAAATATAAACTGATAAATACCTTTTCTCATCAAAAGTTAGAGCAATCTTGTGACTTCATCAGATCACTGGTTAAAACTAGTAGGAGGAGTTTTCTTTCTGCTCTAGGAGGATGTGAAACCCCATGACCCTCTGTCTGGACAGTGCTGATTGGCCCTGTGCTGATCACATGCACTCTCCAAAGAAAAAAACAAACCTCTCTAGTAATACACATCAAATTGAGCATGTGCATGTGACCACAGGCTATGTCTGTATCAGGTGGTCATTTCAACAAGAGGAGGGGCAGAGAATAAAGGATCAAACTGTCTTTTTACACAATGCAGAGGATTAACCCCTTAGGTTCCACAGTGAGTATAACAAGCATGTTTTACTGCATATACAGACTGATTTTACTGTTGTGGGTTTAAAGTAATCTCTACCTGTATAGCATGTCTATAATGCCTTACATAATGAAATGGGCACCCAAAATGACCGCACACACTTTCTGGTACTATGCAAAGCACCTACACCTCTCAAAGAGGCAAACTGCTCTGATGCAGAAACTGTTACATGCACTTTATTATAGGGTACACAAAATGCAGGGAATACTGGGCTTTCTGCTGAAAGACCAGCACTGTTTACTCACAGTTAAGCTTGTCATACACTGTAAGATTTTTTTCGTTAAGTCTGTGAGCTGAATGAAAAAAATACAAACATTAGACTCTTCCATCCATGCTAAACATCCATGCTATGTGATTGGATGCAGCTGTCGGTCAATTGAAATTTTCTGTCTAGCTCCTTTGATTTTTAAATCGAAAGATATAGGGTGGAAGGGGGCTAGCAGGGCAACCTATGGAGCACATTTGGGCCAGTTATTATTATCATTATTATACAGGATTTATATAGCGCCAACAGTTTTCTCAGTGCTTTACAATACAGTTCATACAAAACAGTTCATCAGGAATTGAAGGAAATGCACATCTCGTCTAACTGAAGATTCATATGTGCAAAAGGGTGGTCAGGGTGCTTGCTATTGGCCAAAAATGTAAGGAGTAGGTAGAGGGCACTCCTACAGTCAGCAGCTATGAAATGAAGCCTGGGCAAAGTTTGTGTGTCAGTATTTCTTCAAATATTTAGCCACAAGTTTAATTGAAGACCTAAAAAAATGAATAACTCCTTATGCAGATTGAATTTATTAGAAAACAAGGATTCAGAGGACTGGCAAAAACTGTCCTCGCTTGAGTAAATAACCCTCTTTCTTTTCAACACAATAACATACTTAATGATGAGTCTGAAATACACAAATGAAAGTAGATGGGGCCTGTCTTAGTATGCTATGAATGAATGAATGCTGGAAGGCATTCTGTGAAGTCATACTAAATAGCTCTTTCCATCCTGAAGGGGATAAGGATCAAAATAAACCTGCTGAGAAAGGAATAGAGCCAATTAAAAAACTCTTAATTAAAATGTTAATTATTACCAGAAATTTTTACACACTGTCCACCTGCAGGGTAAATACATAGCAAACTCAACATTGTAACAAGATGCCTAGGAAAGGATGTATTGTCTTTACCTAAGGCTAGATGACGACAGGGCACTTTTAAACCACTTTAACTAGCTTCAGTTTTTATTAATTAAGACAGCTTTCGGAAGTCCTATACATCTGCTGAAACATATAGTAAGGGTAAACATCACTTAGTCTTATGCTATAAAAATGATAACATGGAATATTCCAATAAACAGAATTCATTTAATGTTATACAAACAGTTTACTGTATGCCAGTTGCATCTTCAAGATGATATCTGCTTTTGTGGGCTGAACTAAACAACTTGGGATTCAACTATTCTCTTCTGTATCTCCTCACTTACAAAACAAGGGGTGGAGCAGATTTTAATAGTTGATAAACATACCAGATGACGTTAATCTGATCTCCACCTATAAATTCACTCTTGCACAGATGTATAGACTCCTCTCCTGTAATAAAATTGCTTCGTCTGATTTCATTGCATACTGTAAGCTTTTCTCGGTTTTTATTAGAAGCTGCAGCAAGGCATTTCTGTAGTACATGACATTCAGCATCATCTAGCTTTTTCCTCTCCACCCTTACTAACTTGGTCTGCCCCTTTCTTTCATTGGATTGACGTTTTTTCAATCATGGAGGCTCATTGTCATATGAAGGTGTTGTTCCCAGGGCTGTCAGCAAGTAAATAAAGCCTGCCTGGCTACTCCTACGCCACCATACTGACATCCACCCATCAAAGTATTTTGGTATTTCCATAACCTCTCCCAGGAGCCAGCCCAATGTTTGCGCAAGAGCTGAGGACTCTTGAGAGGATTACCGAGGAAGAATGCAGTGATGGTTTCATGTAGACATGTCCAGCATGTTGGTGGTCCCTCCCACTATTCCTAATCTGCCTGCAATGCAAACAGAAGGACAGAGGCCAAGTAATGACATCACTGCATCTAAAATAAGGTATGTAATGTAAAAGGAAAGAAAATGTGGATGAGGGCAGAAGGAGGGAACAAGGGAAGCAACATATAAGCAGATATTTAAAGTGATATTAAATGATTTTTTTAAATAACAAACATGTCATACTTACTTGCTCTGTGCAGTGGTTGTGCAAGCAGCTTGCTATGGAGGCACCCAAGCAGACTCGCTCACACAGAGCATGGCTTAGGCCTCTCCCCTCCCTCCCCTCATTGGCTCACTGGCTGTGATTGACAGTAGCAGAAGTCAATGGCTCCTGCCACTGTCTCAGCCAATGAGGAGGGGGATCCCCCATCGCTGGATCCAGAGGGGGCTCAGGTAAGTATTAGGGGGGCTGGGGGAGGACTGCTGCACACAGAACGTTTTTTGCCTTCATGCATAGAATGCAAGAAGGCAATAATCTTAAGCCTTTACAACCACTTTAAACTTTAACTAAAATTGAGTTTACATTATTTTATAGTGTATGCAATTGCAAATTTGTGGGTATGAAGATGATCATTAAAATCATCTTTAACCACTAGGGGACCACCCACAGTAGATATACTGCGGCAAAGCGGCCCCTGTAGGCAGAATCACATATATAAATGTGATCCTTGTTTACCGTGACCGCCTTTTCCGCAGCACCGATCGCGGCCGCGGGTGTCAATCACCGGGTCCCGGCCGGTGATTACCTGCCGGATCCTGGCGATTGCCGGCAAACAGTGACACAGAGCACAGCTGCATTGTTTTCAATGCAGCTCTGCCCCCTGTCAGTTCCCAGCACACTGTCCCGGAGAGCAGAGATTAGCTTTCCAGGACAGTGTGCAACAGTGACGTACACTACCCCCGCACACTAGTAAAACACACAGTTAACCCTTTGATTGCCTAAAAATGTTAACCCCTTCTTCCCCAGTGCCATTTGTACAGTGTTAGTACAGTGTCAGTGGTTTTTTTTTTGCACTGATCACTGTATTGGTGTCACTGGGGATGTCGGTGACCCCAAGTCAGTTCTCCCCCAGTGTCAGAATGTACGCCGCAGTCCCGCCATAAGTCGCTGATCGCCGCCATAAGTCACTGATTGTGCCATAAGTCGCTGATCGCCGCTATTATTAGTATAAAAAAGTCCAGTATCTATAGCGCCATTTGTAAACGCTATAACTTTCATGTAAACCAATTAATTTACACTTATTGGGATTTTTTTTAGCAAAGACATGTCACAGAATACATTTTGGCATAAATTTATGATGAAATTTGATTTTCTATTTTGTTTTTACTGACATGTTTTATAGCAAAAAGTACAAAATATTGTTTTTTCTCAAAATTGTCGGGTTTTTTTTTATGGCGCAAAAAATAAAAATACACAGGCGATCAAATACCACCAAAAGAAAGCCCAATTCATGGGGAAAAAATGATGTAAATTTTATTTTTGTGCAGCGTTGCATGACCGCGCAATTGTCAGTTAAAGTGACGCAGCGCCATAACACAAACCGCTTATGTAACAGCTTCCTGACTGCCCTATAGAAGAAATACTGCTACAGGGCAGCACAGGTGCGCAAAATCACATATATATGCATGATTCGCACTCCCGTGGTTTTCACGCCCCTCCCAGATAGCGTCAGATTGCCCATCAGTACACCAGTCATCACATTTAACCCCTTGATCGCCAGGAAGACACTCATACACAATAAACCTCCATTGTTAGTATAGTGTCGGAACGGATCAATATGTTTGATCACATCAGCACTATACCAGCGTTCACATTAGTATAGTGTCCCAAAAAATGCAGCGTTAGGGGGATCAGCCGCGGCACCTGCCAGCCCCTGCATTTAGCCCCTACTCTTACCCCCCCTTCTCTCCCAGCAAGTGAAGTGTCAGTAAGTCACTGTCACTTGATACATTGCACAAAAAAAGCAGTGTTTGCAAAATCAGGCCTGATCTCTGTTAGCACTTGTCGGTAAATTTTGATGACTCTCATATGCAGCAGAGTGCCAGTACTAGTGTTGCGCTACCTTTTAGTGAACTGTCAAGTACTTGTGGCCTAGTACTTCCTGTACTTTCACATACCTCTTAGATTGTAAGCTCCAAGGAGCAGGGCCCTCCTAACCCTCTTGTATTGAACTGCATTGTTGCTGTATTGTCTCCCGTTTTATTGTAAAGTGCTGAGCAAACTGTTGGCAATATATAAATCCTGTATAATAATAATAATAATACCAGCACTGCAGTATGACTTGGTGACGTGGCAAGTCCCATAAGTGTAGTACAAGCTGGTGTGGTGGCGAGCACAAGTATTGTCCCGCAACCACCAAGAATTCGCACACAGGTCCGTGGAGCCCCTAGTATCCTTCTGGATGTGCTTGTAAATCCCGATTGGCAGCCCACAAATTCTGCAGCAAATTTAACTACTCGCCTTGATTTTGTGGAGCTGTTTTTCATGAAAGATCTGTATGCATTGATTGTGGATCAAAGCAATTTATATGCACAACAGTTTATTGCCGCCAACCCAAATTCAAACCTTGTCAGACCATGCACGTGGAAACCCATTACGGTTTCCGAATTTACATTTTTTTTGGACCTAACCGAGGGCCTTGGGTCAGTAGGGGACCCAATGAGATGCCCCTGGTACCTTTTTCATAGGCTTTTTTGAGTTTGGGCAAGGATACAGGAGCCCCATGATCCCCTATTGCCCGGGGGCCCCATGAGTTGTCAGTCCACCCCTGGATCTAACCCTCAGCATGGGCATTACAAAAAAAAATGAATTCCGGTTGTATTGGTCCACAGACCCGATTAATCATATGCGATTCAGCATAGATATGAGAGTATAATGTGTTTTATGCATTTCAACGACAATACACTTTGTCGTCCTCGGGGTGACCCTGAATTTCACCGGCTCCACAAAATTCAGCCCCTCGCAAATCACCTTAACCAAACATTTGCAGATGTCTATATTCCCCAGCAAAAAATCTGCGTTGATGAGTCCCTCATTAATTTTTCTGGCCGCCTTGCATTCAAACAATTTCTCCCCAGCAAGCGGGCCAGATATGGGGTCAAGATGCAGAAGACCTGTGAGAGGGCAACAGGCTATACTTATAAGTTTTGGATTTACAAGGGAAAAGATACACCGTGTTCCAAATTATTATGCAAATTATATTTTTCTCATTTACCTAAATAATTGATGTAAATAACAGTCAGCATAATTCTCATGTTATCAACTATTAAGAGTACAATTCAAATTTTATGGAACAAACCTCCTAATGATAACAGGATTTTTGTTAAACATAAAAAACTTACAATGCACTGTTCCAAATTATTACGTACAGTAAGTTTCAAAACACTTTATAGGTTGTAAAGAACTGAAAATTGTCATTTGTTGTGTTTGCAGCATATTTACTGAAATCAAAAGCTATTTTAATCAAACTTTTAACAACATTTTAACTTTTTAAACATTTTAACAGGTCACGTTACATTTTAACATAGGACCCCTTATTTGATAGCAGCTTCACAAGTCTTGCATCCATTGAACTTGTGAGTATTTGGACAGTTTCTGCTTGAATTTGTTTGCAAGATGTCAGAATAGCCTCCCAGAGCTGCTGTTTGGATGTAAACTGCCTCCCACCCTCATAGATCTTTTGCTTGAGGATGCTCCAAAGGTTCTCACTAGGATTAAGGGCAGGGGAGGATGGAGGCCACCATGACTTTCTCTCCTTTTATCTCCATAACAGCCATTGATGCAGAGGTATTATTTGCAGCATGAGATGGTGCATTGTCATGCATGAACATGATTTTATTACGGAAAGCATAGTTCTTCCTTCTGTACCAGGGAAGAAAGTGGTCAGTCATAAACTCACATACTTTGCAGAGGTCATCTTTACACCTTCGGGGCCCCTAAAGGGGCTGACCAGCTCTGTTCCCATGATTCCAGCTCAAAACATGACTCCACCACTGCCTTGCTGACGTCGTAGCCTAGTTGGAACAGGGTGGCCGTCCACCAACCATCCACTACTCTATCCATCTGGACCATCCAGGGTTGCATGGCACTCATCAGTGAACAGGACTGTTTGAAAATTAGTCTTCATGTATTTTTCTGCCCAATGCAGCCGTTTCTGCTTGTGAGCATTGGTTATTGTTGGCCGAATAGAAGGTTTATGCATAGTTGCAAGACTCTGGAGGACTCTACACCTTGATGTCTGTGGGACTCCAGAGGCACCAGCAGCTTCAAATATCTGTTTGCTGCTATGTAATGGTATTATGTCACATAACAAATTGCAGCATCCACCATTTTATTCACTAGGGTGTTTGCTTTAAAAAATATATAATGTTTGGGGTTTAAATTAATTTCCTAGCAAAAAATACTGATTTTCTTCATGTGAACAAAAAGTGTCAGAAAAGGCTTGATCTTCGGGTGGTTAGAAGAGTGAGTGATGTGTGGCATAAACTTCTAATGCTGGGCATAAAATGCCCCCACCCCCCAAAACGACCCCTTTTTGGAAAGTAGACACCCCAAACAATTTGCTGAGAGGCATGTTAAATCAATAGAAGAATTTATTTTTTACCACAAGTTTTTGGAAAATGACAAACAAAACTTTTTTTCTGCTACTTTCTGCTACTTCTCCCGAGTATGGGGGTACCACATGTGAGAGACATTTTGGCAGTCTAGCCAAGTACAGGACTCCAAAATCCAATAAGCACCTTTAGGTTTTTAAAGGGCTTTATTTCCTCATTACACTTCCTGACTACCTATCACAGTTTTAGAGGACCTAAAATGCCAGGATAGCACCAAACCCCCCCCAAATGACCACTTTTTAGAAAGCAGACACCCCAAGGAATTAGATAAAAGCATGGTATTTTGCAGATCTCATTTGTTGCCACAAGTTTTTGAAATTGAAGAGAAAAAACAAAAACATATTTTTTCTTTTCTTTTTTTTATATTTCAAAACCTTGTGAGACAAAATGAGATCTGCAAAATACTCACCATGCCTCTTTTTAAATTCCTTGGGGTGTCTACTTTCCTAAAAGGGGTCATTTGGGGGGGTTGGTGCTATCCTGGCATTTCTGGGCCTTCTAAACTGTGATAGGTAGGGAGGAAGTGAAATGAGGAAGTTACCCACCTTTAGGCTTTCAAAGTGGTCATTGGATTTCAGGCTCTAGGCTCCCAAAAAGTCTCACACATGTGGTATCCCCATACTCAGTAGAAGTAGCAGATAGTATTTTGGGGTGTAATTCCACATATACCCATGGCTTGTGCGAGAAATATATAATTTAAATGAAAACTTTGTGTAAAAAAAAAAAGGTTTTTGTCATTTTCCAGAAACTTGTGGAAAAAAAAAAATCTTCCATGGACTCAATATGCCTCTCAGCAGATAGCTTAGTGTGTGTACTTTCTGAAAAGGGGTCATTTGGGGGTGTTTGTACTATCCTGGTATTTTAGCACCTCACGAAACGTGATGGGCAGTCAGAAAGTAAAAGCTGTGTAAATTCCATTATCTATACCATAGTTTGTAGACGCTATAACTTGCACACAAAGCAATCAATATACACTTATTGGGATTTTTTAACCAAAAACATGGAGCAGAATACATATTGGCCTAAATTTATGATG
This sequence comes from Staurois parvus, assembly GCF_062004578.1. Lineage (NCBI taxonomy): Eukaryota > Metazoa > Chordata > Amphibia > Anura > Ranidae > Staurois > Staurois parvus. Next base: position 15,731,843 of record NW_028318430.1, on the reverse strand, counting down.
AAATTTTAGTTTTTTTGGATATTTTTTATCACAGAAATGTGAAAATATTGTTTTTTTCCCCAAAAATTTTTTCTCAAATCTTTTATTGTTTATAGCGCCAAAAATGAAAAAGCGCACAGGTGATCAAATACCACCAAAAGAAAGCTATATTTGTGTGAAAAAAGGACATAAATTTTGTTTATGTACCATATTGCATAACCACGCATTTGTCAGTTAAACTAGTGCAGCACTGTATAGCAAAAAAATGGACTAAATTACAGTATCTATACCATAGTTTGTAGACGCTACAACGTTCACACAAAGCAGTCAATATACACTTATTGGGGTGTTTTTACCAAAAACATGTAGCAGAATCAGGGGTGGAATGACAACTCATGGGACCCTCGGGCAATAGGGGATCATGGGGCCCCTGTGTCCTTGCCCAAACTCAAAAAAAGCCTATGTAAAAGGTACCAGGGGCATCTCATGGGGCCCCCTACTGACCCCGGGCCCTCGGGAAGTGCCCAAATTTCCAAATGGTTAGTCTGTAGCTGAGCAGAATACATTTTGGCCTAAATTTATAACTAACGTTGAGTTTACTATATATTCTTTATAGCCGAAATTAAAAAATATCGTTTTTCTTCAAAATTTCGTTTTTTTTTGTTTATAGCGCAAAAAATAAAAAGCGCACTGGTGATCAAATACCACCAAAAGAAAGCTCTATTTTTTAAAAAAAGGACGTAAATTTCATTTTTGTACAGCATTGCATGACCATGCAATTATCAGTTGAATTTGTGCAGCGCCGAGTAGCAAAAAGAGGCCTGGTTATTATGGGGGGTAAATCCTCTAGAGAGCAAGTGGTCAATCTTGGCTTAAAGCCCATCTGCGCACAAAAGTTTTCTTTTTTAGGTATACCAGCAAAGGTTTAAAATTTCTGAAAGGTTTTTTATTGTTGCATGTGTTCCTTTTGGAAAGATTTTTCTTCACTTTCTGATGGGAAAAAGACACAAACGTTGAAGAGCTTCTAACCTTTTGGCAGTGTTTTCTTACTGTCTTTGCCCTCATTGGAGAGATTTTGCTCACTTTCTTTTTCGCTGACCAGTGTTTACATACAGTAAACAGCAATGAGAACCTGAAAGAGTTTCTAACGGTTCCTACACTGAACTAATAAAAGAAAAGTTGTAGCTAAGGTGGGCTTTAACCAATTAATCTACAGTACAGTATATACTCCTAATGGGCCTGAGCAATTTTTACTTTTCTGCTATGGGCCTATTGATTTGGCAATAACTATGCCATTAACTAAAACATGTCTAAAATCACAAACAAAAGCTAATATATTGCAGCAGGTCATTTCCATTTTTATCTGGTATGCCTGCAGATAATGCACTTATGGTACCTGGGTGGCTATGCTCATTCCTCCATGGTATCTATGGAAGGAGAAATGATTGCCATTTAGGCAACACGACTACTCATTGCCCATTTCCATTATATGGGGGTGAAGGGACAAGTAACTTACACAAACAAAAAAAAATTGAAAATAAAATAAAATTGTTTCTACTTTCAGTTTATCTGTTAGGAAGAGACAAGGCAGTTTAACAAAAAGTTATTAGCCTGAAATGAAAAACGAATGCAGCAACTATATCAAAGGACACACATTCTTTGTTCTTGGGTTTAGTTAACCTTTAGGACAATGTAATAATACGCAAATTTGTGCCTTGATATCTTGCATAAATTATTTTTTTCTATGCAGTCTATATACAAAAAGACATATCAAAATGGAAACACTTTTTTAATTGTTTGACCAGTTTTAAGGTTCAAAAAGACTACTGGTGCTGTAGATAAAAAAGTATACATTGTATTGTTTAATTGTATTCCTCTGAATCAGCTATGGCTGTAGGATTCTTAGTATTCTATTTATATATTAAATGTATTTTTTTTCCTATTGGTTGAACTAGAAGGACAATACCAATTTAATAATCGAATCTAACTAATGATGAAACAGTGTAAATAGTATATAAAAATAACAATGCCACATTGCATTTTTTTATGACACCTAAACACACAGGACATAAACTGTACATATATGACATGGAAGTATTGAATTATACAGCAGCAACTGCAGCCAATCGTATGATACACAGAAAGTCCCAACTAGGAGGTTGCATCTGGGCAAGAAAACCAGTACGTAGGAGATATGACCTAGGAAATTTGTAGAAAGGATTTTTAAGGTGTATTGTCTACAACCAAAATCAACAACTAGTTAAAGTTTCTGTGAGGTATTGTTGCGAACATCAGAATGAGAGCAATAATTCTCGCACCAGAGCTCACAGTTAGCTCTAAACTGATCAATGGCTTTTATAGCCTCACCAATGGAGATTTTTTGTGGCACCGTAGTTTTTTGCAATATTGCAGGCATGCACAATTTTAGGAATGGACATGTTTGGTATCTGTTTACTTGATGCTACCCCGTCTTTTATATTTTACAAAAATTGGGCAGTATATTGTTTTTGCATTCACTAAAATTCATTGTACTCATCTTTTTCCTGAAAATATGCATTTTGATAAACAGTTATATAAATATCATGCAACATAAAAAATTTTACATTTTTACAAATACAGATTACAAATTTATGCCCAAAAATGTTTATTTTTTCATGTGTACAAAAATGAAAAAATAAAATGCTCAATAGCTGAAGAAGTTAAAGACATAAACAAATTGACATATATATATTTTAAAGAGACTCTGTCAATGTTCCTATTCAGGGCAAAGAGACATGGTCTCTTACTAGCCTACCTTCTGATCCACTTATACTCAGCTTTACCATGCTCCCACTGATGATCTGTTGGCTGGTGCTCCAGACCATGGAGGAGCATGTGAACTCCTTCCTGTATCAGTAACCATGCCTGAGGGCTAATCGCCAGGTCCAAACACTGTCAAGTGAGGGAGGGGATTACATTTTAAATCCTTATATAAGCTTTCACACCATTCAACATAAAGTTAACAGAAGGTTAGCACTGTACAGAAAAGAAGCAGCAAGAAGGTGCAGGGAAGGTGAGCATAAGTGTAGCATAAAGTTTATTGCAATACTATTCCTTCCTTTCTTGGATGAAAAGAAAGGAATAACAAGTGTCCAGAGAAATGTAAAGTATGGTTCATAGATGTTTATTAAAATGTAGCAACATGTACATCAAGCCAACACGTTTCGGGGGAATAGACTCCTCCTTCTTCAGGGCAATCAAGCAAAACAAAGGGTGGATAAAATTTACATATAGCAATATATATGTAAAAAATATAAGAATAAGTAAACAGGACCAGGGACCAATCAAGTCAGTCCAGCACAGTCTCCAACACAAGCTTACACGGAAAATGATATGTTAAATCAAAACAAACAAAAGTCTCCATTTAATTGTTATCTGACGTTTAACTATATCAAAAAATAAACAATTGAATACGTTGCAGATTACATTTCAGAACAAGTGACAGGCACCTAATAGTGCCCTTTCCTCTCCTATTATGAGTGCTTTGGTAAAAAGGTTTAAAATAGGCTGATAAAAACTGAAATTCAGGTACTTACATTTGAATTTAAAAATAAATTTCATGTTTTGTTTTTTAATGGCACCCCTAAATACAGTACAGTGAGGTGGGCAAAAAGAAACCAAAAACATCCCTGCTTGTAATAAACACAGTATATTCTTCTTAAAACAGAAGGTATTTACTTATCAAACTTCCA